>NC_079905.1:20479819-20803516 GCF_024868665.1 Triplophysa rosa | reverse complement strand
AGTAATCGATCAAACGCTTCAATCTACGCTGAACCAATAGTAGGCAAGACCAACCCATCTAATTATCATACAAGACACAGAAAAGTAAGAATAAATTCAAGAATAAATAAATAAAAGTGGAAATAAATACATGCGATAATAAATAAATATAAAAATAAATAAACGTATAAATAAATAAATGTAAAAAAGAAAAGGAAATGATAAATAAAATAATCTAAAAATAAAATAATAATAATAATAATAATAAATAATTAAAAAATGGACACAAAAAATAATAAATCAATTTAAAAAATGAAAAAAAAGTTAAAGCTAAGATCAATAATAGCTAAAACGAATTATTTTGTTTTATCAAACCATTCATTCCTTTATTTATTTTCATATTATTACATTTATTCGTTTATATATTTATTTATTTATTTATAATTTTTGCAGGTTTAGTCCTCCATACAATGGAGCGTGAAACATTGAAGTGTTATTAAAGGGTTTTCCAAATTCTATTATACAGACTTGTTGCTTTAGGATAGTTTAAAATAGCTTTATGTCTGGTATACCAGCCGTTTAACACGCTCTGTAATGTTAATGAAAATATGCCATCAGTTTTTAATTCTTCCACGCAATAATTTGACATAAACCTCCTGTGCTGTGATTGGCTGGATTAGTTCCACGTGGTCATTCAATCGCGCACACTACGATAATATCAAACAGGTTTGAAAATATCGTAGCGTCTGGGATAGCTCGAGACAGGTCCGGTTGCCGACCTGCTTATACTTAACGAGCTTCGGCAACCGAAACAAGCACCGATTTGGTTGCGATTCGGGGGTTTTGTCGCAGACATTGGAAACCTGTACGCGACAGCAAAATCCAGCCAAAAATCACCGTAGTGTGAGCTTGCCATAACTTGTGGGATGCATGTCTCATTGAAAATCAGGCCAAGAATACTTTTAAGACGAGCTGTTCCCACTGGGAGAATTAGTGAGTTGCTGTTTTTGCCGCAAAATAACATCCTGTGGAAGAAAATACCCATTGGGTCTATTTCTGCTTGGGTAACCATGGACATAATGTTCCAATGAAGATGCAAACAAATACACAGGCGGAGACAAATCAGTTCAGGAGCTGAGCAGATGGAGAACACAAATACAGAACCAGTTCAAAGGAGTTTGTTTGAGGTGGCAATAACTCTTCGCCAAAAACGTATGAACCACCATCCCTTTAAGTGCAAATTCAAAATGTAACCTCAATAAAAAAAATGAGAGGCTGCATTACATGTACAGCAGTGATATAGAAAACAAATAGATCTGCAATGTTCCACATCTTCAGACTGTTTTTATAGCTTAAATAAGAGTACAGATGAAAAGTCAAGAGTTTGGAACAGAGCAAACGGACTTAAAACCACCTTTCAACATGGAGTGCAAGTATAATTGACGAAAATTGATAAAACCTGTAATTCTGGGTAATCACGGCCTTCTTGTTTGAGGGAAATGTTTTACATTTGTGATCTTGATCTTTTTTTTTACAAGATTTAGGGTTGGGTGATGTCTAACAAATTGGCATCGGACGATGGCTACAGTGAAACATTGTGATGGACGATGACATCGCATTGCGGTTACCTGATTGTGATGATCTCTCCAGGGTTGGCCCTGATGTTCCAGCTGCAGTTGATGTGAGATGGGTACTCAAAGGGCCAGCCAGGGCTGGTTATCACTCCACTGGATGCTCTGATCTGCTCGGCCACATCTCCACAAGCTGAAGAAATCCACACCAACATAATGGTTAGGAAGGATCATGCATTCTGAAGTATTCTGGGTGATTAAACCAGAATAGCTTGGCTCCAAATCCTTACTGAACTGTCAGGCTGTCTGTCTACACATGCAATCCTAAATTCAATTAAATCTGATAATGGAATTAGTGATTGATTGAACTGCAAAGCAACAAATACCGCTCTAAATTTGGGCGAAAAACTGGTTACTAGAACTAAGGCATAACTGGTCTAAGTTGTAACTCGAAATCTCTAAATAAGCATCTCATTCGTTTTTTGTAACAGAGCTACCGTGTAAATGTATTGGCTAAATAAACATGACACCAAAACACTGAAATTGTAATCTGAGATGTAACCTTATTATGTGAATTCCACCCTTAATCTAATTAGCATTATTAGTATTGCAAAGTTACTCGGGCAAAAGGAAATGTGTAATGGGGTAATCTTAAACTATCATGAGCCATTTTATGCCTTACGTGCATGGCTTGGTCAAAACCTATGAGCTTTGTAATTTAGGACTTTGATGTTGTGGATCTTTGTTTTTAACATTAATCTGCATTAAGTATAACTTGATTTAGAGGGATACTCAGAAGATTATATCATGACGGATTAGTCGAGACTCACCGTTTGACATCCCTGATACATATACATTCTCGCTGTGTTGTAAAGAAAATGCATGTCCTATAGAAACAACAGAAAGAAAAGGTTTTCTGAATAAGATGCAAAAGACAATGCTGTACAGCAGAAAGCAAATGACAACCTAAAGGATGCAAAGAGCCACAAATCAAATGTACAGCGTCAACAGATTCAGGAGGGTTTTGAGAATACAAGACTGCATTTTTAATCCTCAGCTTCATTTGGTTAAAAGATCCACACAAAACAAACATTTAAAAATGCTCTATATTGAATAATATGGGCAACCGGCTGTCTCGCTCCAAATGTACCCACGAAGAACGCTGGTGATTAAGTCAAGAGTATCATAACACCTGGACAACCCTCGTCTAATATTCTGACTTGTTCTAATAGATCAAAGGCAGGTTTCATAAATAACAGGGCTACAGTCTCCGACTAAATGGTCAGTTTTCGAGACAGCGCGAGTATTTTTTAAAAGTACTCGCGCATGTGCGACCTGCAAATTTGGAATTTCTTCTAGTTGTTATTTCATGTGAAAAGATGAGTAGAACATGAGCCCGCCACCAATGCAGGCTGTGTGTGATAGTGAACTGTGCGCTAGGGATGTGCACATCGATGCTGCAGTATCGATACATCGATACTCAAAAGCTGCTATTTAGGTATCAATATTTTCTGAAAAGTATCGATTATCTTGTTAATTACATTAATAGTTTCAGCATAACTAAATGTTGTTAGCTCTGCGCATGCCGATCAGTGACGCTATGTTATGAAAGTAGCTCTCGCGGCAGTTTGACGTCACACAAGGATCGGTCTCCGGCTGCGCAGCGCGAGCAACGTGGTCACGTGATATTCAGGCACGTACTCATACACAACACGCATGCATTGCACACTTCCGCATCAAACAGAGGAGATGTTGACATGTTGCTTTTCTTAAACTCCAATCTACAATTTAAAGTTTAGGAATTCTTAATCAGCAATTGAAGTGAAACACAAGTGAAAGTATGCACAGTTTATGTTTGTAATTTTGTTAATTGTATTAAGATTTTTGTTAGTTAATAAATATATATATTTTTTAAATACTGTATGTAATAGTACAAAAAGAATGATAAAGCCTAAGAAAAATGGCCTGTTTAAAAATAAGAAGACAGTGAAAATATGCACATTTTTTGTTCATTTTATTAAGATTTATGTTATTTAATCAATATTTTTGTAAGAAGGTTGTTTAAACATTTTATTTATTTGTTTAAATTGCTTTTTTAATAAATTTGTTATTAGTAGCCAGTACAAGTATGTAATTTGTTTTTTTAATTGAAATTAGATTTTTATTTTTAAAAAGCATCAGTATTGGTATCGGTAACATTTCAAGAAAAAGTATCGGTATAGTATCGAATAAAAAAGATGTGGTATCGCCCATCCCTACTGTGCGGGTCACTCGCGTCGCAGACGCGCACAATCCAGGTCGTCATTGACAAGTTTACACACATATAACGTGAGCGCATCATTACGAGTCGCTGTTTGCTGTGACTGATTTTTTTTAAGCCTGAGGACGAACGATTTGATATATGAGACGTTTAAAATGAAACTAACCGTGGAGGAGCTCTGGAAACTTCATTTATCTGTGGATTATGAGACAGCGCTGGATCATTTCAAATCCGTTCACAGCAAGAACGAACGACAGGCGAATGCTCTTGTTAAGTTTTATTTTACATTTAAGATACAGTATAACAAACTAAATTTCACAAAATAAGTTGTAAAGAGGGGTTGCAATCATGCTGCCTTTCATGTAAAGGTGACACCCGCATCTGTAACATCCAAAAGTTGTAAAAAGAAAAGTGACATCTAGTGGATAGTAGTAGAAATAACATTCACGTTAATGAATGTTCAGTGCTTGCGGAAATTTGAAAGAAAAAAAATCGATTCACAGCTTTTGAGAATCGATATTGAATCGACCTCATTTAAAAGAAAAATGATTAATCGATTTTTTTGCCCAGCCCTAATCAGTAATACAGATATTTTGGGGGTAAATGTGAATAATTGCATTGCATGTTAATTTAAGGTTAGCCCCTAAATGTTTTGCTTGCACTCCTAAAAATTTTAGTCAGGGGCTACAGTGCTCCTAGTAAAAAGTTAGTCTGGAGCCCTGAAGAAAATAATAGCTTTTCACTGCAGAACTTTAAATGTTTATTCGATACGTCCATTTTTTGAAGAACCATAAAAACACAGCTAACTTCCCTGATATGATTTTAACTTGTCGCGTTAGAAGTTAAAATTGGTATAAATGTTTAGTTTGAAAATATATTGTGGAATGCTGAAAACAGTCCGTGGGATAAACCCTGAATAGCTCTCATTGTTTGAGCATGTTGTTCATCTGCTGGGGTTTCCCTCACTTCTGTCTGATGTTTGTGTATAGCAGCAGACTGCATTGTGGGAGCACACGAAAAAGGGGAACAGCCCACATGCAAACACAGGAATGCAAAACCTTCTGCAGAGCAAATGTTCAACAACTGATGGATAAAGATGATGCCTACATCAATAGGTCTATTCTAATATCACTTGCAACGGAGTTGTGGAACAGATGGATCTATCCTTCAGGCCACTTGAAAACTCAAGTGTGCTTAACAACCAACACCTTCAGCCAAAATGTCCAAGGTTGGCTATCAAAGGTTTTAAGAATTTCCAAGTTTAAATATGACATGCAAATATGACAGTGTTCCTTCCTATAGCTCAGTGTTTCTCAAACTTTTTCTGCCATTCGCCACTTTGGAGGTAGGGAAGGGTTCCAGGCCTCACCTGTCCCCAATCGCCCCAACAAAATAGTTATAAATTTAGGTCCACTGTCTGTCTTGGTTTTGTCTGCTGGTGCCGAATTTCCTGTTTTCTTTTCATTCCATATCACAAACGTATCCATTGCTAACTTTTATACCAGCTACCGCCTACCGTATCTCCATGTTAAAGTTTTTGTTCCGCTTGAACTAACATTCCGATGTGAAATCATTCTCGTACTATGGTTCCACGTGACATTTCCTTCGCAGTCTGATATTGTTTTAAGTAAGGCTTACATTTAAATGTGTCATTGTTTTGTTTTGAGTGCATGGTCAATAAATAAAGAAATTAATAGAGATGGGCACAAAAGTGATGAAATGTCCTCCCGTTTGTCGCGCCCCACTTGTCATGTCTCAATTCCCCACCAGTGGGACCACCCCATAGTTAACTGCTGTAGCTCAATTGGCGGAGCATTTTGTTTACAGCACAAAAGATCATCATGGCTTTAATCCCCACATCCTTTTTAAAAATAAAGGATACCTTGTAATGCACTGTCTGTAAATAGCTTTACATTAAAGCATCTGCTATGTGCATAAAAGTAATTTAAAGTGTAACGCTTTCCTGTGTTTTACTGTATTATACCCACAGCTGTGCTTTGAATTTGCATAACTTCCCATTATTTTCTTGTGCATTACTGTAAAGCGGCTTAAAACTAATGTGTATTGTATAAAGCACTTTAAGAACCATCTGCAAGGAAACGTAAAAATATTCCAAACAAATGCAAAAGGAAAAATATATATTTTTTAAATCCCATAACAACGTGTAGAGATTGGGGGGAGACATATTGTATGATCCAGTAAACAAGTCTTTGTTCCCTTTATTTACCAGGGTTTGATCTCAAACACACAGGTCCTACATATCATAATAAGTTTTGAAAGGGTTGGTTTAAGAGTTACACTACATCTTTATGGAAGTACAAAATCAAACCCTATTTTAAACATTAGGGAAAAAAACAATGGCCAACCAAGAGACTCCCATAACGGAACTGCCATTTAATGATATACATGAGTCAAATCAGACTTGTTTTAAAGTGTTATTATGTAGCATGCAGTGCCATGCACAAATCACCATCATAACCAGACATTATTAGTACAGTGAAAAACGACAAATAAAACCTCTTACCTATGAAAATGAAGATTATATGTGTCCGCAACAAACAGGTCCTCTTTGAACTTAAAGTGTAGGCCATAATAGCGTTATCTAACCATAAAACGTGCCACTTTGTAGCTTTATGTGGTTATTTACACAGTATGTCTCCGTGTTGCTTTTTTCACGTTAGTCGTGTAACATCTCTTTTCGTCTGGACCTCACTAAACGTAATACTACTACAATGAAGATGGTTAAAAATAAATGACGTACCAACGATAAAAGACAATCAAATAAAAGCAATAAAATAATACATTTAAAGTCATAAAAACGACAGTTTCCCTTAACAAAAAGGTAAAAGCCGTCAAAGCAAACCGGGGTTTTTCCACAACAAAGAAACCGCTAGTGCTAACAAGCTAACGCTAAATGTCAACCTACACATCTAATGCATGATATTAACCCCATGGATGATTGAATGCATCTATGAGGTTTGCAGTCGAGTTAACGTATTAATAATGAAGGCAAATTAATTCTGTTGTCCATCGCTGGTGTATTTTAACAACAAATGATTAAAGACACCGGTGTTTGACTAGCCGGTTGTGCTAGCGCTATTGTTGTTGGCTCTAGAGCTCCTGCACAACACAAACCGTGTCCTTAAACGCCTAAAACGAGATCAGCACTGATCTATTGAAGATCCGACGTGAAATAACTAATTCCCAGTGTTTTAAGGTGTTAAAGAGCCCTAATCCAGACAAATATAGCCGCTCACTGATCTACAGCATTATGAGACGCGCTGCTATCTGATCTGTAAAAACGCTGAATATAAAGTTACATTGCTGGCTTCATGAATACAACACGTTCCTCTGCTGTCCTGACTGTAATCCACAAACACATGCTGAATTTTGGCCTTTCCGATCGGTTCTGTGTTGTTACAGCCGGGTATTTACCATCACAAACCATCCCTTCCCCCTACCCACATCTCTCCTCCTTCTCTCTCTCTGCATCTTCCGATTGTATAGAGAGCTGAGGTTATTAATTACACATTTTCATGCCTATCATGTTTGCGTAATCTCCCCTTGTAATCAGGAGAGATGTTATGTAACAGTTGTTGCTGGTTTATGTTAACAGTTCGTAAAAAATGTGTTTAACCAATACACACACAGTAATAAATTAGGTTCTAAAATATTTTATCAAAATATCTTAACTGGGTTCCAGAGTTCAGCAGAGCCTGGTATTGTGTAAGAACAAAAAACAGCAAATAATATTGCAAATGTAAACTACAAATTTTGAGCTTTATACTGTTTAACAAAGGCTTTGGCCAAAGGATTGTCTTACAGTGAGAGAGGTCATTGCATTCAGGATCCCTAGTTATTGTTGGGCTCAGATACAAGAGTTAAAAAACATCTGTCTTCATTCAAATGGTCGCTGTGCCCCTTTCTGACCCTCAGTGAGTGACAGATGTCGTGTCAGCCACGCATGTAAAAAGGTTTAATCCGTTAGGAAGTAAACAGATGGCTCAGGATTTTTAGCTTTTGTCCGAAAGCTTCTAAAAGTGATAGTTCTTCATTACATTATTTACTCACCCTTAAGTCACGGCAAACATGTATGACTTTCTTCTAGAGAAAACAAAAGAAGATTTTGAAGAATGTTGGTAACCAAACAAAATTGTCCCCCATTTACTTGCATTGTGGACACAAAACCACTGAAACATTTCTCACAATATCTTCTTTTGTGTTTCACAGAAGCCCGATGTGAGGAAAAATGAAAATTTTCATCATTTACTCAACACATTTAGTTTCAAACATGTATGATTTTGGAATGAGTGTTGGAAACCAAACAATGGCGGTACCCATTGATATTATGTCCACACATTAGAAGTAAATGGGCACTGCCATTGTTCAGATGCCAACATTCTTCGAAATATCTTCTTTAGCATACTATATTAATATATTATTAATAGAAATAAATATTGTCCTGAAGCTCCAGCATGGTGCATTTTAGGTTGATAAACAAGTTAGCATTTTTAGGTTGATTTTGAATAATATATTAGGAAAAGTTTAGCCTATACTTTTAGATTCTGTTCAGTGTGAAGAAATTTGTGCACAATATACTGTATTAATATGAAGGATGAAAATGTCTGTAAAATTAATGAATGTAGGCTACTGGCAGAAAATTACAAGTACATTTTCCGTTATTTTTTAGTGTAAATGTATCTTCTGTAATCGATTACTAGTTTATTAACTAGTTTATTAGGTAGTTTTCCATTACTAGTATCTCCCTATTTAATCTTTAATTTTAAAAGTCTATATACTCCAATAATTATAGACGACTTTATTCCATAAAGGTGCCTATCATATTTGCTCACTAGATGGCAGCATTGGTGTATTGTGTCATTATCTTGATCACACTATTCACTGTTTCCTCTGTTTTGACATTTTTTCCTAAAAAATGTCCAATATCCAACCAGTTTCTTTAGACCACAGACATGTGCGATAAAGACAATCTTGGAAACATAATATGCATGACACCTTGACAGATTTACAAAGAAGACATGATATTTGCACCTATCGCTCTCAAATCAACAAGGACATTTTCAGTGTTACTCGATAATGTTGAAATGCTTTTCAAGCACGTCTGGGCAGTCTGGTTTGTTCCAAAATGCCACAAAGCTCTTCGAAAAGGACTGACGGATGAAGACATTTTACATATCACATCTGACGAGATTAAAAACCAAACTGTTGTGATCTTATAGGCTGCGTCCAAATACCCCCACTTGCGGTCTTTGCACTTGACCACTTGACTACTTTCATGACGTATTTCCTGTTTTTGGACTAAGTGTTCTAGTAGGCGTGAAGATCCCAATTGGGCATGTAGTATTTCTAACCCCTTGGGACACACTTAGCAAGTGAAAACATGTAACGTTAATTAATGTGGTGTTTCTAATTATGTGATAAAAAGTAGTTTTACAAAATACATAACTCTGAAGTTTTCACCAATAAAATATGCAACACTACGTTTTATACAAAAGTAAATGAAATATCTAATTATATAGTCAAATCAGATTTATACAGCGCTTTATTTGTATTGTATCAAAGTAGCTATACCATAAAAAGAAAAAAAAAAAAGAAAAACACATGTTAGCCCAAAATAGAATAAATAAAGATCTAACCATAAAAAGTAATAGTATAACTTACACTGTAAAGCTTTCCACAACATCTAGCGAGAGCTGGGCAAAAAGTCTTATGAGAACGTGATGCATGATGGGATACACTTAGCCCTGAATACAGCTCCGAAGAGGTATTCAAGATAGTGTGGGTTTAGTGTGCGTTAAAGTCCCAGTGAAATTTACAATTCTTATTTTTTCATTAAATATTGCAGCGTTTATAGTAAATAGCTAATAAATGTGGGTCATTCTCTTTTTAAAATTCATGTACCCTCATAATCTTCAGTTAAAATCTGAAAATGCACTTCCGCCCTGAAATGACTATCCATCTCAAATGTCTTAAATAAGACAGCTTGGCTGGAGCATCCGTTAACTCTTCCCCTTCAACTGTCAGTCTGCTGCCAGTTTCATTTCAAAATCAATGCAACAGCTGTTTTTACACATCCAAGTGAAAAACGCAAGCCATGCCCAAAAATGTTCTCCTTTGAAATTCCCTTTCACTCGGAAATGTGTCAGAATACGGAAGTAAAAACGATCGCAACTTCCGGTTCACAGGGACTTTAAGGGCACTGTACTTTGGCGTCGATGGCCCTGTCCCAAATGGCGCACTTGCGGTCTCGTGGACTTAAATTGCACGTTCTCGCCAAGTCTACGAGTCCATAGGGTGTCCCATTTGTCGTTTTAGCTCTCAGAAGTCTGCTCGCGAGCGCCTCCTTTGTGCCCTCGATGCGGTCTTCGGCAAAGCCGCATTGACGCAGACTCCACTGAAGTCCCCTACCCAGGAATCCTTGCGAGCGCCCAATCACAGAACGGATGGGAGGAGTGTCGTGGATGTCCAACATATAAGTAAACATGACGGATACATTTTTAAATGTATGTTTTGATAAAATTCAAAATTAATTTATTAATTAGTTACTTATTCATATTATTGCTTATTTATTTTCTATTAAGCCAGCTATTCAAGAATAAAAACTTTTAATGCAGTGCATTTTCTTACTTAAGGTAATAAGCCATGTTTTGTTGTAGATCTACTGTATATCTAGTTGTCTCTGGGCTCTGTAAAGCTGAACAACACAGCTTCTGTATTATAGAGAAATATTAAATAGCAACATATATGCATATTAAGAAGTGTATACAGAAGAATAGTGTATACAAATAAATACATATACATAAGCAGTTGCATTTACGTCATGACAAATTAATGCATTACAAACATAAGTATCTATTGTATAATGCTCGGGTGCTATATCAACATATGAAATACTGAACAATAAAAACCGGCAGCTCCAGTCCCAAATAACTACAATGAGACAACAAGTGTGGTCGACTTCACGAGGTGCTGCGCAGACTGATCAGTGTATGACAACAAAGTACCGCGAGAGTGATTAGAAAGCACCGCTTGCTCTTTCCGGTGTGATGACCTCAAGTCGGTCCCAAAATGCGCTCCCATGTACGCTTGTGGACTCGTGCCTAGTGCCCTATAGGTCTGCACTTCCTGACGTCACCAAGTGTGGAGTCAGAGGAGGTCCACAAGACCGGAGTGCGCCATTTGGGACAGGGCCTTGGACGCAGCTCTCATTTGTTTACCTGAGTTCCTGTTTCCTCATGTCATTTTGTAGTTCTTTTGTAGTTATTTTGTTGTTTGTACTTTGTCTCAGGTTTAATAAATCTAACACTGCATGTGGATGTGCTTCCCTTCTTAGTTCCTCAATGTTACAGTCAGTCACAAGATCTTATTATTGATGTCAGAAGCAAGACCCTTTTACTTATTTAGGTCACTACAGAGGACAGCTATTCAAAATGCCATTTTTTGCATATATATATTGCATATATAGTTGCACATCAAAAAGTACAAGGGACACCATCATTCTATACACTGTCATCTAGTGACAAGCCACTGAAGTGAAGAACATCTGAAAATCTTCCTGAAAAAATATGTCTAATTTTTTTGTTTGTTTCTGGTTTCGGTTTTCATAAAGGGATAGTTTACCAAAATTGAAAATTTTGTTATCATTTACAGTATCTGTGCTCAAAACCTGTATAGGGCTCTTTCTTCTGTGAAACAAAAAATAAGATATTTTGAGAAATGTCTTAAAAAATGGTTTTGTGTTCACACAATGGAAGTCAAGGGGGCCCCAATGTTGTTCAAAATGTCTACTGTTGTGTTCTGCATAGGAAAAAAGTCATACAGGTTGGTGTTGAGTCAATGATACATTTTCATTTTTGGTTGAGCTATCCCTTTAGAGCAAAAAAACCCGTAGGACAAACAATCCTGGCTGAGGTGACGGTACATTTGATTATAAAAACTGCATTAATCTAGTTCAAATATGAAAAATCAAAATGGCTGTGAAAAGTAAAATTTTTTTGTGTGTTTTTATGTACCATAAAGTAAGATTGTTTTATTCAGCCTTTTTGTGCAGCATTACATTTTTTTATGAAATTGTACAGCAAAGGAAGAGGCCTGTATAGGGTGCTCTTTAATATAGAAAAGATTAATGATAGAAGCTGGTTCAGAACTCCACACATCAGTGTTTTCCTAGGCTAAGATCGGTGGTGCTATCAGAGTGGTTCAGCACACTCTCAGTGGTAGTAAACCCCAGAGAGAAGAGCTTAAGACACAGCCCTTGATAAGAGACTGTTGACTCCATAAAATGTCACCCTAGTCATATCTCAGTGATCAGATGAAGGGTCTTTAGAGAGGGGGTTAAAAATAGTAACCCTGCTATACACTAAGAAGCAGAAACAGAGAGGGAGGTGAGTTTAAGAAGAGAAAGATACATTAAACATTAGAAGATGACACTGAACTTCAAGTGAACCGACTGTCTAATCCAATAAAGATATCTGCGAAGCATTATCATTGTCCTGTATTTTAGCAGTCATCTTTATTTGACAGACTAACGCATTGTTCCTCTCTTACGCATAAAACTAGCAAGAAAACTAGAAAATGCCTGGACAACACAGTGCTTACAAATCATCATTCTAGATTGCTCTGTCCGGTTGTCAGGGTGTTGCGATAGGCGAGGGTGTTATGAGTGGTTATTACTTAAGTGTGTTTTGTCATATGATTCGCTTAATAGGACTAGTTGTTATAATCCCACTATTTCAGCACAGTTGAATTGCCCAATAGGACATTTCCCACTCCTTATGCAGGGGGGAGCAGTCAAGAATATGAATAGAGGAAAGGAGGTCTGAGGTTTCACTGGTTCGTCGCGCAGGCATCCTCTGTGTTTGGGGGATAA
Source organism: Triplophysa rosa (assembly GCF_024868665.1). NCBI lineage: Eukaryota > Metazoa > Chordata > Actinopteri > Cypriniformes > Nemacheilidae > Triplophysa > Triplophysa rosa. Next base: position 20,790,816 of record NC_079905.1, on the reverse strand, counting down.
ATGATTATAGAAATACATAGCATACCTACCTTTCTTTGCCATTATCAGAGAGACATCTCATGAGTTGTGTGTCCCAATTTCATCACATTATCCTGAGTGAAAGATGTCTTTTGGTGAGGTGCTGCTGATAATGCCCTTTGTATGGTTCACATCAATGCGACACATCGTCAGTTGTGCACCTCTGCCTCATTGGGTGTTTCGGCCCTTTATCACAAGACACCCTCAGCCAAGGGGGGCCCACTGCAGGTTGATCAGACCTGTGTGTGTGTCGCCTTGTTATAAGGTAATCTGGCAGAAGCAGTGGGCAGCTATCACTGCAGCTCAAAGGCACCACAGTCGTTACCCGCCGGCCCTGAGAATCGAACCAGCAACCTTCTGGTTACGAGTCCGACTCTCTAACCATTAGGTCACAACTACCCAAACCGCTAATCCGCTCTCAGTGCCCCCGGTCCCGTATGGCATACCATTACAACACATTACCAAAATCAATGCAACCATACGCGTCAACCCGTTGGCTAAGGCTGTTATAGCCCCACCGGCTCCATTAATGCAAGCTCAGTGTCCCCGGTCCCTTATGTCATAACAATACAACACACAACACCATTTTATTATGTGGTCACTTGGCAGCCCATATTGCATCCTTCTGTTTCAACCACAGCCAGTGGCTGCTTCTCTCAGTGACAGTGGCAAGTTCTTTGACTACCGTCCGTTGAGCCTGTCCTCTGATCCCCACTTTCTTAAGCAGCCTTGTAGTGGAATTGGAAACAAAGCCCCTGCAGCCCACTTCAACCGGGAACATTTTCGCTGTCCATCCCCGATCTGCAGCCAAGTTGGCATACCGGAGATTCTTTCTTTCAAATGCTTCGTTAATGGCCTCTTCCCAAGGTGCAGTCAACTCAACTATGAGGACTGTCCTACTGGAGCTGGACGACAGAAACATGTCCGGCCGCAGGTTGGTTGCTACGATTTCCAAGGGGAAAGTATGTCTGTGGTTTAAATCAACTCACATTTCCCAGTCCCTGGCTATACTCAGCAGTCCTGAATCTGGGGTTAAGGGCTTGGGCCGCGGTTTCTGCCCCTCCCGAATAAAGAATCAGAATCAGAAGAGCTTTATTGCCAAGTGTGCTTGCACACACAAGGAATTTTCTTTGGTGTTGGAAGCTTCTAGTACAGACATTTAACACAATGACAATACAATATAATACGATTTACAGTCTAAAAGATTCTAAATTGTGCATATATAAAATAAAGACTATTTTACAGGGTTGTCTTTTTAGCGAGTCAGCCTTGGCGTTTTGGGGGATGGCATTAGCTGCCACTCTCTTGGTCTCTACTGCTGCAGCCAAGCTCTTTAGTACTTGATTGTGGCGCCATGTGTATCTCCCCTGTGTCAAACTCTTCTTACAACCCACAAGAATATGTTTGAGGTTTGCTGGAGCTGCACATAGATGGCAGGCTGGATCCTGATCCATGCAGATTTGTTGGTGAGGGCAGCACATCATATGTAGCTCTTATGATAAAACTTAGCCTGTTGGTTTCCATACTCCACAGCTCACTCCAAGTGATTTTGCGCCGTTCAATGCCTTCCCACCTCATCCAACGGCCTTGCTGGGCTTGAGAGACTGCTCTGGCGCATCTACTTGCTTCCTCTTGACACCGAATCTCCTCCACTACCAGGTGACGCTGTTCCTTTGGTGTCGCTTTTCGTCACGGGGGTGTGGTTGATGCCAAACCAAGTCCCCCTCTGCCATGTTGCACTTGTCCCACAATGTCCTTATGTCTGAGGGCTGCCTTTGCATCTCCTACTGTTGTTGTTGGGTTCCATTTCCTTCCTGTCGCTACTGTTGGAGCAGCATCTCTAACACAGGGATCACAGGATTCTTTGAGCATCATCTCTAACCTTGTTTTGGTGAATTTATATATGTTACATAGGGATGTAACGATTCACCGTGAGCCGGTTGAAAATCGGTTATAATGAGCGACGATTCAAATCGGTTGAGGCTTGAACTGAATCGCAATACATTTTTTGGACAGCAGGGGCCGCTATTTTCACTGCAAACCTAAACGTGGATGCTGATATTTCTTAAATGCAAAAAAATCCAAGAAAAGCACATACAGTATTAGTTTGTTTATATTAAAGAGACTTTTTCTATTATTAATTTGTTATAAAATTGCAGTTTAGTTTTGTTATTTGAAATAAAACATTATTTTATCATACAAAGAAACGTGAAGCATTTAAGAAATAATGCAAGGGACGTTGTTCATTTCTAATTTGTTTCAACTAATTTTTTCAAAATAAATCGTGAATAAATCGCATCGTGAGATCAGAATCGTGAATCGCATCGCATCGTGAGCTGAGTGAATCGTTACATCCCTAATGTTACACATTTTTTTTATCGGTCAGCAGAAACGTACAATTGTCAGTCTGATCTCATGGGAATCTATGACTATTTCACGAGGTGGCTAATTCCTATGAATCTGTATAATGTCAATTTGTTCAAAAATAAAAAAGCTATAATAAAGACCCACCCTTAACCTAATCTTCAGTGGCACGCAGACAGATCATACTTAATCGTACTAATGAGATTCATACTGTATGACCTGGTAAAATAGGTATAAATTGCAGTGATATTCTGTTGACAATTGAAGAGTGTATTTACAAAAACAGATAACTGATACATTTTCAAAGATCATGTTCTTCATTATGATTCCATGTCTTTATTGTGTTTTATTGTGTTAGTTAGCTGTATTCTTTGAGTTAATATTACCTAATCAAAACAACCCAACTGCAGTTGAATTGATATTAATTGGAACGCACATGATTTTTGAACCCTTCAATTGTACATGCACAACTTCAGGTATCATTCATGTCGAATGATACAGAATGCAGGATGAGTCAAATATGTGTCATATTTTATTTGAATACTTGGGGTTATAAGGGTAGCATCTTTAATTCCCAGTTGCCTGAATGAACTTCGTTTGTGCAAAGTAATAGCTCAGTGTCACTGCTTAGTGTGCTGTGAACAGTCAGCGCACAGCTGCTTTGCATTAGTTTGCTGAAGCGATAAACATCAACTTTTCTGATGAAAGCTTGTCAACCCCGAGAGCGCCATTACGGCTGATGACTGACAAGTGCAGAATCTCGCAGGATGCCATTTGGGATTTGCTTTTCCAGATGTTTGCCAACTTCTCCCTGCTCATTTTCAGCGGTATGGTGGGCAAATAGCGTGCAACGTGAGCGTGCCACTGCATTGTGGTCTGATACTGTAGTGGCAATCGGGAGTGACGCGTCTCTTTTGAAAGATTCATCAATTTTGACAACCATCTGCACTGATTACTGGTTTCTTTCCACACATGCACAGTTAGAAGTTTGCTGTTGTCTTCTGTTGTTCTGACTGGATCATAGACTGCATGCAATAACTCTCAGAATTGTTCATAAAGAAAGTACCATATGGATTAAAGTAAATATGCATATGTGTGGCATATGGGAAAACTAATTAATGATTTAAAATAAGTTACTTTACAAAGTTAAATAATTTAAAAGACACATCTACTTAATCTATTAAGGTCTGTGTGTTAACATCAACCTAGAGAAAGAATTTATTGCTCAGATGTTGCTTTTCGTGATCAGTAATATTTTAACTTTGTAACAACTTAAAAAATTACTAAATAACCATTTGATCATGGAAAATTTTGAAATGTTTGACCTAATATTGACAATAGTTTATGAAACTGACCACCTGAGATTCTAGAGTTTAAAGAAAATTAAGAAACTGGAGAGTCAAGTCTGCATTTGCTTTTCAGGTAATCCCATTTCTGGAATTGTCTGGAAAAAATTTACAGAAAACTGCAAAAAGCAATGTCCAAATTGACATCTTTAAGGCCATTTGTTTAAATACTTATATGTTCTTAAAGATTTGGTATGCATGCTGTGTGGTTGTGTTTGGGATGTACACTGAAGCCCAGCTTTAAAAAGAATGTAAAAAGGCTTTGCAAAAATAAAACACAACACATGCGGGCAAAGTTTATTAGGAGCCAGGAGAATGACTGCTGAAGTGTCTGTAGAAGGAATTAACAAAATATCATTGCTGTAGTTTGCCTTTTTTCATTTTGTCAAATAAAACCTGCAAGTACATACACTTCAAATTTTGATGGTTTAATCTAACGTGAGAGGCCATTTAAAGCAAATATTGTACAAACATGCCCTCCGCACATCACTCCACAAATTTCCGTTATATGGGAACACCTAACACTGGATTATTGGTCTGACACTTGCAATACAACATAAGGTTTTGAAATAGCAGGCACAGAATGGTGAATGCACAAAAATAGTTCAACAGTGCTTTTCAAACACCCAGCTCACTTCTTTCTTTGTAGCGTCTGTCAATTAAAACATCAAGTGGCGTGTACGCATGCTGTGCGATGATAATCTTCCACAAATAATGAGCACAGGCAATACCATACACGAATGGCTGGAAGTATCTAATCAATGTCTCACAGGGATGAGAATTTAGTTTTTTTGGATCTGTTTTATTTTATTTTCCCCCTCCAGTAAATACAAATTGCTTATGCATCAGAACCGTCATTATCTCAGCAGCCAAGGTAGGCTGAATCTCACAAACACATGCATTTTCCCGCAGTCTCCAGATCACAGGGATAGACTAAAGTTGCATGGCTATTACAGCAGAATACAGGCCCGGTGTCATTCTAATTATTCCCTATCTGCAGATATGCAAGCACTGTAATCTGTTTGGGTGAAATAGCCATTTCTGATCAGCGGTGCCCGCGTCAGGCTGTTTAGGAATTCGTTGCGTTTTTGATCTAATCACAACATCAAAATATTCATGACACACAATGATATCTCACCAAGGCAGGCTGACAGCCATTAACGGGGAAACATGGGTAATTTATTAACACTTATCTGGACCTGAAAAGGCCTTTCACTCTGCTCACCACGAAGGGAAGCGTAAAATAGTTTTACGTGATACCAAATGATTTATAATGGTCAGTCGTTTTTTCCCAAAGAGATTTAATTAAAACGCGTTCCAAATTTTTTCCAGAGATCTCTCGGAGGGACTTCCCAAGAAACTGAAAAACAGCCGTAGGCCTATAGGGTTTGTTTGAGACACTTGTGTGTATTTAAACATAACGGTTCTTCCTTTGGTTTGGTTTTGTAGGAATGACGTACGATACGTCTCTACAATGGGCGTATTTGGCTCTTGCTAACTTTTTCGCTCAGTCTCAGTGGCTAGTCTAACCCGGTGGACTTTGTCTTCTCGCAAGCGTTCAATTAACCCAATCACCCAGCATCAGAACCAGCGACGAGCTCGGATCTCACTCTTGATAAGCACAAAACAAATCAATAGGAGCATTGTAAAGGTTAAATGATGTTATGTTGTCTGTTGTAATGGCACTTTGCACGAGAGCGGTGAGCCACTGACCCGCTCTCGCCAGAATTTAAATTCAAACTTGTGTTTACAACCAGACCACAGGTAATTCGTTCAAATCTTTGTTTTTTATGTTTCTAATCCAAGAGCGAGCATTACATTTGCTAATTACCCGAAATGAGACGATACATAAACATCTTTCCTCAGAAAGGGTTGTTTAGTCGATGCTACAAAAAGCGGACTCGAACGCTTTCCGGCTAAAATCCTGTAAAGGGTCCGGCAATCTTTTCTGACAGCTGTACAGTCACTTTCAAAAACAATTAAGCCAATGACATCACTGTAATTACAGTAACTAAATACCCTCTCTAAATGAATAGCTTAGCACAACGCTCACGCAGACACAAGGTTTCAGAAAAAGAGCATCCGCTAAACTTCTTTTCTGGTCACCTCTCCAGACCACACAAAGGAAGCTCTTGTTTTTTCTAACGTCTGTGCCATTCTGAAGGTACATCATAAATATTTGCGCTCAGTTCTTATCAGTGCATTTGCATTAGTCTCTTATCGGTCCTGTTGCCAGGCTTAACTTGATAAGGAGGAAACGCATCACACCCCTGCTGTTAATGAACATCTGCTTAGTCTGATGTCATTCTTCAGGAAGGAGTTCATCAGCATCAAGGAGTTTACGCATGTTGAAGGGATAGTTCACCCAAAAGTGAAAATTCTGTCATGAATGACTCAACCTTAAGTTGTTCCAAACCTGTATTCATTTCTTTGTTCTGTTGAACACAAAGAAAGATATTTGGAAGGATATTGGCAATTGAGATTTCTGGGACACCATTGACTACCATTAAAATGGTTGTCAAAGGTGTCCCAGAATTTTTCAAAATATTTTTCAAAATATTTTATTTTGTGTTCAACAGAACAAAACAAATTATACAATAATTCTCTCTACTATGGTAGTGTCACGATTTGGAGGGGAAGAACTCAGATGCATGCAGCGGTTAAGGGGTTAACGAAAATATTTATTAAACAGGTAAAATAAAAACCCACGATGGGGAAACAACCACTAACAAAGAGACTTCTCAAAAAAAGACAAACAAAAACTTCCCTCTAGGGGGCAAAACAAGAATTAAAGCAATAAACAAACAAAACTCACACTTAAGAGACAACGCAGGGCAAGGCAAGGCAGGAACAAGAGATACTATATGGAGACTCACACGACCGAGGTACGAGGAACAATGAACAATGAACCGACACGGGACAGAAAGAACAGAGGCTCTAAATAGGGGAACACTAACGAGGGAGTCCGAGCGGACTTGTCGGAGGCAGGTTTGGCTGCCGGCCGAGTAACCGACTGGAGCGCCGGCTGAGTCGCTGGCTGGAAGGCCGGCTGAGTCGCCGGCTGGATTGCCGACTGCTGGGCCAGACTCAATACCAGCTGGACGGGACTGGGTGCTGGCTAGATCGCCGGCTGGACTGCCAGCTGGAGACCGGCTGCTGGACCAGACTGGCCGTCAGCTGCACCGGACTGGACGCCCGCTGCACCAGACTGGACGCCGGCTGCCCCGGACTGGACACCGGCTGGAACGGCGGCTGGACAGGACTGGATGCCGGCTGAACAGGACTGGATGCTGGCTGCACCGGACTGGACGCTGGTTGCACAAGGCTCCGTGCCCCCCTCCTCCACCTTGTCCTCCAGAAGCGAGCCACCATGCTCACGGTCGACTGCAGTGACGCGGTGGAGGGCGAGGTATGCTCCGACCCGAAGGAGTCTGCTGACATCTCCCATGAAGCCCTCCTCCCCCGTTTGCCACGGAGGCTCATAGGAGGGCCAGGACTGTGGAGCTAGCGGCGGGAGGTGCAGAGTCCCCCAGGGTGGCCATAGCCAGGACGCAGTCCTCCGGGACGATAGCCAATGGGGCAGATGCCCGGGCTGGGACCGTCCCGGTTGACTACGTACCTGACCATGTCGGCCAACCCCAGGGGTTTCAGCATCCTCCTCTCCGACGCTGTGAGGCGGTGGGTGAGGCAACCGATCTTCAACTCTGCCTCACCGAACTCGGTCTCCCTCGCCACCATCGAGAATGCCCTGGCGAACTCCCTGGTCCCATGATCCCCCTGACGAATCCCAAACAGTAAGTGGGCCTCACGGGATCGCAGGAACGCCCGGTCACTGTCCATGCTGTCTGCTGGGTTCTCCTTTGGTCGGTTCATTCTGTCCCAAGAAGCTCTGCCATGGTTCTGCCACAAGACCAAGAAAGACATGACAAGAAGAGGCAGAACCATGAGAGGTAGTCAATGATGCCCCAGAAATCTGTGTTCAACCAAATAAAGAAATTCATGCAGGTTTGGAACTACTTGAGGGTGAGTACTTTATAACAGAATTTTCATTTTGGGTGAACTAACCCTTGAAGTTTCCTGATAATAGTGGTGTTTCTTATGTGTCATATGACACGGCTTAAATCAGAAACAGAAAGAGCTTTATTGCCAAGTATGTTTGCACATACAAGGAATTTGTTTTGGTGACAGGAGCATCCAGAACACAGAAACAGCAACAACAGTACACAGAGACCATAACACAATAGAATGCAGTACACAATGATTTAAATAAGGGCCTATGGGTATAAAAAATTAAGAAATACAATACAATAAACATAAGATAAAGATATAGAGAGTGTAAAGCTATGTATGTATGTAAATATGTACAAGTAAAAAATAAGAATAGACTATTGTAGTACAAGGTATGTGCTATATACAATAGAATGAATGAAATATAATTTACAGAAAAAGTTGTATAAAAAATAGATAGTGTATTATCTGGAGGATATAATTAATATTGCACTTAATTATTATTGCACAGAGTTATTAATTGCACGGTGTGTAAAAACATTTAACTGTTCAAGAGGTAGATGGCCTGAGGGAAGAAGCTGTTTTTGTGTCTGGTTGTTTTGGTGCTCAGTGCTCTGTAGCGCTGACCAGACGGCAGCATTATGAAGAGATGATGGCTTGGATGTGAGAGGTCCAGGGTGATTTTCTGAGCCCTTTTCCTCACTCTGGATGTATACAGTTCTTGGAGGGTGGGCAGGGGAGCACCAATGATCTTCTCAGCAGTCCGAACCATCCTCTGTAGTCTTCTGATGTCTGACTTTGTGGCTGAGCCAAACCAGACAGTGATGGATGTGCAGAGAACAGACTCTATGACAGCTGAGTAAAACTGTTTTAATAGAGTTTGTGGAAGGTTGAACTTCTTCAGCTGATGTAAGAAGTACAACCTTTGCTGGGCTTTTTTATCAATGGAGCCAATGTAATTGTCCCACTTCAGGTTCTGAGAGATGGTGGTGCCCAGGAACATGAATGACTCCACTGCTGCCACAGTGCTGTTCATGATGTTGAGAGGGGGGAGTGCAGGGGGGTTTCTCCTGAAGTCCACAATCGTCTCCACTGTTTTAAGCGTGTTCAGCTCCAAGTTGTTATGACTGCACCAGACAGCCAGCTGCTCAGCCTCCTGTCTGTACGCAGACTCATCACCATCCTGTATGAGGCCAATGAGTGTGGTGTCGTCTGAGAACTTCAGAAGTCTGACAGAAGGGTCCTGGGCAGTGCAGTCATTTGTGTACAGGGAGAAGAGCAGTGGGGAGAGAACGCACACCTGGGGGGTACCAGTGCTGATTGTGCAGGTGCTGGATGTGAGTTTCCCAATTCTCACTAACTGCTGCCTGTCTGTCAGAAAGCTGGTGATCCACTGACAGATAGAGCCAGGAACAGAAAGCTGGGTTAACTTTGTCTGGAGCAGTGATGGGATGATGGTGTTGAAAGCGGAGCTGAAGTCCACAAACAGGATCCTCACATAGGTCCCTGGTCTATCCAGATGTTTCAGGACAAAATGCAGCCCCATGTTAACTGCATCCTCAACAGACCTGTTTGCTCTGTAGGCAAACTGCAGGGGGTCCAGTAAGGGTTCTGTGATGTCCTTCAGATAAGCCAGTACCAGTCTCTCGAATGACTTCATGACCACAGATGTGAGAGCGACGGGTCTGTAGTCATTCAGTCCTGTGATTTTGGGTTTCTTTGGGATGGGGATTATGGTGGAGCTCTTGAAACAGGAAGGAACTGTGCACAGCTCCAGTGATCTGTTGAAGATCTGTGAGAAGATGAAGGCCAGTTGAATAGCACAGCTTTTAAGACAGGCTGGGGAGATACCACCTGGGCCTGGTGCTTTTCTTGTCTTTTGTTTCCTAAAGACTCGGCACAAATCCTCTTCACTGATCTGAAGTGCAGGAGGTGGGGTGACTGAAGGTGATAGGTGTTGTGTAGAGAGAATGTCAGAGTTGGTGTGAGGTGTAAAGTTAGCATTTTCAAATCTGCAGTAAAAGTAATTCAGATCATTGACTAGGTGTTGATTGCCTGCAAAATTGGGGGATGGTGGCTTGTAGTTGGTGATGTCTTTAAGGCCTTTCCACACAGACGCAGGGTCGTTGGCTGAAAACCGGTTTTCCAACTTTTTAGAGTAGTCTCTCTTAGCCACTCTGATCTCCTTTGTCAATGTGTTCCTAGCCTGCTTGTACAAGACTTTGTCCCCTTTTCTGTAGGCATCCTCCTTGGCTTGGCGAATCTGTCTGAGTTTTGCTGAGTTTCCAAAGCAATGGTACTGACAGGTAAGCCCACCTTACTTGCATATACATTTGGGCGGTCTTAGTCAAATCATACCACAAACTGATGTAGATTTGTGGGGGTGTGGTTACAGGAGGCATTTCAGGCAGGTCTGGGTGAGCATTCCCTTAGATTGAATGAATCTTTCGTTCCGACACTTTAATTTTTGCAATTTTACGTGTCTAATACATGCATGGGCAATTTATAACACACCAAAGACACATAAAAACACATATTCGCGCAATATGACCCCTTTAAGCAATCAGACTTATTTACAGATTTTTTTATTTTTATGATTGCTGTGTTTGTTAAAACTACCAAATGTCCTAATTTAACTAAGGCCTTGTCCTAACCTAATCTTAGCCCAGTGGGAAACTGTCCCATAATGTTTAATTCTCATAGCTAATCTTGTTAATGGTTGCAAAGCCCTAATCCATAGATAAGCATCACAAAATGCATTATGGTATATACAGGGGTTAAGTTGGGGCCGTCCGGGGCAGAGCCCCGGCACATAGGCTGGCGGTCTAGATCTGCTCCCCGCAAGTGTGCGGCTATTCAGGTGTTATGGAGCAGCACTCTGTCATGCTATATGCACGACGTGCTATATGCAACGTAGTAACCCAATTTGTTGTTGCACATTAACCGCAGAAATCCGTGTCTGCGCGCATTTGTGTTTCCCTTCTGCAGAGCCCAGCCTATTTGCCAGTTGTGACATGACATGATGCGTGGTTCTGCTTCTCGTCTGGTGCGCACTGTTGTTTTAACATTTCAAGTCATAATGAGCTATTTGTGAAGAAAGGCTCGACTTTCAATTTATGTAATTTTAATCAAATTCAAGCATTAAAAGCATTTTGTTCATGGTGTGTGCAGCAGCAACGATTAGAAAATTAATGGGTCATCTTAATCATTGTGAAAGTTGTATGAAGTTTTGACAGAAAAGTACTGAAAATCCACAGGTCATACATAAAATTCGGTGGACATTTATAAATGATAAAATGTAGAAGAAAAGAGAAAACAGAAAGATTTTATTCTTATTACATGTAGCTTTGTCCACTGCTGGCATCTAGAATAATTTGGATCAGAATTTTGTTGTTCATAGCAGAGGGCTCTCTCAACTTATATTTTACAGTTTGTCGAGTAATAAGATAATATTATAAGCTATGTATACGCACCCCTTAAAATCCCCCGTAGAGCCCCACCACATAATAAATCCCAATTTAACCCCTGGGCAAACATCAACAGCGTGACCTGCATTGTGTTCTGCTGCTGATGAAGTGATGTAAAGAGTTTTCTCTCTCTTCTCTTCGCAGCTGATTGGAAAGAACTCCTATTCCTGGTCTCTCTTCACCTCTTGCTGTGAGATTCTTCCATCTGCTTCCCTTTCATTCATCACTGAGCCGATCGACGGCAGACCTTCTCTGTGTCACAGTCACTTCACTGCAGGCCACCGATCTGAAGATTACTCCCATTTTTTTGCTATTTATCTCCACAAGATTCTGCCATACTGAGCGAAACAAAAAAAGAGCCGCACATCATCAGCTGCCTCGAGGCCTTTTAATAACATGAATAATCCAATCCTATGAATAAACTGATGAGGGAAAGCATGTCTGGTAAAATTAGGGGGAATGATGTTTGTGCTTGCTTATTAAGTTCCCATTATATTACTGTGTTTTTCATGTATTCTTAAAGTCGCCATGAAACGGAAGTAGCGATTGTCTTTTTTTCCGTATCGTGAAGAACACCCAAGTAAAAAGACTTCTGATATGAGAAAAAATGTAGGACGGGACTTGATTTCATCCACCAACAACTGATTGGATCGTTAAAAGGTGAAAGATTTGAACGCCAGTTTGCAATCTGTCAGTCATTGCAGTCCCGCCCTCGCACTATTCCTCATGATCAGAAGTGAAAAGAGGTGCGTTAACGTTATTGAGTAAAGATTACAAGTGCAAAATAATAAAACAATTAGAGTCATCATTTTTAATTTCATGCCGACTTTAAAATGTCCCATTTACAGTATGTTTATGTATAAAACATACAATGTAATGCAATTCAATTTCCCAAATCGAATGCAATCTAATGCAATGACATCCATGTATTTTCAGCCAGCTAAAAATTCCCAAAAACCTTTAAGAGTATAGATTAGAGCTCCGGCAGTCACGTGACCTATTCTGTTGAGCACTGTCAATACCAATGCTACAGCGGCTCTAGCGCTCTCGTGATAGCCTGCCAAAATGGCGGAGTTCAGATTGCGTGACGTCAACCTCCGGAGTTCTATATGCAATAGGCTTGTTCGACGGGCTCTCACTAAATCCTTGGTGTTTCGAGTCAGATCTGTGGGCGTGGCTTGTTGGTTTTGACTAAGGCCCAATCCAATCCCAATTCTATTTTCTACCCCTTCGCCTACCCCTCGCCCCTTCCCCTTGCCCCTTGAAACAAAGTGGCAAGGGGAAGGGTTACAAATTTTCAGCTAAGAAATGGGACACCACTACTACACTGGTATACGTCATCATACGTCCTTGCTAGCTCCTAACGTTACGTCAGAGGACATGCGCCAATGCACCGGGTATATGACATAAAAATATATTTTCTAATATCGTGCAATCAGTGCTGTCCGCTAGCAAACTTTAGCGATTTTTTGCAAACGTTAAAAGAACATCACTGTAAATACAAACACAAGATTAAATGTATACATAAAGTGAAAAATTGTCATAAAAATCCTTATTAATGGCAAAAATTACTTACACTTGGGTCTGCTTACTCGAGTGAGCAGCCATGTTGGAAATTTCTCTTAGCCCGTTGTTTGAAGTGAGGTCCCGAAAAATCTTCCTTTGAAAGGCTATCTGGCCCTTCCCCTTACCCCTACCCCTCCAACCAAAAGAGAATTGAGACACCCCTACCCCTTCACGTGAACGCGCCAAACAGAGGGGTATGGGGAAAGTGTAGGGTAAGGGGGAGAATTGGGATTGGGCCTAAATCCTTGGTGTTTCAAGTCTTATGAAACCTTTACCCTAACCCACACCCTAACCTTACTCTAACCATCTAAACTACCCATGCCTAAAAACACGGTTGCGTAATGACGTCAGACTCGAAACATTTAGTGAGAGCCTTGATCGACGAGATGCGGTGCCGAAAGATCCGACAGGCGGATGACGTCAAAGTACTGCGAGAGCGATTCGTAAAACCATAAAAAGTTTGCTTTCGAATAGCTCTTGCGGTACTTTGATGTCATCTGCCTGTCGGATCTTGCGGTGCCGCATGAAATCGAACAAGCCTAATACATTCTTCTTGTATACACTACATGATCATCGGTGTTTCTAAGATACAGACATGACGCTCTGGAAGCAATTGTCACCTCACATGCTAACAGCCTTTTGTCTATTGTTATGACGCACTGATCTCTGACAGAAGCGTAATTACTGTTGAAGTTAATTACCGTCTCTAAACTGGCGCTCTGACTTTAGTTCAAGCCTCTCAGCAGCTCGTTGAAACATCAGTCTCTACCTTAAAGATGAGGGCAGCACGCCATTGTTAAACCTTTAATGATCAGGTGCATGTAAGGGTTTCTGTCAAGGCCTGTGAACTGTTCTCGTTCCTGTAAGACCACCCATCGACCCGATTGCAGCTTTGATGCATGTGATGCTGTAGGGTTGACAGCGCGTGAGAGGATGTGCTCAGAGAAAGGACCCTAGGCACATGAGGGAGAATACATATGGAGGTGTTCATTTGATAATCCTGTCTTCTGTCCCACTTGAGAGCTTTTATTAAACCTGCATCTGTCTCACTGCAAATGATAATGGGCCAAAGTTCATTTGAATTGAAAATGTCAATGGCAGAGTGGGGATAGTTGGGAAAAAGTTCCTTTAAGGTTTATTGTCATTAAGGTAAGGGAAGCATTTATGCCACTGTGAAATCTGATTTGTGTAAACATTGTGTAATCAATTATAGTTAGATTAAAAACATTAACCACTTGTCAAAGTCAAAATCATGTAAAAATCATAAAACCTCATTTACTTTTTATCATTGCTGAAGTGTGCTCCTCTAGCAACAGCAAACATAATACATAAATTATAGCCTACATTTATCAGGTATAAGCATCTTATTATTGGATTTCTTTGTCTCATCAGATTAAGTTCTGATATAGGGTTAGATTTAATAACAGAAACATTTTACAAACACAAATAATATACAGTGGCTTGCAAAAGTATTCATCCCCTTCATTTTATTCACATTTTGTTATGCTGCTGCCTTATCTTAAACTACTTTAAATGATTTTTTTTACATTAATCATGCACAATAATGACAAAACAAAAAACTGATTTTTGACAGCTTTGCAAATTTATTAAAAATAAAAAACAAAAATAAGTAGATTGTACCTTCAGCAACATAACAAAATTTGAATAAAATGAAGGGGGATGAATACTTTTGCAAGCCACTGTAATGTACATTAATAAATAAAAGACAAAACTTTGTAATCAACATCAAAATGTATTTCATGAAGGTTGGCATCCCATTACATTGTTTAAAGAACTGGTGGCACTAATCCCGTTTTCACTATTGAAGAACTATTGAAGGATTCATTTGCAAAAACAGATCATTCTCAAAAATCATCTTTTTATTGTTTTTTATTGTGTTAGTTAGCTGTATTTTTTTTTTGATAATTAATTAATCAAAACAACCTAACTGAAGTTTGACTGATATTACTTAGAATGCAAAAACATGATAATTTTTTTGTAAACGGAGTTATCTGTTTTTTCAAATGAACTCTTCCTTTATATATTTAACACAGTATTTAAATTTGACATAAAATGAGCACAGCATCAGAGGTTTTGAGTATTTCGATCAAACAGTTATGATCATACAACTGTACAAATATAAAAATAATCTGTTGAAATTGTTAAAATCATTGGAAATAAATAATACAAAAGAATCAATACATAATAAGTAATCATTAAATAATAAAAAATATTTTTAATGACCAAATTGTAGTTTTCTCCCATTTAGCCTGTTACCACAAGAATATCCCCATTACAGAAAAGGTTTCTAAAACCCAAGAAGTAGCATAATTTGGACCCTTTATACATCCAACAAATACAACATTACACTTGTTTCATTAATAAATATATCATATTACAGAATTAAAATGGGATAACAAATGCAAAATCACAGGGCATTAAACTCGATGGTTAAAGATAGCATTCTTTTGCACTTTCTTTTTTTACTTCAAATTCAAATTTGAAATTACCTAATATAAATTACAAAAGGGTTAGGGTCAAATTTTGGTCTATTCAGCATTGTAAAGTTTAAAAGGATAGTATTGAAAAAGCTATAACATGAAACATTTCCTCACTCAGCTTCTTTATAGTAATTAAACAGACTATTAACCTTCGTTTACATTACTTGCATATATTAATATTATGCAAGTTGTTTGGGACTGTGGAGGAGTGATACAACAGAGTGAAGTGTCTCAGAACGGTTCTGGTCCTACATCATTATTCTTTGATTGCCTCTCATTCAGTCAGAAGGACAAGAACTAGCTGTCGTATAGTAATCTTTGAAAAAAGAATGACGTGAATGACTTGACTGCTGTACAAATTGTTTTCTGCAGTAAGTACAGTTGTTGTTCTCTCTATGATTAATAGGCAAATGTCAATGTGCACGCACAAGGACAGCCACTCACTCTGTGTACGTGCGTGTGTGTGAGATTACAGCCCAACCCCATAGGGACACATATTAATGAGTTCACATATGCGTTATCAATTAATATCAATTCTTAAGGCAGGGTCTAAATTAATTAAGCTCTCATTTACAGCCACACACCGAAACCCCACTGGATTTGACCTGAACTGAGATTATTAATAATGCTTTTTGGAGTAGAATTTACACAATTAATTCATTCTCATTAACAGCTTGTGAAATAAAACAATTAGCAAATTACATTAACATGATGTCTCAATAATGACAAGCCGGATGCGTTACTCCCTCTCTGGTCAGTCAGTGTGAAGTCTCAATTACTGCAGCAGGTGCATTTCAGTCAGTGCATTATGCCTGTCTAGTTTTGAATGTTTACAGCAAATGTATATCTATATTCAGGGTAGTTTCCTAGTACGGGCGGTAAAGTGCAAAGGTAGTTGTACGTTTTGAAGCTGAAACTAGATCTTGTATCTTATGACCTACACATCAGTGATGTGTGATAGGCGGTCACAGTTTGTCAGAGGACCAAAGAGTGCATGTGTGTGTATGTGTGTGTGCGAGTGTGCATGTGACCGCCACCAATTTGGGCCCAAGGGACTTGCTCCTTCCCTTTCCATCAGCAGCCGTTTTCAGAGGGCGTGCAGTAATTTCATGGCTCGTTGAGGGTGTGCAAAACCTGGGCCACCGTCACTGTTAACTTTCCTCTTGCCTGGAGCCTTTAAATGAAGTTATTAATCCAGCAAACACAAGCAGACCAGTTCCTTTCGTGCGGGGAGGGGCCTAATTTAACTTGTACCCGCACATCCACGTCAAAGCAATTTCATTTATTTTTCGAGATGACTTTGACGTCACCTCAGTGGATATTACCTGTCAGACGCCAGTGCTGAATCTGACTTCCTCTTCCTCTTGTCGTACTCTTCGTGTCTCGTCCTCCATGTTTCCACCGCGGTGGCTTCCCAACCTCAGTGTTGTAACTGCGCATCTGTTTCCTGTTTAATTGAATCAAGCCTTTCGAGTTTCCACACACCCCCTGAACTGAGTAAATGTGGTAAGACCACAGAAGTAAACATCAGAGGTTGTAGGAAGAGGCTTTTGCCATTCACCGCTTATCACCAAAGACCCATATGTTCACATAATATGCCTCCAATTTGAAAGAAGGGATAACAGTGTCTACGAAATATCCCTCACAGACAATGCTCGAGCAATACGGAAAAATACATCAAACTACGTTTGTTTGCCTTACTGTAAATATAATCTTGTACTTTTCTTGTATTCGAGAGGAGCTAAAGCACTCTAACAGGGGTTGAGCAAGTATTTTATCAAGTTGAGGGTTTAGCATGGACAGCACACAGGTGGGGAAAAGGTTTGGGGGATGATGTTTGCCAATTTATTTGATCAAATGAACTAAAAATGAACTTCAAATGTATCTCGTGCCAGAGGCGAAAACATATGCAAAACCCATTACGCAGACCTCACTCAACCCCATTTCACACTATAATTCTATCTGATATCTTTTAAATGGTCTTCAGAAATGTGAAGGTGATGGAAGTAAAGGAGCAGATAGTTGAGGGCTTCAGACAAGTCCTATAAAGGAACGGTTGAATTTGGGTTTAATTGTGCTGCTCAAGTCAATCTTCTCAGCCAGATCTTTGGAGACACAAGCAACAAAACCAAAACCAAAACCCTGGTCCAAATGGCATTGCCAGCAGGTGTCCACTACAATGGGCAGATCTTTAAAAGCCATTTTTAACCATGCAGGATGTGATGTTACATCCACACGATCCACTCTTAAAAGTAAAAGTGCTTCACGATGCCATAGAAGAACCTTTTTTTGTCTAAATGGTTCCATAAAGAACCTTTAACATCCGAAGAACATTTTTGTTTCACAAAAGGTTCTTGGTGGTGAAAAAAGGTTATTAAGATTATAAAAAAGTAAGAAAGAGATGCTTCTTTAAAGAACCTTTGACTGAATGGCTCTTTGTAAAGATCTATGGCATCACCATAAAGAACCTTATAAGCACCTTTATTTTTAAGAGTGCACAACCTTTGACCCTACACCTACTTGACCTCTTGATATGTCACTGTGTGTTTTCATTTAATTTTATCTATTAATCACAATCATGAATTCCCTTATTACAATATAAATTACATGAAATAATAAAATGTTCATTATTGCCTGAAATAATGAATTTATTTCGATTTTAATAAAATATATTTTTAATTTGTGATTTAATAACAAATACATTACCCTGAATGCAAAGGTTAAATTAAGTTAAAATAATTCTGCTTTGAGCAATGAAACAGAAATGTGGTATGTTTGTTGTAAACCAAAACAGTACGGCAATTCTGTAGCAGCAAAGATTGTTTCAAGAATTCAGCAAATTGACTTTTTCTGGAGTTCTTCTGGAGATCTTTACTTCCTTTTTTACAGACTTTGAGATCAAACATTTGAAAAGAGTAGAAACCAAACTGAGATCTTGATTCTGAGTAACTGAGCTTCTGAGATTGCACCTTGACCCAACATTTCTAAAGAAAAAAGAACGTTTCCTAATAAAGGCTTAAGAGACAAATGCCACCCGAGAACCTTTTAATGTTCTCTAAGGAACGCTTTATTCTTTAAATTCTCTTTATTCTTACAAAAACTCAACACACTGATCTGAAGAGCCTACAGTATATTAAAACGTTTTACACACTAAAAGCCATATAGCTTAAAACTTTAAACAAACCTTTGCAGTGAATAAAGCAAATAAAGAAAGGAATGAACCTCAACAATACTTCTTTATGAGAGCAGGATTCTTATTCATTTCAAAAAGGTGGAACAGTTATGATTTACAGTTCACAGTTTCACCTTTTCTGTGTGGTTTGTTCCACAGAGGTCATCAAGTCCTGTGTGTTTTATGAAGAGCGTCTTTCCTCACTTTACAGCACCGTTATTTACATCGCATTCTTGCTTGAGCGAGATATGAGCATAATTGCATGTTAGTTTTTAATTATAAAAGAAGTAAGGCGATGGCTTGTAAGGTAGCATCACATTGTTCCCGTCTTATCCGGGCTCTGTGATCATGTGAGCCTGCCTCCTGTGCTAAGAGATGATAAGCCCGCTTTCTGCTCGCCCATAATTAATCCATCTCCAGCGCGCCCCCGCCCTTATCACGCTCGCTCCCGCATCTCAATGGACCTGGAATTCTCTATTGATATCTCCCATAAAGAGAGAGAGCGGAAAATCCCTCCAGTTGAGCCGTAGATTGAAGACATGATTACTCTTGCCCCCAAATCTCAGCATTTTATTATGTAAATACATGAGATTTAACAGCACATTGTGCTGGAACTGTTTTGATGGCATACTTTTCAAAGCTTTAAGATTTGGACTTGTATGTATCTTATTTATGAAGGCTGTCACCTATGTATAATTGCAATCTGTTATTGTATATAGCTCATCACGAATACAGTCTTTACAACAAACAACTCAAAACTTTACTTCTTCACCATAAATGAACTACATGTCTCAAATAGCAGAAGCAAATACCTTATCATATCTCTGATCTAATCTGATCTGATATGTCAGGCACATGAGTCATCTTTACTTTTTCTTTTTCTATCTAATGTAGGTTGTTTTTGTTAATTCCATGTTAAACTGAAATGAGATTTCATGTTTTAAATACATAGATTCATTAATAAACACTGCACGTGTATAACTTAAAGGGCTTTCACACAGGAGGAACGTTTTGGTATGTCTAGAACTATTTGGTTGTGTTCTCACAATGGGAATAATTTTAGTTCAGAAACGCACACCTTTTGGAGGGACTAGCTCCTTCATGGCTGGCTGAATGCACGCCACAGAACAGTATTTTACAGCATTACAACACAGACAGACAGCTAATGTTAGTGGTATTTACTTGTCGCCAAGAGAAATGATCTTTATAACAAATTTTCTTTGTAACAAAGACGTTTCCTTGGGTTTTTATTTAATAAAAACATTTCTAACTCTATTTAATATTTAAGGGGTAATGCATTTCAAATTTTATTGAGTAGAAATTGTTGTAGACAATGCGAAGATCCTGAGTCAGCTCAGCAAATTTGTTATATTAGGCCTATATATATCTGCAGTGTTCCAAATCCCAATCTGATGCTTAAAAACAATCAAACAGATTAATTTTATAAAAAAGTTATAGTTATTTAAATATTTTAAGTTCCTGAAACACATTTTTACTTTTGAGTAAAGTACAAGGATTATTTTGGATTAACTTGAAGTTTTGACTAAAACTCAAAAAAATTAATTTGCTCCTTGTTCAATTTACTTAATTTAAAGACGTTAATTTAACACAATTGGTCGAGAAGAATTTTCAATTCACAGCATGCTTTGCGTCAGACTGCATTAGGACAGTCAATTTTAAAATGCGATTATTTTGTTTGGTTTTCAGTAAAGTTAAAGACTTGTTAGCATTTCATGTACACTTATCTTGGATAGATGTTGACATATTTTTCAGTTTTGTGGTTGTGGTTACCATTTTTCAGAAGAGTGGTGCATGTGCGTAGGCTGTGGGAGGCTAACATGTGATATGTCATTAGTGAGCAATGATTGCCCTAACGCCAGTTCTGAGATCAATCTCTTCCTGCTCATTTTGGGTTGCATAAGTCAAGGTTTTTGACTTTTGCATATTAAGACTAAGAAATATGTAAAATAAAGAAACTGATAAAATTGAGTTAAGTTTATTTTTTAGTTCTTATCTTTTAAGTTCTGTCTACTTAATTTAATGAGAAGGCTGAATTAAATACTTAAGTCTCTAATATTTAAAACTTTAATTTAACAGTAATCAAAATTTAAGAGTTCTGCTTACTTTAACCAAGAACCTCTAAAACAAAACAAAAATTGAGGCAACGAGTTGCCTTAATTTTTTTGAGTATTGCCAATTTATCGGCATCTTACAGAATTCTATTGTAAATGGCACAGTATACACGGTCTATTTGAAAATAAACCACTAAGCAATGATAATAGTTAAAAACTTTCTAGGTCATGATCTCACTGTATGTTTGCTTCAGCAGCTGACATCCACTTAACATCTCACAGATAGGCTATATGTGTTTTGCATTTTAATTGAATTGTTGTGTAAAAACTTTTACTTTCTATTTAAATGATAATCCAAAGTAAAGATGTTAAAATTCAAGGCTCATATTATTTTAGTTTATTAAAAGGTCAAGTGCATTGCAATGTGGGATATGGTATCCCATACAGTTTGCAGGGGTTGTATATGAAAATTTGATCCAGTAATATGCTAAAAACCATTCCAGATAAAATAGAGAAAAACAGCCATTAAAACTAAAACGTAATCTGATGTTCATTGATATGAATAGTTGAATGAGTGCACTGAGATCTCAGCTGTGGCTCAAAGCTCCTCCTGCAACAAAACCTCATCACGCGCTCATGTGCGCTGTCAGTGCGCGCTCGGACCACAGCACAACCTAAACCTCTACAGGACAGATAAACCCGGACTGCGATCAGGCACACATCTGAAACGCGATCTCAAAACAGCGATCCGCCTGTCTGTTTGGATGAATCGCAGTGTTGTTTTATAATCTCCAGTCCAGCGGAATGTCCCGGAGGAAACAGAGCAACCCAAAGCAGTTCAAACGTGAGTTTTCAAAAGCGGATTTAATTGCTACGTTTTTCTTAACACAGGCGGTCAAACTGTGCGTTTGTAATAGTTTTAATTCAGCATAGTTTCATAAGAAATGTCTGATGTATCGCCGATAAAGAATTGCTGATCATTCAGATGTTGACGTGAAGTCGGAATGATTGTTGTCTTGACGCATTTATATTTTGCAAAAGATATTGTTGAATTGTGTAAACTGAAATAAATGACACAACTGCAATACCGAGATGTTTGAAAAACAGTACGAGCTCACAAGGGTTTGTGACTTTTCATCATTCACTTCTAAAACAGCATAACAAATTTAAGACAACTTCTTTGTTTGAACCATGAATGAAAAAATGACTAAACGTCAAATAATCCTAATAACATTTTTGAAATAATCTGCAGCAATATTTTAATAACAAGTATATTGAACATTAGAATTTTTTATCCTATGTATAATATGTTTTTGGAATAAATAACTGTCCTGCCATCGCTCAACTGTAGTTGTAAAAGCACATTGGATGAGGCAAGCTTGTAATATAACAACGTAACATTTACCCAAAATGAGCTAATTCCTCTATCTATTCAATACATGTTCATTATCTTGCTTATCAGCATATTGCATAAGTGCTGAAATTGTTTACCTGGCAGTCCAGCCATATCTGCTCACATCACATCTGTTTTGTGCTTTTCAAGGTCTGCATTTGTTGTGATACCTCAAACATTCTGTCGAGTGATCTGAAACAGTTCTTGAATTTGACTTTCGAGTCATTTACTGTAGGCTAGAAAGCGCTGCACCTGTAAGCACGAGAGCTTTCCCAGCCACCTGCTCATAGCAAAGGACAAAGAGGTTGTTATGGGTAGAGACACTCCTCATTTTTTTTACATTTTGTTCCCAATTGAGCACACTTTGCCCTGTTATCTGAACCCTGGCGTTTCAACCTGGATTTTCATATTTTGCCTATTCCCTTCTCTGGGGTGCCCTCTGTGAGGCAGATAAAGCCTGAGTACTGAAAGAGCTCCATTAATTTGCCCCGATGACTGTGGCGATAAGGCCAGATAATGGGGTAGATAAACTAGGGAAGATATACCATCAGAGACCCCATTATTACCATTAGAATTCCAGCCCAGCAGTCTGCTCCAGCCTGATAATCCCTCCCCCATCCTCCACTTCGGATGATAAGACAAGGAATTGTCAGTCCGCACTCTCTTTATTAGCCCGCCTGGATATTCCGATAATATGGTGATAAATTATGTATTTTCTCTTCTCCCACTATTTTAGCGCTATTGGAAGATCTCTGTCCCTTCTTATGGAGAGATAATAAGTGCGTTAGGGGTCATCTTTTCTTCTATTACCGAACCTCCCCCTTCTACTGGTGTTTAGGCTTTTATTGTAATAAGAGGTTGATGATAAAAGCTGATAGGACGGTCAAGGTGTCTTGGTGGGAGAGACGTCACTGCTATCAGATCTGCATCACCAGTGCAGACTGGCACCAGCTGTTCATCTCTGCCTGTTATCACCCCACTGTGGCCAAACATGCTGCACATGTGCCCAGATTGGCAATGGTTCGGAGAGGCGGGTTCGCCAAATTTATGACAGTGGATTAAAAGGCCAGGACAGTTAGTTATGGTTCTCTTTAGAATTAGAAAAAAATGCAGTTATTTGTGAATTTTCATAATTCATTTGAGTATAGTTCAGGCTTTTGAATACTTTTAACAGCGAGTTATTGCTGTTGAATATCAAAATGTGCCTTTCAATGTAAATAAAAGAATGTCATTTTCATGAATGACTAGAATTACACACAGAATTATATGTTTTATATGACACACTTTTTATATTTATTTAAAAACAGTAGCTCCGTATAACGTATTTGGACACTTAAGCCACAATGCAATGGCACTTGATTAGATAAGAAAACAATAATAATAACAAAGCAATAGCAATTTATGAACTTATCATGTATGTGAACTATGTGGTTACTCAGACAGAAAGTAACCCGATTTCTCTCTCCAGGTTGTTTTAAGTCTTTGTAAAAATGACTGTTTTTCACATGGTTTTGTATTTTGTATTTAATATTGTATTTAATCACATCTAATGCAATGACATTCATACATTTGAAGTGTGATGTCATTAATGTCCAGAGACATTTTGGGGTCTCTTGACATGTTTTGAATTATTTGCAGAATGAAGTTTGGGCACATAAGTTTGCAGCAGTGAACCATTTCTCTTTCATTGTTTTATAATTCCTCAATTATTTATTTGGCGGCTGTCATTTGTGGTCGTCACCACTAAATTTGGGCTGTCAGAAAACGACGATTTATTTCATTATTATACCCTATCAGGGATGTCATATTTGTTGCCTCTCCTTTATTCTTTTTTCAATCCGTTTTGATTAACTTCATCTGCCAACTGTCAGCGTGAGGCATCTTTCAGTCGCAATCTATCTCTCATAGATCAGTGCAATATAAAGAGAGGGCTTATTGTGTGCCAACTTTCTCCACAGCATCTGTTCGGCACTAATGAGCTATGAAGTGCTGTGGCTCACTAGGCTGCAAAAGAGGAGGAGGAGAGGTGGGATGCCAGCCGCCTGTCTTACCCTCCTCCAGGAACGCAGCGAGACAGGCGAGTTCAGGAATGCTGCTACTGTTTGTCTTTGTTAAGCCGATAGTTCCGCTCCAACAATTCCAGAATAGCTGTGTGAGAGTGATTAGTGATACGCTAGGTAAGAGAGAACGTATAGTCGGCCGATCATTATCGCTAAATAAACCCCAGAACGGATGTAAAGTATAGATTTGATTTAAAATGATTTGTATTAGGTAAGGAGAAAAGAGCACGGAGTGATATGCTAGATTAACAGCTCTGTAGCAGATTGGTCCCCTGAGATAATGACCATTACATAAAAATGCCACGATTGGCAAATCAGAATCAAGTATTCCATTGCTGTAATTTTTGAAATTGAAATACAGTGTCTAAGACAAGATATGTGTTTTATGAATTAATCTGTGCAGTATCCAGAAAAAACTGTCCTGAGACTAAAATCATGCAGGTGATGGAACCTGTTCCTGATGCCAGAAAAGCGTCATTTTAAAGCAGTCATAAACAAACATATCGGTAAGAGCAATATTTTAGCGTTTTGCTGTGATCGAGTTTACCGTCAGTCGATAACCATGCCTGTTTCTTTCAGTTTCAAAATATACTGACAGCCTTCAATAAATGTTTGTTATAATTCAAACAGTTCACTTTAAAATGACAATTGGCCTAATGGCCAATTTAATGTAGATATATACATGGAATTGAATAACACGTATGACTCACACAAAATTGCTAACAACATAAATGATCACTTTTCTCTAAAAATGTCTTAAAATCGACGATCAGCCACCCTGCAAACTAGAATCAAACAAACATAAGAAAAAAACGGTTACATTCACCCATACAAAAGATTGTCCTTAGGCTGAATCCGCGGCCGGCCCTCAGGACCCACCGCTTTAAGAGAGGCCGACGGAATCGATGGCAAAAACAAGATAAGCGAGATGTTTATTTGACGAGACTTAATCATTGATGCCCTGCTCGGCGAGTTCCTCTATCAGTGATGTCCAGCGGCTCTAACAGAACACAGCACTTTTATTCCTCTCACCTTCATTAAGCCCAAAGAGTTCAATGATGGTAAATCGATAGCTGTTGTCAGACACACACATTGGTGGCTGGTTTTGAATGGGAACAATAAGACGGCTCAATTAGGATATTTGTATTGAAAACATTGTTGAAGCAGTAATGTTTGGAATCACGTAATCTTATTGTAACTATTGTCACTAAGCGCAGGAGATCTTGACGGGTCTGTTCTGATACGGTCACAGACAGCAGGGTAAAACAAAGCCAAACGCAGGGAGCTGCTCAGTTTTCGATCAGGTGCCGACCTTTGAGTCGAAGGGTTTGTTCCCTTAAGTGTGATACTGTGATTAAAAGGAAACAAATGTCATGTCCATTATTTTAACATGTGAGTTTAATATTTCATTCAGTACATGGGAATGACATGAAAATGGACTGCTTAGTCGACTTTTTGGATCCGGGTTGGTTGTTTTAATCATTACAATCCAAACAATTCAAACTCCTATCAAGAACCTCAGGCTTTAGCTGTAAAAACCTTTAAATAAAGTTGTTTAAGAAGCAAAAATATTTGCCGGTGCAATAAAAGATTTGTTTGTTGGGATTACAGAGCTCTGCCGGCTCATTTTAACTCCGGCACTTCCACAATAACTGTGATGGCATTCGGTGCTTTTAAAAACGCTGTGGAAAATCGCTAATGGCACGAATCCGAGGCACTAATAGATGATAGCTGAAGTTTGGGAAAGCATCTTATGCCAACTGTGCTTAAAAGTTCGTAATTCAGAGTGCTTTGGGGTTGAGTCTGCAAAGCTGTTGATACCAAATGACAGACTTTAGGTTGTTTAATTGCCTTAGTGATTGTACAGTGTGCTTGTGGGATACTGGAATACTGTTAAAGTATAATTATTTGTAGTTTCATTTTATATCAGGGATTTTCTTGAACATTGTAGCCTATACCAGTTATTTGGGGTGGCTTTAATGAATTGCTATAAGACTTTCAGGTTTTCCAGAGAAAAAAAATATTTTTCTCTTTCTCCAACATGGTGAGCAAATAGTTCAAGTTGAGACTTTTGCTTCGATTTGTAATGTTTTCCACAGGCTGCACTTGAAAGAGAGAGATTTCCAGATGATGAAAATGATACTATCCACATAAATACAAAACTCTATACTCCTACTTTGTCAGCAGTTTTTTCTTTTGTGTCTATTTATTTCACCTTCGAATTTGTAGGAGAAACGTATATGAAGTAGATACTTAAATTAACATTTCTGAGAACTCAATTATCTTGTCTACAACTCTAAAGGAGTTCAAATGTAATTCCACACATTCTCTGTTTCACAGTGTAAACAATGACTGGTGCATCTTCCCCCATATGAAATTAAATTCTATGAATAAATTCACAGTTCAGTGTAATAAATGCCTAACTGTGCTCTGAACGGAGCTCTTCTAAATGTAGTTGATTGGTTTATTGTGTATTTCATTGATTTCAGGTTTAGGTGTTTGTGAGCAGATAATGCAAATCTTTAAAGTCAGAAAACCGTTTGTCAGACAAGGACATTGTAGGTCATTGTCTTAAAAACAGTTTATTATTCCCAAATATCAGGGAGCAGTGTTATCTGTTGACTTTGAGAGCTGAATGTACAGTTTATAGCAGAAGTAATTTATGTATAGAAGTAATTATTAATTTACTCTTTTAAAAACTAAAGAGTGACGGCAGGAATTGGATTCATGAATATCACTGTGCTTCTTTAATGCCAACAGCTTTTCTGTCCAGCCCTTACATTTTCAGTCCAAACAAACGATATCAAGGTTGTTAGTATAATACGGTCTGTTTAATAAGCTGTATTCATTAAATATGAGCAGAACAAATTTCTTTGTAAATAATTTTTTTTGTAAATGTAAATTAGGAATTGTTAAGCACTGTATATTTACAAAACATGTCTATTGAATTGAATGCACCATATCGCTGCTGTCCTTCTGAAACCTCGTGAATCCATATTTAGTGATTTTTATTTTTTGCCATAAATCATTATTATTAGTGACCATTTGTTTGTCACTGTGTTTTGCAAATATCTAACCAATAAAAAGTATCAAAAAGTGCTTCTCAACTTTGACAAAACAGTGTTTGTTCATTGCTTAAAAATTACATTGCTGGTTTGTTTTAAACCCAAAATATTTGAAAATAATAATAATAAAATCACTGAGAATTACTAGAAGCAACAGTAAGAATCAAAAGTTGAAGTTTTATTAAGGATCGAAATGCAAGACAAAAGGAATTCATAAAAAGCATGCAATATTTTAATGCTCAATGAACAATAAAACAGAACAACATCAAAAAAAGAAACGACATCAATAAATTACATTAGTTTAGATTTTAAAGGTTATTAAAGTGGCACAAGTAAATATAAATAGTTTGACAACTTTCCACTTCATAAACTCCTAACTTTTTAGAAAACACAGTTAACAAAGTGGCACGAGTAAAATGCTTTAGGGCAATTCCAGCGTTATGGATGTGACATAAAAACACTCAGAGAATGTATTTGTTACCAATATACTGAACCATTTGTTTATATTTTACTAAACCTTTGTTGGTAGAAATGCACTTATATGATTAAATATCAGTCTATGCACAAGTTTTCTATTAAAAAAAAAAGGGAAATAAACACGCGCTAGGATGTGAAAAAAGGACACCGTTTTCGGGAGGCGACAAACTTTGTAGGATTTCTGTGAATTAAAATGTACAAACAATACCTTAACTTGAAGAGAGACCTCACATGGGTATTTGAACCACCAAATGTTGATATCGGTGCAGCTAGTACAGTAAAAACCTTATGTAAAAACGTTATTTTCTCATGGTATTGGTTGACATTGGCAAGGAATGTATTAGTCTGAGAACTTTCCTCTTCATATGAACTCACAAAACAGTTTAAAGAGCGTTAGTTGTTTTGGTTCCAGTACTGCTTGACCTGACATATCCACGGAGCAGTCTTACTGAAGAGGATCTATCTTTTCCTGGGAGTTAGTAGACAACAGTGTGGTGTGCACTTCGGGAAGTGGATGTCCAGCAGGAGGGTTTCTTTATCAATTTGTTCATCTATAAAGAGAAAAAGGGAGAAGAAAAGAAACAAGAAGAGAAGAATGTAAGAAAACTGGCCTACCCAGAGCACAATGGGTTATAATGAACATATAAAGAAACACATTTGCATTTTACCAAAATAAAGTTTACCTTTAAGATTGGTATCAGGACATCGAAGTTCCATTCCTCTTTCTCCTGAACAGAATTATCCATTATTATTAGCTGTCGTGACCCTGGACACTGAAGGTCTTTGTCTGGCACGGTGTGTTTGTCTTTTGTCGAGCACATGTGAGTTGTTGGGACAGTTTGTCATGTGTTCGGTGTCTACGTCACTACCCCACCCTCGTGTCTCCCCGTCAGGCTTTCCCCTCACCGGTTTCCCATCACCTCATCACGCTGTTCACCTGTAGATCGTCCCGGCCATTAGTTTATTAATTACTCTCTCTATCTCACCTGCTACCCATTAGGTTTCCCTATTTAGTCCCTATTGTACCCTCGTCTTGTGTCAGATCATTGCCTGTTTCATAGCCTATGCTGACTGCCTCAGACTAGCGCGTCTAGCTCTGTTAAAGCCTTGTCTTATCCTACTCTGGTCATAGTTTTGATTTTCCGTGCCTCCCCTGTTTTGGTTTATTATTTCACCCCTCAGTTCCCGCCGGCGCTCCGGATCTCATCTCTCTTCGGTGGTCAGGCACCTCACCTCTTACCGGACACGCATCACCAATAGGAGAACTAAGGAATCTCTCATCGTGAGTTAGACGGGTCGAGGAATCTCCCCGCACAAAACCTCTACGGCTGTGTCGTTATCCCCGTGAGATTTTCTTGCTCTCTCTCTCTGATTCTTCCGGGTCGAGTTTCTCCCCGTGGACCGTGTGCCTTTGACCACCTGGACTATCTTGTGTGTGGACTTTGTTTTTGTTTGCTTTTTCCTTTTTGCCAATAAAATCTGTCTGTTACCCCCGCACTTGAGTCTCCTCTGTCTTGTGTCATGACAGAACGATCTGACCACGCACGTGACACAGCGGGGGCGGACCATCTACGGACCTCGCTACAGCAGCAAGGAGCCATGTGGGCCATCAGGAATCTCGGCTTAACGCTGCTACACAGGAGGTGGGAATTCTGAATGCTCAGGTGGCGGATCTGCTCCAGCAGGTGACCACCCTGCAACTGGAGGCTGCCAATCTCCATTCCGCCACCGCCCATAACCCCCGCGGATCCCTCCCCAAGCCGGAACCACACGCCAACAACCCACCCCTCTATGGTGGAGATCCCACTCCTGTCGGGCCTTCCTATCGCAGTGCGCCGGGGTATTCGCGCTGCAGCCGCGTCATTACGCCACCGAGGAAGCAAGCATGGCGTATGTGTTAACCCTCCTTACTGAGGTATCGCCGTCTGGGAGGCTCAGGCTCCATGCTGTCGTTCCTTCAGAGCCTTTCACATGGAGATGACAAGTCTATTCGACAGGTCGGCTCAAGGGGATGAGGCAGCCGCCCAGCTCTCTCGGATCTCTCAGGGCAGAGGATCTATTACGGATTATTCTGTTCGATTCCAGACGCTGGCGGCCGCCTGTGACTGGAATGGGGGGGTTCTGCGGGCACGATTTCTCGACGGTCTCAACAGCGCTATTGCGGATGAGATCACCACCCTTGACCTTCCACAAGACCTGGAGGAACTCACTAATTTATGTCTGCGGGTTGAGACCGGCATCAACACCCGTCGCCGTCAACGACCCTCTCCCTTGGCTGACTCGGGACGTGGACACTACTCCTCCCGCCAGCTCTTCCCCGGAGGTAGAGCCTATGCAGCTGGGTCGATCTCGGCTCTCTCCTAGTCAGAAGCAGCAACGTCTCCTCCAGGGACTATGTTTCTACTGCGGCAAACCAGACCACGAGGTGCTGCAGTGTCCATTAAAGCTTCAGCTTCCCGTACCCAGCTGCCATTTCGACTGTTTGTCGAGGGTGTCTCTCACACTGGTCTCGCCCCCTGGTGGATTCCGGCGCTGAGGGGAACTTCATTGATGCCTCCATGGCTCGTAAGTGGATGATTCCAGCTATAACCCTCCCCCAACCCATTTCGGTCTGGACGCTAGCGGGACATCCCTTCACCTCCATCACCCACATCACCCCTCACGTAAGCCTCTTTCTTTCGGGTAACCATTGTGAGCGGTTAAAACTGTACATCCTCGATTCCCCCAATACTCCCATCATATTAGGGCATCCTTGGTTGTCACAGCATAACCCTCACATGGATTGGGCTAATAATTCTGTTTTAGCTTTGAGTTATTTCTGTCATGTGTCTTGTCTTGGTCCTGCTCCTTCTCCTGTCTCCTGTGTTTCAGGTCGAAGCCGCCGATTTAACCGGGGTCCCGGAGGAGTATCACGATCTTCGGTCCGTGTTCAGCAAGTCACGAGCCACATCTCTTCCTCTGCATCGCCCATACGACTGTGCCATAGATCTTCTTCCAGGCACTTCTCCGCCCAGGGGCCGTCTGTATTCCTTATCCGCTCCCGAAAGAGAGGCCATGGACAAGTATATTTGCAGTTCCTTGCAGGCTGGGCTCATCTGCCCCTCCTCCTCGCCGGCCGGTGCAGGCTTCTTCTTCGTCCAAAAGAAGGATGGCTCCCTGCGCCCCGGTATTGACTATCGAGGTCTGAATGAGATAACGGTTAAGAATAAGTACCCCTTACCGCTCATGTCTTCGGCCTTCAAACTTTTACAGGGAGCCAGGGTCTTTACTAAACTAGACCTACGCAATGCCTATCACCTGGTTCGTATCCGTGAGGGGGACAAGTAGAAGATGACATTTAATACACCCTCGGGACACTACGAGTATTTGGTTCTCCCGTTTGGCTTGACCAATGCTCCTGCCGTCTTCCAGGGCCTCGTCAATGATGTTTTGGGAGACATGATTAACCTTTTTGTCTTTGTTTACCTGGATGACATCCTTATCTTTTCCCCTTCTCTCCAGGAACACACCCAAAATGTGCGTGAGGTCCTCCAGCGTCTACTGCAGAATCAGCTTTTTGTCAAGGCAGAGAAGTGCGACTTCCATGCCGATACGGTTTCGTTCCTTAGCCATATAATTTCTCCCAGGGGCATTGAACCTGATCCCGCCAAGATCAAAGCCGTTGCCGAGTGGCCCGACTCACGCAAAGCTTTACAGCGGTTCCTGGGTTTCGCCAATTTTTACCGGTGATATATCCGGGGTTTTGGCAAGGTGGCCACGCCACTTACGGCATTGACCTCCACCAAGTTTTTGTTCAAGTGGAACTCCCAAACCCAGGTAGCCTTTGACAATCTCAAGTCCCGTTTTGTCTCTGCACATGTTCTTTGTCTTCCAGATCCTGAAAGACAATTCATTGTTGAGGTCGATGCTTCTGATGTCGGGGTAGGCGCAGTTTTATCTCAGCGCTCCAGCCGTGATGAGAAGGTGCACCCCTGCGCATTCTTCTCTCACCGTCTTAGTCTTGCGGAACGCAACTACAATATCGGTAAAAGAGAGCTGCTGGCGGTTCGGCTGGCCTTGGGTGAGTGGCGCCACTGGTTGGAGGGGTCAACGCAGCCCTTCTTGGTCTGGACGGATCATAAGAACTTGGAGTATGTCCGTTCAGCCAAGAGGTTGAGCTCTCGTCAGGCCCGTTGGGCCCTCTTCTTTGGCCGGTTTAGCTTCACTATCTCGTACCGGCCTGGGTCTAAGAATGTTAAGCCCGATGCACTCTCTCGCCTGTTCGAGGCTCCCGGGGAGGAGCTTGAGGCCGAAACCATTCTCCCCAAGGAGATGGTGGTCGGGGCTATAACCTGGGACCTCGAACGGCGAGTAGTGGTGGCCGGTCGAGAGGTGCAAGCACCAGAAGCGTGTCCAGCGGGCAGGCTGTTCATGCCGGCTACGCTTCATCCTGACGTCCTTCAGTGGTGTCATGCATCCAGGTTGGTTGGCCATCCAGGAGTCTGGGGCGTCCGTACGTCAGCGGTTTTGGTGGCCCTCCTTCTCCACCGACGTCAGACAGTTCGTGTTGGCTTGCCCCGTCTGCACCCAGTGTAAGCCGTCCCATCGTCCTCCTGCTGGTCTGCTTCGCCCTCTTCCCATCCCCTCCCGCCCATGGTCACACATCGCCTTAGACTTCGTCACTGGCCTCCCCCCCTCTGGTGGCAACACCGTTATCCTCACGGTAGTGGATCGCTTCTCTAAGGCGGTTCACTTCATTCCCTTGCCCAAGCTCCTCTCCACCCGGGAGATGTCTCAGCTGATGGTGGACAAAGTCTTCCGTCTCCACGGTCTTCCGGTTGACGTCGTGTCCGATAGGGGTCCTCAGTTCACCTTCCAGTTTTGGAAAGAGTACTGTAGACAGATCGGGGCCTCTGTGAGTCTGTCTTCAGGTTTTCACCCCCAGACCAATGGACAATGTGATCGAGCCAACCAGGATCTCGAACGGAGACTCCCCTTGTCTGACGTCTCAGAATCCCAGCTCCTGGAGCCAGCATCTCTCTTGGGTCGAGTACGCCCACAATTCCCTCCCCGTCTCCTCCTCAGGTATGTCCCCGTTTGAGTGTTCTATGGGTTATCAACCTCCTCTGTTTCCTTCACAGGAACTCGATGCTGCAGTTCCCTCTGCTCTGGCATTCGTCCGGCGGTGTCGTCGCACCTGGGTGAGAGCCAGAGAGGTTCTGGCCCGAACCTCGCAGAGGACCAAGGCAGCGGCCGATCGCCACCGGTCATCTCCTCCAGTCTATGTGTGTGGTCAGCGGGTATGGCTCTCCACCAATGACCTTCCTCTCCGGGTACCTTCTCGTAAGCTGGCGCCCAGGTTCATTGGCCCATACCGCATCACCAAGATGGTTAACCCGGTGGCTGTCCAGCTCAAACTTCCTCCTAGTCTTGGTCGAGTTCACCCTGTTTTCCATGTGTCCAGGGTTAAGCCTAACATCACTTCCCGTCTCAACCCGGCCAGCAGCCGGGTTGACCCCCCTCCCCCACGCCTTGTGGACGGAGTACCGACTTACACTGTCAGGAAACTGGTGGAGGTGCGTCGCCGTGGTCGGGGTTTTCAGTACTTGGTGGACTGGGAAGGCTATGGCACAGAGGAGAAGTGCTGGGTGCTGACTCGTGACATCTTGGATCGGTCGTTGATCGTGGACTTCCACCGGAGACGAGGTGAGCCCACTCCCTGATCATCCGGTGACACTTTGGGGGGGTACTGTCGTGACCCTGGACACGGAAGGTCTTTGTCTGGCACGGAGGTGTGTTTGTCTTTTGTCGAGCACATGTGAGTTGTTGGGACAGTTCGTCATGTGCTCGGTGTCTACGTCACTACCCCGCCCTCGTTTCTCCCCATCAGGCTTTCCCCTCACCGGTTTCTCATCACCTCATCACGCTGTTCACCTGTAGATCGTCCCGGCCATTAGTTTATTAATTACCTCTCTCTATCTCACCTGCTACACATTAGGTTTCCCTATTTAGTCCCTATTGTACCCTCGTCTTGTGTCAGATTGTTGCTTGTTTCATAGCCTATGCTGACTGCCTCAGACTAGCGCGTCTAGCTCTGTTAAAGCCTTGTCTTAGTCCTAGTTATAGCCACAGTATTTTTCAGCCTCAGCCTTTTGTCCTACTCTGGTCATAGTTTTGATTTTCCGTGCCTCCCCTGTTTTGGTCTATTATTTCTCCCCTCAGTTCCCGCTGGCGCTCCGGATCTCATCTCTCTTCGGTGGTCAGGCACCTTACCTCTTACCGGACACGCATCTCCACTCGGAGGACTACGGATTCTCTCCTCGTGAGTTAGTTGGGTCAAGGTATCTCCCCGCAGTTAACCTCTACGGCTGTGTCGTTATCCCCGTGAGATTTTCTTGCTCTCTCTCTCTGATTCTTCCGGGTCGAGTTTCTCCCCGTGGACCGTGTGCCTTTGACCACCTGGACTATCTTGTGTGTGGACTTTGTTTTTGTTTGCTTTTTCCTTTTTGCCAATAAAATCTGTCTGTTACCCCCGCACTTGAGTCTCCTCCGTCGTGTGTCATGACAATTAGCTGTTATTCTGCACCCTGTCAGTGGGAAAAAAAGAAAAGTGGCAGAGACTGCGAGCTCTTGGGCTCTAGTACAGAAAGTTAAATATAGACTTAAAAAATAAAATATTATAAACGTTAACACAACACATAAACTAATTTGACTAACTCAGAAACACGTAGAATAATAAGACCAATGATTGCTCATTTCATATACCCAAAATTAATTATATCGCACGGTTAACCACTATAAGAGGCAGCGGCATATTCCCGAAGCACTGGCCGAGATAAAGCTGCTCTCAGCGGAGCCACGAGTGGTGAACGAGCGCTGACAGCCTGAAACTCACATCTCCGACAGCATCTTAACAAATTCTCAAACTCAACTACATTCTCATCTAAAAGACTGTTAAAACTACGTTCCGTGACCGAAAACTAGTAGTATTTATAAAAACGCTAGCGTGTTGACCTCAAACTAATATAACGTTAGATGCGTACCGAACTAAATGACTCACACAATTCTCAAATTTCAGAGGAAATGTAGACCATAAAGGTCGTTTTAATTATTCAAAAGCTGTAAATTATAACAACGTGGGCATTCAGACTAATGTTAGCTAACGAAGCTAGATGGTACTTTTCAAACCTAATGTGAACCGCCGAATTTTGCATACTTATGCATTTTCTGATGTACAGTAATAGTTTTATAGATTAAAAACTCTCAAACATACCTTTTTTCTCCGAATAACAGCTCCTACGGAGCCCGTCTGATCGCCCCTCGGAGAAAAAAAAACAAGACCCGCATATCCGTGGAAAAATTGGAAAAAGGTATTTTAATGTGTATGTAACTTTAGAGATGGTCCCTAAATTCACGAACATCGAAAGTTTAATGTCAAACCAACTTTATGCCAGTGAAACGCGGCAATGAACGCGTGCTTTATATGCGCCACGCGCTCGTGTGTAAACACATTAAGACAATTTATAATATAATCTAAAATAAAACAGTATACCAATATTCGTTAATGTTCCTGTAGGAAGGAGCTTGTTCTGTTGACAGAGGCTTCAATTCCGCGAGTAGGCTACAGTTTGCAAAACTGTGCGAACGGATTGTGAAAGCGTGGGCACAGATTATGAATTTGTGGGTACAGATTTCAAAAACTGAGGGGACGGTTTACAAAACCGAGAGCACGGATTGTAAACTCGTGGGTACAGTTTATTAATCCGAGAGCACGGTTTTGTAAACTGTGGGAACAGTTTTAGAATCTGTGAGTACGGATTTTTAAACTGAAAGAACGAATTACAAAACTGTGGCCACGGATTTGCGGGTCTTGTTTTTTTTTCTCCGAGGGGTGACCAGACGGGCTCCGTAGTCTTCGCTTGTTCCTGAGGTGATTCAAAATGCCCTCAAAGTTTGTCTGAGGCATTGAGGAGGGGGAGGGGTTTACTCTCTGAACTGTCACTCAATTGGACCCAACCGGTAACCCAATGATTGGGTTACACAAAAAACTACCCAACACTGAGAAAATGACCCAACTGGCTCAACCCAGCGGTTGTGTAAGTGTAAGAATCAGCCAATATGTCTTAAGGTCATGTTTACTTTCTTTAAAAAAATGGTCTAAAAAAGCATAAAAATTGTCCACCCTAAATTAGCTGAACTTTTGTTAATTTACCAGCTGAGAGATTGAACCGTTTTACACACCAGCATGACTCCACTTCATTCTCATTCATGTTAAATTAAACCGGGTCCGTTTTTACTAAGTTCTGTTGAAGGTGTCAGAAGATGTCAGGTAAAGCACAGTCCTTGGCCTTCACCCCTCTCATTCTTTCCCTTTTTTCTTTCTCTTCATCTGTCTGGTCTGTTTCTCATGGGAAGGATTCAGCAGACAGATGGAGACAGTGGGGAGTTATGCCAGTGAGGTGATCAGGTGGGTGATACAGAGTCTGGCTGCCACAGCTGTTTGTTTGATGCTGTGCCGACGCTTCGAATGAAAAATCCAAATCTAAGACATTCACACGATGGGAACAATTCTGTAGAGATATCGATTCAAACATGCATAGTCTATATAAAGCAAGCATAGGCTACATATTTTATATATCATTGCTTTTAGCTTCAGTTGATCCTCACGCAAAGTTGTTTTGATCCTCACGCAAAGTTATATACTACAGGTATACAGTATACTGTACTAATAGTGGTATGCTGCATTGTTTCAGCATACCTTGGATGTTCAGTCAGTGAATTGCAATAATCTTTTTTTGCATTCAGGTTTCCAATAGAATTTTGTTTTATTGTAACACTTTACAAGGTGCTATTTGTTAGTAAATGCATTACATCAGCTAACAATAAACAATTTAGTTTTTCAGTATTTATTCATCCCTTTTAATGTTAGTTCATGTCAGTACTGTTATTTATGTTAACTAATGTCAACAGTGATAACGTTTGATTTTAATAATGTATTAGTAAATGCTGAAATGAACATGAACTAACATTAATAAATGCTGTTTTAGTATTGGTCATTGTTAGTTCATTTTAGCTAATGCATTAACTGATTGTTAACAAATAGCACGTTATTGTAAAGTGTTGCCAAAAATTGTTTTAAAAGTGATCTGCAGTTCAGTTTTCTGCTGAAAATCGCGCTGAGCGCATTGCATTGTGGGATACAGATTTCCATGCAGTCTACACTAGTTGGAGAATATAGTAGGTCATCTATTGCCTGCATACAGAACAGAAGCATACCTTTCTGAAGTGTTTTATGCATATAGAAGTAGTTAATGTTATGAAATGATTATCCTTAATCAATTGACTCGTCCCAGCGGGTGTAAACGTCCATCTTTTTGGTCAGAGGGAACTATATACAGTAAGCAGCAGACGAGAGAAAGAGATGGAATGGGAGGGAAATGCCTGTG
This sequence comes from Triplophysa rosa, assembly GCF_024868665.1. Classification (NCBI taxonomy): domain Eukaryota; kingdom Metazoa; phylum Chordata; class Actinopteri; order Cypriniformes; family Nemacheilidae; genus Triplophysa; species Triplophysa rosa. The sequence goes on along the minus strand of NC_079905.1, from coordinate 20,753,882 downwards.
ATTACCATGCGGCTCGGTCCTGTCGGATTGAATTAGCTCAGGTGTAATTAGAGCAGTGGAGAGCGTCCTGCTTTGGCTGCGGTGTGCGACGGGCCAGCATGGCTGTGCACTGAAGCCAGCTGATACTGTGCCGCTCCGATATCACCATGCAAACACACGCCTCCAACATCGCAGGCAAGCGGCAAATCCAAGCATGAAATTAGCAGTCACTCAGATCATGCCCGCATTCTTGCATATTTCTCTCCATGTGCTTTCTGCTTTGTGTGTGTACGTGTGTTTTAGAAAGAGCAGGAGTGTTTTAGTGGATAGCTGGAGTTTAATCATGACCGGGTTTGATGGTGTTTCGAGGTTGCAAACACACATCCCATTCCACACATACCATGTAGAGGTCTAATTACTGCCCTTGTGAATGTAAGGTTTTTGTATTATTTAAAAGTAAAGGTCTTGGATCTGAATACTGCAGGAGTCACATCCATGAGGATCAGATTTGTTTGACTTTAAAACACAGAAGATAAAATTACAGAAAGGTTCTTTTTAATATCTTAAATGCTTCTCACAGATAGGAGCAAATAAATACTATTGCCTAATCTTTGGATTTGTGCCCATACAATGACAGGCAATGGGGGGAAATGTTGTATGGTTATCAACATTCTTCAAAATATATCCTTTTGTGTTCTGCAGAAGAAAGAAAGTCGTACAGGTTTGCAATGACATGATGGTGAATAAATGATGACAATATCCTATTGTTTCCCCTAGACGGCAATGAAATTCACTGTAGATTCAATCAAGTTTAGACTTTTAAGTCTTCTGCTTCTAGGATGTTTGTCATAAGAAAAAGACCACAGTACTTCACAGTAATGTGTTTCTTCAGTTTATAAGAGATGTCAACAAAGCTGTTATAAGCTTGCTATCTGAAGATCTCAATATAATGTCGATCATTTGTCATCTAATTCTTATAAGACAAAGCTCCTCTTTTTACATTTATTTTAGCTCAGTGTCTGTTTATAATTCTTCAAAGGAACTGTCAGAGAAATGTGTGAGACAAAGTTAAAGCTGACTTTGAACTCCATTAGGTCGCCTGAGATAATCTTAACATATTTCTCTGGGCTGCGCTGGACACTTTTGTTTTTGCTACAAGATCAAATAAGGCAAAATCGTGACCTTGTGCAGCGTGTCTGTCTATAATCATTTTATGCAAGATTACAGCTGCCGTCTACAAAGGAGAAATTCATGAAGCTTATGAAAAGAAAGCGGTTCCTCAACCAGATCACAACCCGTCCCCCCAACAAACAAGATATTTGTTACGGAGCACAAATATGTGCATTTTTAATACTTTCCTTTTTAAAATAAAAAGGAGAATGAATAATAATAAAAAAAATATATATACTGTATATATATATATATATATATATATACATTTAACCTTACAGTTTTTACTGTAGCTCTGTAAAAATGGAAATTTTGAAACGAATATTTTTTTAATATCAAAGCTGAAAAGCGCATCTGTGTCATTTTGTTCAGGTGGCTGCTATTTCTAAGAAAAAATAAAATTAATATGCAAATATCAACTGGTATACTGCTAGAAGGAAAAGGCCTTTCTTGATAGAATGTAGCCAATGTCTTTTTTTAACAGAGGAAAGAAATTAATCAAACAGAGAAAAATGAACTTTGTGATTGCACGGGTGTACCACCCAAAGGCATGGCAAGCAAATGAAAAATCAACATTGTACCCACTGATAAGCTCAAATGAATAAGAAAGTGTGCTATGTCTACCTTCAATGCTTCTGCATGCGTGAACAAGTTATCTTCGAGCAGACGTAACCTTAGGCTTTGAATCGCTTCTTGCGTCGACTTTGCTGTTGCCTTCACTTTTACTGTTAAAGGTACAAAAACAAATGACAAAACACAGTTATAGTGTTTTGAGGGACACGCTGCTGTGGACATGGTGATAAATGAATTGTTAATGGTAATGGCTTTGGCAAGCATCGATTTAGCTGTTGTTTATATTTAAGGTGAGGGTCTAAACAAAACGCTAACAGTACTTATTCTTCCAGCATGAACGAGAGACATGAGCCCTCTAGGGACAGCAATATCATAGTGACTTTTGCATGCGAAAGCATCACTTGCACTTTTTATTTGTAATAATCTGCTTTCAAATGAATTATTTTCATGATTTTGACTTTCAAGTTGAATTCACGCCAGCATCTTCTGTTGTCTGTTTTTAACAGGAGTGTTTGAAAATGGGCTTGAGGCAGACTCTGAGGAGAAGAGAGATATACTGACAGAAGATGACAGGTCTGTTGAGGTGGATCCGCTGTTCCTCACTGACCCAGACAGCATCATTTCTAAAGATGAAGATCACTTGAGGAATGGTAAGGTCATTTCCATGTATGGTTTTTAACATGATCTCACAGCAACATTTTATGAGGTGGCGATTTTGTATGTATTATTACAATGTGAATCATACAAAAATATAAAAAGCAAGACTGTGGCCCCACCCTTAAACCTCACGTCACCGGGTGAAAACAGATATTTACAACATTATAAAATATTTACGAATTGTCATGAGACTGTGTGATAATTTGAACCCAAGAATTTGATAATACAAATCTAGCTGTATATTTCGAACCCTCAGCTGCATAAAATAGATAACATGCATTTCTGAATATGCTAGAACTATACCAGACCTTTTTCTAGATGCCACAATTTTCCCCACCTTCTCTCTGAAGCGGTTCACCCCATGCCTGTTTAGCTCAAAGTGATGTTTGGTTCAGTGGGAAAATTGAATTTAAATATGAAAGAGGAGATTCCAGATGTATGGCATTTTGAGAGAGCACCTACTGTATATGTTGCTAACCGGGTTATTGGTCATAATAAATAACAACAGAGTTGCAGGTATTTGCTGCAGGGTTCAACCATCAAAATCCAGCTAATAGCATCGGCTCTTTGAACTGAAATTCAATTACAGTCAGTTCTGCCGGCCACACCTCACCGTCACAACAGAATCCTTCACAAGCCCCCCCACCCCATCACCCTGAGCCATTTGAAATTCACTCGGCATCCTAATGCATTATGCTTTTTATTTGTAAATGATGAATCTTCTCTTTGAAATGCCTGCCTGTGTATCCAAAAGTTTGTGACGGCAAAAGTGAACTGCGTAAACTACCTGCTTTGCCTGGAAGCGGGCAATCTTCACAAGAACAATCTCTCACTTTTTTGTTCGAAATTGGCAGAACGGAATGTGACGCTTTTCTTTTGTTCTTGTTGAATAGAAATAAGGGCACTTCTTTTATTATGTTTTTGCATGCTTTGACCTATTAAGTTTTGAAAGGAAACGGTGAAACATCCTCTGGACGTTTGAGAATATTTTAATATTTATTGTTTGCCTTGATTTTTTTTCTCTTGATCACATAATTGCATTTTGAATCGGTGAGCTGTATAATATAAATGTAAGAAAATAAAATGGTGACATAGGGCACTATCATACACTCGGCGCAATGCGGCTCTAGACGCAACGCAAGTGTTTTTTGCTAGTTTCAGCCTGACGCAGTTTTCATTTTCACGTTCTGCGCCATGTTGTTTAAATAGCAAATGTATTTGCGCACATTTGTGCGCCCATGGGCGTGCTGGTAAGAAAACGAGGTGTGTTCAGGCGCATTGTTGGCGTGTTGCTATTTTGAGGCAACTGAAATAGACTGCACATATTACTAAAGCGCTCTTTAAATAACTAAAAAAATGTTGCGCAAGATTTTTTTGTTATTTAAAGAGCACGTTAGTAATATGTGCCTATAGGTGGGTGCACAGTGAGCGTACTTTCTGCTTTGCCTATTACTCAACTCAACAATTTTTACAATTTTCATTGTTACAAAGCAGCTGTACATAAGACATATTGACTATAAGCAAAACAATTAAAGTTGTACCTGCAAAAACAAGAAAAAGTTGAAAACACAGAAGACAGACCCACATACAAAACACTCCACACACACAATTTGCACACGTACTAACACACATAGACATAGACACACACACACGGACGCGCACGCACACACACACGTACACAGACAAGTACGCACACACACACAGACACGCACGCACGCACACATGCTCAGTGAGAGCACACATTTAAGATAAAGGAGAGCACAGGTCAAATATAACAGACTATAAATTCCTTTATGCAATATTAATTAAGTAAAATTTTAAAATTCTTAAGCAGCCCCCCCGGCCAGGCAAATAGTGCAAAAAACAGTATGCAAACGGTGGCGAGGAACCCAAAACTCTATTCGAGAAAAAAAAACCTCAGGAGAACCCAGGCCCAACCAGGGGATTCCAGTTCCCTTTTCCCTGTGCTTTTACCTCGAACACGAGCAGATGCGTTTCCTCTCTTGAGAAGCGTCCAGTCTTTGCTCTTGCAAATTCAACTGGCTCTTAAAGGGAATGGGAGATTAGACTCTGATTGGTTTACTGCATGTTTTGCCAAAAACACACCCACGACTCATTAAGAGAATAGGGACAACCCTTTTAGACCGTTCCCGTTCTTAAACTAGCAAAAGTGGATTCGGACACGCCCTAAGTGCAATGGCGCCATGCGCTTTAGACCATTTGTTAGATTGTTAAAATAGGGCCCATAGACTTGATTAAAATGAGTTATGATTTAATGTTCAGGATTTCTTTTAGTGGGGTTTGTTCTTAAGTGCTCTTTTGACTGATGGAATGCTTATTAATTACTCTATGACAATAAATAAATATGTAAATACATCAGATATGTAATTGAAAATATGAAAAATGGATACTTATGATTACATCAGGGAAAGGTAATTAATTACTTCAGCACAAGTAATATGATAGAAAAATGACCTACACTATTTAAAGGCGCAGTTTGTAAAATCCTTCGCTAGAGGGCGCACATTCAAAACAGATATGTTCAAATTCAAAACAACAACAACAACGTAGCTTGATGACGCTGTGAAGGAGCGTGGAATAATGGGAACTATCGTCTTTAACTCCAGCACTAATAATCAATCAGATGTGAATGAAAAATAAAGTTTTATAAATGTTGCGTTTAATTACATGATTTGATTTCATTATAGTGAATTAGACACATTAAAAGTAATTCATAAAATTAATTTCTTACTATTTAGTCAGAAGATCTAAAAATGATTACTGCTTGCTCAGTAAATATATACATGACACTCGTGCTAAATGAAGAAAAAGACATTCAAAAGAATAAGACTAACCTTGTTGATCGATATAATAATCATTCGTTTTCTGTCAGTAAAGGAATCTAAACAGTTGCTCACCTGTCTAGTAAAACACATGCAAGATCAGCATCTCTGTTTAGTTAAAATTTAGGAAATGCCACACCAATATTGATCCTAGTTTGATCTCTCTCGATTATATCTTCTTGTCACAAACTTATCTTAGGTCTTCTTAGGTGGTTTACCCGTATGTCTTTGTTGACAGAACCAGCTGCAAACAGTAAAGAATAATTGTGCTCCATAACGACTGCGCAAAACAATTATTAAAGAATAAGTGTGCTCCATAACGACTGCGCAAAACAAATGTGAAACAAATACTTTCACATTTGTCTACGAGACTGTGTTGTTATGGTTTCTACGGCAGTAAAAGCGGAAACCGAGGGTAACACCAGAGACTGTGTTATTAGAGAGATGCAAGGTCTGGAGAAAGCGTAACGGCTTACACGAATCACGGGAGGCACCTCAGCCAATCATATAACAGCCTCTAGTCTCCTTTCCTGCATTCCGCTGAAGGTTGCAGGCTTTCCATCTAGTGCATTTGGTAATGCGGATATGACGCCATTGACAGGCGACTGCCAGGCACGGTCCGTGTCACTGGTTAAAATGGCAATTTTCTCACGATTTACAAATAGTTGGAAACATTTGAGACATTGTAAGTACTCAACTGAACAAAATATATAACACTGGCCTAGTGGTTTTTTATATTTTACTGCAAAAAAGTTACAAACTGTACCTTTAAGGGACACTTTTTTCAAATTTTTCGTTTGTTCTTTTTTGACAATATATTGCTCTCGGTTACAATTTATTTAACACAATAATGAGCAAGTACTCGATGGTTTGAACACACACAGGCTTAAAGTGTATTTTGGCTGTGGGCTCTTGAGTCTTAAAGGTTTAACACTTGGTACTGTTCCTGTATTTACTCAGCTTGAGTTTTAAGATCATAAGGTTTTATCCATTCAGTCTATAGAAAGGAATGTCCTGTCTGCAGAGGGCACAGACAGATTCCCTGTGTGTGTTTAAAGTTGTGAGAGCTAACCGAGGTAAATACCCCTGTTCTTTGAGTTAACTTTCTCTTTCTGGTGACTGTGTTTAATAGTACTTTGCCCGTGGTGTCAGAGCCGAAGGCAGAAAATCCTTAATCACAGCTTCATTAAGGAATCATCTTGTAGCTTAATTTCTTTCCCAACACTGTAATTAAACATTTCCAATAAGTTTCGTCACAGGGCTTAACACAGGCAGCAAGTCTGTGATCAAGGTGGGTCCAGGGACATGTTCTGTCTCCATTCTCTCCGAAGAAGAGAGCGCGAAATCCCACAGCAGACACTTGAAAGAAGCCAAAATGAGAAACGCACATTGGAATTATGCTCCTTACAAGGAATAAGGTTCTTAAAGAACATGCAAATGCAGTGCATGTAAGCGAAAATCAAGTCGTCGCTGTCCTCTTTACTGATTGGGCTTTAATTTAGATGTTTCTATTGGAAAACTCTAAACTTTGATGTCTTTATGCAGGTGAAATGATTGGAAATGTAAAGGTGGAACAACAAGACAATGACAGACAGGAAGAAAAAGCCCCGCCCAGCCCAGCAGAGGAATGGGACAGCCCAAGTAAGACACACGTCCAATCACGTTTCACCTGCCTTACTATAGATTTTGTTATACGTTGTCAACATAGACAAATCAAACGTGATGCCACTGGGGGTGTAGCTACTTTTATCAAAGTAAATCCTATACACTACAACAAATGTAGGTAACACTTTACAATAAGGTGCTATTTGTTAACAATTATTTAATGCATTAGCTAACATGAACTAACAACGAACAATACTTCTACAGCATTTATTAATATTACTACATGTTAATTTCAGCATTTATAAATACATTATTAAAATCAAACGTTGTCACTGTTAACATTAGTTAATGCACCATGAACTAACATGAATAGCTGTATTGACATGAACTAACATTAACAAGGATTAATAAATGTTGAAAAACGAAATTGTTCATTGTTAGCTAATGTTAGCTAATGCATTTACTAATGTTAACTAATAGCACCTTATTGTAAAGTGTTACCCAAATGTACAACTAGTAACTGTCAGCACTGATGAGCACACACATAAATGACATAATACTATAATATATTTAAAAAAATTCATGAACTTCAAATATAGTAATAGCAAATATAGCACAATTATATTTATAGTTATTAACTTATTGTCCTTTCAGATATTATTAAATAATTTGAAATGCTTCAAGGGACAAGTTTTTTTTTGTATTTCAGTATACAAGACATACAATTCTGAGGATTTTTTTCAAAATAATTGGTAAAATGAATCCATATAAATCCAGATCCAAGGTCTGTTGCACACTTTCATTCCCTAAATTTTCAGATCCCTGCGTGTCACTAACAGTCTTCTGAATTTCACAGAAACAAGAATTTAAAGGGATACTTCACCCAAAAATGAAAATTCTGTCATCATTTAATCACCTTCGAGTTGTTCCAAATCTGAATAAATTTCTTTGTTCTGATGAACACAGAGAAAGATATTTGGAAGAATGCTTATAACCAGACAGATTTTGTCCCCCATTGACTCCCATAGTAGGAAAAATTACTTTATATATTTTCTTTGTTCTGTTGAACACAAAAGAAGACATTTTGAAGAATGTAGGACAGCAAACAGTTCTGGGGCACTTTTGACTACCATTGTCTTTTTCCTACTATGGGAGTCAATGGGAGGCAAAATCTGTCTGGTTATAAGCATTCTTCCAAATATCTTTCTCTGTATTCATCAGGACAACAAAATATATACAGATTTGGAACAACTCGAATGTGAGTAAATGACGACAGAATTTTCATTATTGGGTGAAGTATCCCTTTAATGAGCCTGAAAGGTACAGCCGGATGATGTACTGTAATAAGCCTTGTTTCCAGTAAAAGCATGAAATCTGATAACATAATAATACCATTTTGGAAGGCACTTTATCTTGCATGTTCACACTAGATTAAAATAGTCACTAGTGTCACAGCTACAGTGTGTTTGTCTTCATATCTCATCGTGTAATCAGTTCTTGATGATGAGATATCTGCACACTGATCTATACACTCTTTCTATGGATGTCTCTTTCTCTCCTTCTTATCGTCTGAATAAATATGATTAGTTTCGACGGAGATTCATTTGAACTATAATGGATCCCAGTGTGGTCTTGTCTGATTAGATTGCCCAAAGAATCATAATGTCATGCAAATATACAGAGAATGTTTGGATCCAGGGATTAATTTTACCCAAATATTGCAGTCCCAGGTCTGATTTTATTAATTCCATTTAAAATAAATATTTCCAATTATGTTTGCATTTGCATTATACATTTACATGTATTCATTGAGCAGACGCTTTTATTCAGAGCAACTCATTTTTGACTCCGTTATTTATTAACATTAAACTTAAGCGGCTCGCCCATGGCACAGTCATAACTTGTGTTATGTCAGAGACAGCATCGCAACATTCAGGTACATGTCAGAGCTTTATTTTGCAAGAGTGTCATTTTAGTTATTAAATCTTTTTTTTTTACAAACACACCCAGCCCCAAAACAAATCTTCTGTATGGAACAACTGTCAACATCGGAAATTTCATTTGCATCTACAGTTTCAACTTTCATTCTCAAAGAAAAATGGAAACAGTTGTCATAAAAGAGGGAGAGAGAGAGATGGACGAAAGGAAAAAGATTCTGTCTGGGGCCTCTCAGAAGAAGACAGGATGGAATGAGGGATTTTAATGAAAGTGTAGTGGATTAGAGAAATCCCTGGAACAATATGAAATCATTACAGCCCCAGTCGACATCAAAGTCCTACTGATTGAGCCCCCTAAAGCCTTTTCACAGAGAGAGCGGAAACACGGCCGAGCACATGTAAACCAGAGCCGAGAGCGGCTGACCACTGCACTCAGAGAGAGAGAGAGAGACATGTACAGTTTCCAGACTTTTGACGTTTAGATACAGCATCATGGGATATGAACTGAATGGAGCCAGAAATATGACAAAACAATCTGAATTTGAATTTTGTAAATCTGAATTTTAGATAAGTGTAATTGCACAAAATTGAATATTTCCTGACGTTCAATATAGTTCTGAATTTGAATTTTGTAAATCTGAATTTACAAAACGTTCTTTCCCACAAACGTTCTTTATAAATTGAATACACATCTAATATATTACATGTATATGCACCCACAAACGCTCGAAGCCAGCGTGCATAGTGGGGCAGCTGGCAGCGAGCGTGCACTAAGCACACTGTGGGTAAAAGCACCAACAGCAAACGCTGGGAGTGAGCGCAAACAGTGGAGGCAACAGGCAAAAATGCAGGCAGTGAGCGCACACACCCCGGGCAGCTGCCTAAGATTGCAGCGGTATGAGCTTGGCTATGCTGCAGGAACAAACGATCAACCCATGTAGTCTTGTGGGCGTGGTTGCAATTTGAAAAATTTAAATCCTTTTTATTGCAGTGTAAGAAGTTCCACTCTCCAAAACAGCATGTTTGGAGTTTGATTGGATAATAAGAACAAATAACTGGCCATTGTGGCCAAAGCGCTCCGTTTGATTTTTCCGAGATCTTCTACTCTTCCCTGTCGAACCCGGAAGCTAACCTTACCGACTGAACCATTTCTGAATTTGAATCTGAATCTGAATCAGAATTTGAATTTGAATCTGAATCTGAATCTGAATCTGAATCTGAATCTGAATCTGAATTTGAATCTGAATTTGAATCTGAATTTCTGCGTTTTGAATTTTTCTATATTAAATTTAAGAAATTTCAAATTCATAACTATATTGAATGTCAGGAAATATTCAATTTTGTGCAATTGCACCTATCTAAAATTCAGATTTACAAAATTCAAATTCAGAACTATATTGAACGTCAGGAAATATTCAATTTTGTGCAATTACACTTATCTAAAATTCAGATTTACAAAATTCAAATTCAGATTGTTTTGTCATATTTCTGGCTCCATATGAATCTTAGAAAAAAGTTCATCCAGAAATAAAAACATTTTAAAATGGATTATTATTTATTCATCCTAGAGTCGTACTGACCTTTTATGACGTTCGTTCTTCTGTCGACAGCGCCCATTTGTATTATTTCATTGAAAGGAACAATGTGGATATTTTAGCGGCATCAAGTGGTGAGGTTGCGAATTGCAACCAATGGCTCACTCCACCCCTCCCTTTCGAAGCACTACGGTGGCTGCAAAGGACAAACATGTCATCACATTTTTGCTTCTTTGCTGAAGCAGATAACATTAACAAACCGCATTCAAGCAGATTGTCTGTTTAGGGCTACTGTAGAAACAACAAGGTGAATTCTATGTAAGGAGACTATGTATGTATGTAGATAGAAATAGCTCATTCTAAGGTAAGAAAAATATAACGCTTCATTATGTAAGGTCTTTATACACCTCTGAATAGTCATAGTTACGTATATTACATTGCATTTCTGTTAATAGATCCTCCAAAAAATTACACACTGGACCTTTAAAAAGTCACACTACAAATTTTAAAATTAAATGTTACACTTAACCATAAACTACATGCGCCAAAGGAACAATGATCAGTTAAGCAAAAGCTCCCCACGCTGGGAGATCTTTGACTGTTGGACAAAAGTTTTAATGCTGCACTTGACCCCAACCTATACGGACACAATGTGGCTTATTTATTGTCTGTAAGATGCGCCCATCCCATCTCATGCCTGGAGGAGGGGGGTTGCGGCTGTCAGTTGAATTAAAATACCACGTAATAATAATAATAATATAAATAATGACATTGATAAAAGGGCTAATCTACACGAAACAAAACAGCGTGTTCCTCCCTGATTGTGTGGGTTGTTGCAGTATTCAATTAGACCATTTTCTCTGGCATATTAATCATCTTTTCAACAAACAAGCCGGCGTTAATTAAAGCGGAGCACGAGGATAAAGACGTGTTGCTGGATCATCACTCCGTTTATCAGCTGCGCGCACACACCCTGCCGTTTAGCAAATCCTGCGCAGCGCTGCAAGGGGAATTTCAATGCTCTCGGGTTTGGAGCTGGGTTTTTGGGAGGGGAGGAGGTGGATTGTAAGAGTTTCAAATACAGAGCCTGTCAACGTGAAGCCCTCTGCCCTTCACCGTAGGGGGATGAATTTATTTGTCAGGCTGAAGAAAAGGAGCCTGTGGAATAAAGCGCCGAAACCTGTGACATACGCGAGAAGTCTGAACTCTCCGCGTCTCTTTTAGAGGCCACAGTAGGTAACAATAGAAAGACTGTTTTACACTGGGTAATGCATAGATTTGCATGCAAGATTTTGGAGCTCTCAGAAGTATGTTATTCAATTACAATACGCTCACCATAAACCAGAATGTCTGCCACAATAGCATAAGATAATGATAATTTATTTTATTTGGCAGACGTTTGTGTGGAGTGGTAGAATGATGCTGATTTGTCAATGGTGAATTTGAGTGATGTAGGTGGCCAATGGCATTTATAATAAGATAACTCATAAATTCATATGTTTATAAAAAAATATGTTTTATTAACAAAGTTCGGGAGAAGCCAGAGCATATAATCAAACTCGGCTGGTTCGCTATCAGCAATCACGACATTTACCCTATCAGCTCAAGCGAGCCTTCTCATAAATAGACCAGAAATCTTACCTGCGCCATCTCTACAAGTAATTCAACATCCCTCCACCTCCCCGGCTCCTCTCCCCGAACTCGCTTTCTACAGCAGGACCCCGGGGGGTGAGCTCTGGGTTCGGGCCGTTTCCGAGCTCGGTGCACTTGCCCCTATCGGGGAGAAAGTGTTCCGGGTTCAGAAGGAACCGGCGAGCTCGGAGCCTACTCCCTGGACAGCACGCCAAATACGCATACCTTACCTACCCCTGCAATCATTATTATCTGCATAGGTGAACTCGTGAATTGGAACAAGGGGAATTCTACTTTTTATCAGCCAAAAAAGCATGGTTATATGTTATGGTTATGTCGTGATAAGGTTTTACATCTGATGTGCTAAGACATGTGCTCTCTTACTATATTATAAAAGAGGCCCATTATGATTACTACTCAAAATCAGCATAGCCATATTTCTCTATGAACTTGATGAATGTCGCGCTCTGGACTTGAACACAACTCAATCACACAGTGCACTTCCAACCCCTGAGTCTACATCACACAATCATGCCACACTCCCACAATCCTTTTCTTCTCTGGATGCTTGACTTAAAGCACACTCGAACAGCCTGCTACACCACACTGACTTATTCTGTCCTACGCTCTCTCTCGCTCACTCTTTTCCAGTCTCTCTCTTCAGGAACTTGTGACAGTCAAAAACCCTCCACAATGTGCCAGAGAAATATCAGAGTGCCTTTTTTTCCACTCGTCACCCAAGCCAAAGATGGGCCGTCTCCAAATCCTGCTGCCCTATCAGACAAATTAAAGTAAATCAAGCATGAAATGAAGCAGGAGAGCCTGGAGATAAGGTCCCTTTAAGTCCCTCACAGATTAGACCACTGAGAGAGAGAGGGAGAGTGAGAGAGAGAGATGGAAGAATATGGAGGTGTGGAAGAAGGCCGGTTTGCTGGTTCCTCTGTGGTAGACAGTGCTTTTGATTTCTTCAGTTTGGCATTGACGTAGAAGAACAGAGGAGCTATTTCCTTTAAAAATTTCTTGATAATGACCATTTATTTGTTATAGTGCTCGAACGTTTTAAAGTGCTTTGGAGTGTGACCGCATTTTTTAGATGAAATGTCGTTCACTGTGAGTGTCCTAATATTCATTTGATGCATTGAAGTGGAACGGTACAAAAATGTTTGTGAAAGAAAAAATCCTTTGCCATAACTTGACATACTAGACTGCTACATAAATGATATTTCTCCACTATTAGGTTAAGTCATAGAGTCAACATGAACTTAAAATTGAGTGTATTTACTTTCATACAAATTTCTGCTGTTACTATAAATGAACGATTGAACATGTTATTCCATTGAAAGAACATTCTTGTTAAATCTTTTATCAAAATGTAATAACTTGCCCACTTCTGAAATTACTTTACATCAAACCTCACATGATGCATCATCATGCAGCGCAAGACTGTCAAGAATTCACAGGAAATATATTTTTAATATAAAAAAATTTAAGGTTTCTGTCCCAAATAGTATTTTCTGTGTAACCTTTGTAATACTGTTTACGAGACAAAGTATAAATATTATCAGTAGATACTGTTATATGTATGTTTATTAGGGCTGTAAAAAGATTAATCGCAATTCGTTTGACAGCCCTAATGCTGGGTTCACACCAAACGCGAACAATTGCGCTCTACGCTCTGAATTACTCGCGGGAGTGACGCGATCTGAAAAATATTTTCAACCTTCGCGGATGTCAAGAAAGTTGTGGAAGAACCCAATTGCAGGCAGCAGGGGATGAAGGGGTTAACATGGGTATTTATTCAATAGAACATAGAACATCAAAACAAAAACCCACGAGGGGGTATAACTAAACAAACAGGATACTAAACAGGACGTAGACTGACTCACACTAAACTAAGCAAAACATTACTTGACAAACTAAACTAAACTAAACACTTACTAAACTTGACGAGACAATCCAAATGGGAACACGAGCATGGGGGGAAACAGGTAAGCACAGGATACACCAACAACGAGGACCGCCACCAAAGACACCATGTGCAATGCACGAGCAACAAGACAATGAAACATGAGGGTATATAAAGGCAAGACAAACGAGGGATAATGACACAGGGCAGGTGAGGAACATTAGACACGGCAGGGAAGCAATACAAGAAACGAGAGGGGCGGGGCCAAATGACAAGACACGAGAAAACACATGAGATGTCCAAAAGACAAACACTATGGTTTTCCCACACAAAACCAAAGACTTTGTCATGGCTCTGCCTCAGTACCAGGAAATCCAAGACTAGGTGAGGCAGAACCATGACAGCGGAAGACGAGATTGACACGTGCCGCCCGATTCGCGTCACTTGCACCACCTGCTGAGAGTTCGCATCTATACGTGTCTTTGCATTGACTTTATATGTAATTTACTCACGCAAAACGCTTAATTGGCGTTTGGTGTGAACCCATTGTAATGTTTATGTAAGTGAATGTGTTTGTGTATACAGTTAGTTTAACAGAATTTGCTTGTTTCTGTTTGTATGTAAACAATATTGTTTGTCGTAAGAGACATTGTTTTGCAACCTGATTAGAGGAAAATGTAACTTTTCATAAGGTTGCAATTTGAGCTGAATTCGTACAGTGTGAATCAAATTTTAAAAACATGATTATTAGAAAAAAATCAAGAACAAATCTCCACCCCTAAATTTACAGTCACTTGCATGAATGTAGATCATCCTGAAACGTACAAATAAGATTTGAACCTTATAAAACTGTTACAAATTACCAAGATATTGTGTTGTAATTTTGCCTGTTACTGTTGTTATTTCTAAAACAATATATACAGTATTTTTGAACTGTGCCCTCACTTGTATTATTCAGTTTTAAAGACATCTATTAATCCAAAGAGATGATGGGTATAAAAGATTAACCCTCAACCCTCATCCAGTGGCTTTAGATTCTCTTTATTTATCACTGCATCTTCAGGCATTTCACAACTCCCCCTGAAACGGGATAATTTAACACGCTTCTGCACTGTTCACATCAAAAATTCCCGCAGAAAGAGGCTTAATCCACCTTATCTGAAGCCCTGTCAAAGCAGCGAGGCGCAAGCCTAATCAAAGAGACAGGCAGGGTCACCCGGGAGAGAGAGGCCGATAGAGAGCTCTATGGCCGGGTGTATGATCTCTAATTGACTGCAGGAGTTGGGGGGCTGATCACATATCTGAGGGGTCGTAGCCTCCTCATGGGGTGGTGCTTTGGTTAAAGATCTAGGGTGGTAACTGAAGGGTTGCAGATTTGAACACCCAAAACCTTTTGCCTTTGAGCAATGTACTTAACCTTTAGGTTAATGCGTAGGTTTTTGAATGCAGTGCATCCTGCATGAATTTCTTTGAATAAAAGTCAAACTATTGACCAACTTTTCTATTGTCAGTGATACAGTATATATTCATGCCAATTGATGCCAGTGAATAGATCTTGATGCCCGTATCTAAGGAGCAAAGTGGCAGATGTCCATTTTACTTACAATGTATGTGTTGCAGTTTAATTATGGAAAATGATGAGATATTGTATTGTAAGAGTTGTTAACTGTAAAAATGTGGCTACTTTCTACAGGGGAGCTGAAAATAGTACATGAAGAAGGAGAGAAAAGGATTCGTTCCTGTCAGGCACTTTCTCTGGGCACCACATGGGGTCCTTTCCCTGGGAAAATTGAGATGGCCACAGGAGACAGTGACAAGGTGAGTGAAGTTTTGTGTTTTTAGGCTTCTGTATAAGAAAAGATTTTGGGGGAAATTACGAAGTAGTGGTGTGGATGCATTGCATTACTTTTGTTCTGCTTACCAACAAGCACAAGAACCTTTCAGCGCTAAGGCAACATACTGTAAGCCATATGACAATTTTTTTGCTCAAAGGTTGCCCTTTCATAGCTCAACATATTTGATGGATTTCTCAGTTGTGGTCAGGTAAACGCAGTTAAGTATCAACTTAAATGTTTTAGATGTTTTTCCTGAAATTGTTTAGAAGAAACAAATGGACAAAATACACAAAGAAGATGGAGCTGTAAAATGATTTTACAGGTAAAATAAACTTTGGGTAATTTGTCTACATTTTATGAATATTGTCATTGTTCATATGGAAATAATTAATAATACTGACAAATGTTTAGGTAAGTCATTTGTAATTTCTATACAGTGTATTAATGTTAGATGATTACAGAAAGACTTGAGACAGACAGACAAGATAGACTGACAAGAGAGCAATGCAGAGAAATAAAATCATTTGGTTTGATGCACGTTTGTGTCCATTTTGAGGCCTTCCAGAAGGCGGTGTTGTGTTATGAGTGTGTATGAGAGAGAGAGAGAGAGAGTCACGGGTAATCTGTGCCCGTGGCAGGTTTACTCTGTGAAGCGGACTGGTATTGCAGGCCCATTGTTGTTGCTCCTGTCAGAGTGGGAGAGGCCGATGGAGGCCTGTGCTGGCCTGATAAGAGGAAAGAGGATTCAGTAGAGAGAGACACAGAAAGAAACAGAAATGACTCCGGGAGAGTGGAGTGCTGTGTAGACTCTGTCTTTTTTAAGAAGTATTCCCACACAGATTGATCCACACAAACTCGCTCTCCTCCTGCAGGAATTTGAAGGTGAGACTGTTTAGCCTACCTACTGTAAGTGAGAACACAGCAAGCAGGTGAAACGCGAACAAAGCAAATGATACCTTTCGTGCAGTTGTTCTGTGGCTCAACTGGTTGAGCACAAGGTCATGGGTTCAATTTCCAGAAAACACACATTCTGATCAAAATTACTGTTCAGTTTGAATGCAATTGAACAGTCAGAAAAGTGAATGTAAATGTTGTCTTGAGATTTTAAAGTTTCAATTAGTAACTTAACTCTCTACTGCCATCTCTGTTTGAAAAATAAAATTGCAGGATACGTTTTATCTTTAGGCTCTGTGTCCACCGGAGCATTTTTTCCTGTGGCCGGCGTATTTTTAAAAGATGATTTCCAACTGAAACCCTGAACAAACAGCTGCAACGGCTGTCAGTTTTCCCCACGCTTAGCGCCACTGCTTTGTATTTTTTCCATTCTTACTGCTCAGCGTTTTTCCACAAGTCAGCTCAGAGACAGTGGCGCAAAAATGGGGTATGCAGTATATGCGGTGCATATGGGCGCCGTACAAGGGGGATTTTTAAATAAAACGTTATAAATAATAGAAAATATAGCGAAAAAAGTAATTATATAAAACAATTAAGTTGAACTTTTGTCTAGCATTTTAACAAATACATTTTATTTAAATCAAGTTATTATGTCAACCACTCACTCTGTGACAGTCACATGACCAAATGGATCGAGCAAAGAAACGAGGCGCAGAACAAAACAAGAAAATCAAAAACAAGTAAATTGACAAGTAAAATCAAGACAATAAAAAACAAAAACAATGGCCAAGTGGATAAATATCTATTGGTATATCATTTCATCTCTATAAATCTTTAAGTTATTTAACGTTGCCTGAGGCTAGTTGATATTATAGTATATGATATATTAACGTATCAGTTCACCTCCACGTCGCTTGTAAAATAAATCTATGTTTGTGAATGAGCTTTACATTTGGGAGAGTCTGAGAAGGTTGTCAAAGCTGTTAAGTCTCCCACTATCATGCATATAAGCTAGCCTAGTTGTTGGGCTCTTCATTAAACGTCAGACACGTCTTCCCCATACAACGCGAGCAGTGCAGTTTGAATGTCAGGCCCGTGTTCTTCATATAACGGGAGCAGATGCATCTTCTGCAAACGAGTTTGACGCGTCTTCTCCATACACGGAGCACTGGGAGATTGCATGAGGACAGTGAAACAGCGATTGACATGATGACAGAGACAGGAGCGCAAAAGAACGTTTGTTAATAAAAATATGTAATTTCTTCGTTCAATGTAAGTGAGTTTGTCTTTGTTTTACTTTAATGATGTTTAATAAATATGAACCACAAACTAAAAAAAATTAAAGTACGGGGAAAATCCAAAGATTTTAGTTTTTTTATCTGTGTTAGGCAAAATGTATGTTATCCATCTTATTTCGTCTTTCAATAAAGGTTTAATTATAAAGTTTCAGTAAAAGTATGTTTAACATAGGTTACTATTTTATTGTTGTGTTTTCATTAAATATTTATGAACCACAACTAAGCATTAAAGTAAGTGGGGAAAAAACAAATGTCATGGCTCTGCTTCCTTAGTCATGTTTTTCTTGGTCCTGTAGCAGAGCCATGACAAAGTCTTTGGTTATGTGTGGAGAGAAACATATTATTGTCCTTTTGACAATAATAAGCGTTCTCTCCAGTGTCTCGTCTCTGTTCCCGCCATCTCGTTTCCTCGTTATCTTTCCCTGAGTGTTTAATTACCCACACCTGCCCCGTGTCGTTATCCTTTGTCTGTCTTCCCTATATAATACCCTCATGTTTCATTGTCCTGTGTTGGTCATTGCGTGTGTATGTGCTGCGTTTAGTGTCCTGATGGTCCCTGTGTTGCCAGAGTCTATTGTTGCTGTTTTATCCTGTTGTAGTAAGTGTTTAGAATAAAAAAAATAATGTTTAGTTTAATGTTTAGTTAGTTTACGTCCCTTTTTACTTATTATTATCCTGTTCTTGTTTACACCCCATCGTGGGTTTTTGTTTTGTCTTTTGTTTATTTAGTTAAATAAAGTCTTGTCTGTTAACCCCTTCACTGCCTGCCTGCATTTGGGTTCTCTTCCACCACGCCTCGTATTCGTGACAACAAAGACTTGTTGTTTATTTGTGTTATACAACGTGAGTATATCATGTCATACCTCTTATTCATTTTGATAATAATTAATAATGTTAATAATATTTTTTGTTGAAGGAAAGGGAATAATCTAAATGTCTAACTTTGAAGATCAAATAAGTTTATTATTCACTGGGCACATTTCCTCACCAGCACATCTCTAATGGGCTACAACTCGATTTCTACTTATATTAGGGATATTTAAAGCAGTTTTATTGTTTAAAACTGGACAACCTTTTTTTTAAAGGTATTAGACTAAATGTCAAAATTCTAGATTATATAAGTGAAACCCACTTTTAAAAGAATACAATAAATATCCTTATTTAGGGTTTTATTTCCTTATTATGAGCAGAAGTTAAAATAAAAAAATGTTTAGCCTTTTATCCAATTAATCGAAAAAACAATCGTCCGATTATTCAATTATCAAAATAATCGTTAGTTGCAGCCGTAATTTATTGTGTATGTCTGAGCATTAACTTTATGTAGCCCACTTTTATTACTTTTTACTCCATTGTTTTATTAGTTTTCAGATGTGTTATTTATCTTTTCAGAATTGTGTTACACTCTGAAGCAGTGTTTCTGTAAAAGTGTTTATTTAAAAGGAAACCTTTATGCTTCTGTTATGCAAATCTGATTGTCACCTTCACGTGATTTAAAATACAGTATAACAAGAATGACTCCAAAGGTAATATACAACTTGTCTACGGATTTTTTATTTGTTGTGTGTTTTCTATATTGTGGTGGCGGATGGGGGCCCCCAAAACTGATCTTGCATACCCCTCCGAAAATGTCTAGTTGCGCCCCTGCTCAGAGAGACATGCTTCATAGACAGCATAACGGAAGTCTATTTGAATTATAAACAGAGAGCATCTTTGCAATAACGAATTACATATTTAAAAACTACAATACTAATCTCTCGCTAGAAATGTAATCAAAAGTTATTGAAAGTGAAAATGAAACTTACATTTATACAAAACTATACTCCAAGTATATATACTATACTCCGCAATATAATTTCTTCGAGCTTTATCCTGCTCGATCAATCCCCTTCCTTGCATGTTGTTATGGAAACGACAGGTCCTGCTACTCGCAAGTCATAGACTGAATTCACTCCGCTGCCATGTTGAAATCGAAAACGAGGCAGATGTGTGAAGAAAACCGGAAGGACAGATAGACTGCAATGGTTTGGACTACCATCGGGTGTCTGTGACATGAAAAAACAAATGATGTGTTTAAAAACAACGTTAGAATGGCTGTGCGCGCGAATGAAACTCGCTTATGGAAGTTTAAACAGTCACTAATATTTGATGATACGGCTTATGTGGTCAAGTAAAACAGCTTGTGTGACGTGAATCCTATATGCTTATATTGTCACATTTAAGATCATAAATCGTTTTAATAAATCCAGGTTGGTTGTCCAAACAATTGCAGTCTATCTGTCTATCTGGTTTTCTTCCCACCTCTGCCTCGCTTTCGATTTCAACATGGCGGCGGCGTGAAATCAGTCTATTGGTTAGCTGTGAAAAAGTTACTTGACGTAGGGCATTTTTTCAGAAAAGTTTTTTCAACTTCAAAAGATGCTCTGAGCTACAGGAAAAGACGCCGGTGCTGGCGTTTAAAAAAAGAAAAGGCTCAGGAGGATTATAATGTAAAACAATAGCAGCTTCAAAAAAGATGTGAAATAATTTGAACATAGCCTTACAAGTGTTAAAAAACATTATTTTTCTGTCAAATCCGACTAAAAAGCTCAGGTTATAAATCATTCATATAAATTTACCGTTGTGAGTCAGTTGTTTATCTTAAAAAAGTTACTGATTACAACTTTAAACTAATTCAAGAAGTGTAATTTTCCATTTGAAAATATTTCTTGAAAATATTTTCTCTGCAAATGTGAGATGTGAGACTCTGTGAAGCTCTGAGATTCAAATAAAGAAATCAACAGCATACATTGTAACATTTGAAAAAAATCATAGATGTCTTTAATATCTCAGTTGTGTTGCCTAGATGAGATTAGAGATTAAAATGAGATTAAGTGGAAAGCAAACAAATTTTTTTGCGTATATCTTAGACATTTTTCCTTAGAAAAAGCCCCAGAAATGTCACATTTCCACTAGAGTTTCAGATTATCATAATAATGTAACAAACTGGACTCAAATTTGCCAAATTGGCAATACAACGTCGAAATGATTGAATATTACTGAAGATATGAACTCAAACATTTCTCATAAAATTGATGCAAAACCAGATTACATTGGCTATTCAATCTACATTTTACATTTTCTAACAGCTGTCTTATTTCTTTTTCTCATAAACACTTTTGAATAAGCAACTTCTGGGAGTCTCGAACATTTCTCATCAAATTCATTCAGGTGGTTCCCTTTCTGTTGGTCTCTCGACGTTGTGTCGAACCGACAGATTGGGGTTTGTCTTGAGAACCTATCATCTTCTGAGTATTTAGAAAAGGCCAATGAAAATTGGCGAATGAAATTTGCATGCCGGACTCCTCCCCGGATGTCCAGGTATAAGAGGGAAGCCGGCGTGCTCATTCATTCACCTTTTGTTCTTCAAAGCTTACGCATCTGATGAGCTACTCAGCGATCTTTAGCGATCAATTCCTGCTGGATTCTACGACATGGTGCAGCGGACGGTCCCTTCCTGCAGCGACTCTCCCCTGGGCGTCTAGGCAGTTCTGGAA
Source organism: Triplophysa rosa (assembly GCF_024868665.1). Classification (NCBI taxonomy): domain Eukaryota; kingdom Metazoa; phylum Chordata; class Actinopteri; order Cypriniformes; family Nemacheilidae; genus Triplophysa; species Triplophysa rosa. The sequence goes on along the minus strand of NC_079905.1, from coordinate 20,732,485 downwards.
GTGTCTGAGCAAATTTCTTTCTAAAAGAGCTAATTTCTCCAGCATGGCATGGCCCGCTGTTCTCTTGGGTGGAACGCGATCATTGAGGAAGGGGACGGACACGATGTCTGCCTCAGGTGTTTGGGTCTCCGGCATGCTGAGGCAGCCTTTGTGGATACGTCCTGCCCGCACTGGACACATTTGCTCAGACTCTTTCCCTGTACCCACATACCCACAGACCCCAGCAAGCTGGCCAAAAACATGACAGCTGTCACCACTTAACGCTTCCACTCTAAACACTGCAGGTGGCCACAACAAACTCCTACCTGAAAAACATTGACTCTCAGGCAGGAAAACAGCCCAGTGTGACCACACAAGACAGATCACCTGCTTAGGATCACCTCCAGCCTAGAGGACCACAGCATCCTGTGCCAGCAGTCAGAAACTGTCAAAGCAGATTACAGCAGCTACAACACCTCTGCTACAGCCAGCATCCGAGCCTACATGAGAGGACGGAACAGGCCGAAAGGGAAGAAGACTTCAACGCAAAACTCTCCTGCCTCAGAAATCCGCATCACACCGTGAGTCATCACCTAAGCGCTACGGCCTTCTTCCGCCAAAATCACCTGATGTCTGCGGAACTCAGCCCATAAGACCTACAGAGAACATAGCGCTGCCTCCATAAAGACTGTTTAAATCTTGCCTATCTCTGCACATCACAAAGAAATGACTCTGGAGGGTGCACCACAGCAGCAGATCTTCAGCAGATGTTACAGCCTGCCGGGAACAGCCAAGCACCAGACAGGATGCCCTGAGACTACATGGAGTTGACCACTTTCGTCGGACACGAAAGACGGTGCCCCGTGGAAACCCAGCTGGCAGCCTAGGAGCCACTGACCTGTTCCGGCCCAACAGTCAACAAGGAATTCATCTCAACACCATGGATGACACCTGTCCAGAGAGCAAAACCGTGCAAATACGTCTGAGCCAGCAGAGATCCTGAGAACATCAAAGGAGCCGATTCTACAAGAAACCTCAAAAGGAAGATGTAAAAATCCAAATCAGACTCTTTTCAACCACGAGTGGCATGAGAAACGAATAACCCTCATGAATGCCCTCCTACCTAGAAAACGTCCAGATCTCTGCAACCTGCTTGTCGACCACAGAGACAGTCATCCTAACACAAGATGAGCATGGCACCCAGACCGCACCTCATCAGACGGCTGACTAACCAGAACAAGCCGAGACACACACTCGGCCATCAAGTGAGGTATGACTGAAACAAGAAGTTCCCACACACCTGACCAGAAGCTCCACAAGCATGTACACCCCATGTACATATCATGGATGGACACACGCCCTCTCTTCACTAGCAAAGACCTGCTGAATTGTTTTGAGCCTCTAAGAGACTTTAACCATTACAAAAGAATTGGGCTCAAGTACGGGAACTTCCTCTTCCCAGCCAATGACCCAGACATTTCCTGCCCTTACATGCCAAAGGCACATCACCAAGTGGCATGACGATAGCAGGTGCCATACAGGAACTAGGGGCAGATATCTCAGACATCAGCTTTACACTGTTCACACACTCCCCACAACAACACCAGCATCAGACATTTCCTCTGCTGTCAAGTGCACGCAGTTTCCCTTGGACTCATGCCTGTCAACCATGGCAACGGCCCAGGACACCCGTGTTTTGAACTTGAAATGGAATAACCAATGCTGAACCTGCTACTTCCTGGTTCTCGCGAACCTCACAGCCCCATGGGGGCCCTGTCAAGTACGAGAACTTTCTGCCAAACTAGACTAGTCCAGAGCTTCGCACTCTGGTGAATAAATGAGACTGTAGCACCTCCATTCACCAAATGGGGTCACTGTTCAGCTCAACACACAGTGTGACCAAGCCCTCAACCACACATATTCAATGGAATACGTGGAGCATGGCCCACTCTGGAAGCCCCACCCCCTTTTTACTGAATAAGTCATCTTTTGCAGTGACATACTGTACAAGCGAGTACATTTACCAAAGACTTTGAACAATGCCTTCATGAAGAGCATGACAGCGGATTACCACCGGATAGACAACGCCCTGCACCTGCCACTCATGTAAATGAGTGTTCAAGACGGTGCCATGTACACACCAAATGGCACCTGAGCTTCACCACATGCCTGATCTACCCTTGCTGAATGGAGTTCCATCTGAAAGCTGGACTTGCCAAAAACTGCCTTAACACTAGTCTACACTGACAACGTGACCAGAACGAAAGGGGGGTAGCCGAGCACCAGCTGAACACGGCTCTTACCACAGCCTGAGCACCCAGATGACAAGAGCTGCTCCGTGCTTCACAAACCATCCAGCGATGTTCCATTCACATCAGAACACAGAAGGTAACCATAGAGACCTGCCACCAACCTGTGATGTTTCTAACAGCCTCCTCACCACAGATCCCATGCACACAAAGCCACGTGGTCGACGACACAATGGTGAGGCACTGCACACCCAGACCAGGTGTTTTGTGGAAAATGACAAGCCTGTCCCACTGCAACACTTCAAGCTGGGGCCCCAAACATCACAGCACAAGTGACAGCTATCCGGATTAATCCTTCAAATCGCAACAGCTCACAAAAAAAAACTCCATCAGACAATTTCTTACCTGCATAGACTCAAAGTAGGCAAAGCTAAGTTTCACACGCTATCACTTGGCAAGAAACATAGCGAATCATAAGCCAGTTGAGCATTAACACCTGTTCCAGACACCTAGTGTCATCACAAAGGAACACGATATGCTCCTCTGCGGGAAAAGGTGAAAGAACATTCAAAGTAAACCTGTGAAAACTGAGGCATTTTGCGGCAACCGATGGTCACCAAAAACCCACCCGCCCATCCAAAGAATAGCTTCTAAGCCACAGCTACCACCTCACGCAGCCCGCATCACACCCACCCACACTGGCTCTGCCTAAAATACAGCATCGCTTAAGCAACCACCAACGCTCACAAGCGATGCTAAACACCTTCCTTTCACGATGTCCAACCTTGCTGCGTCTGATAAGCAAAATCCTCTAGTCTGTTCCTGTAACAACACAGCGCCACGGCATGCAACTTTCCAGGAACAAAGGGGGGTCATGCTGATGTATGCCTACGACGCACCATGGGCCAGACACCACGACACCAAAGCCACTAACACACAAAGAAGTGGCGCACTGCCCTGGCATGCAGCGACAGAGCACATCAGTAAATGTTGAGTTGATTCTAGCTCCAACCAGCAAACTTCACACCCTCACTATGACGCAAAACAGCCACCTCCCCAGGGTAGAACATTAAGAAAGATTGTGTGTGACCTGTGCCCAGGTCAACAAGGGGCAGCTATGACTTCTTACAATCACAGGCAAGTTCACCAAGCGTGTAGAGTACCACCCAGCATCCCACAAGACAGACCACTGCATCACAGCACACCTCCACATGTTCTCCAGGTTCAGACGGCCACTGATAATCAGCTCAGACAGAAACGCCCACTCCAGGACTGACATCAGGCACAGAGGTTTTGGAAACCAACAAGCATACAAGCCTAACTCCATTCTCTGAACCAGTCTCAGCCGGCCAAGTGTAAGGAACCAACTGAACAACGAGCAGTACGCTGGAGAAGTATGTGTCTGTTAACATGTAAACTGGGATGGGAACAGCCCCCTTGTGTCCACCGCCATCAAAGGGACCACAAACCAACTGACGTGTGTGTCTCTTTTTGATCTGATGGCCTAAGCTAAGACAATACCACCACAACATCCAAAGTGCCAGCCAAGAGACTTCAACCTCATCACACCCTACACCGCTCACCAGTACTTCAATGAAAGACACCGGAGCATGACACCTGCTTTTGCTCTGTAATCACTGCAGAAAACGTGAAGGCCAGAGAGCATGCTGCACCCGGCAAGATTCACAAGAGGAACGTGATGTGGATGACAAGATTTGATGTCATAACAACTACGTGAGACAACCTCCCATCTGTTGTCCAAGAAACTTCTGCCACCTTAGGGCCAACCAACCCCCTTCAAGCCCACCTTGCATACTCTCTGGGTAGTGCCATCCCTCTGCACATAGCCCCCGAGCAAGGCGAGATGGCATTTCTACTGAACCTACCTATTATCGAGGCCTTACAGACTCTGGATCGGATGTCTGCTCTCGCCAACTCCCCTGTGGTCCGGTCCTGGACCGCCGCGAACACTGCACTGTGCCTAACCACCACATTAGGGTATGCCCTTATGCTTGGCTTGTTCTTCGTCTTTTACAGAAGGGTCAACGGAATGCAGGAGTCAGTGAACAAGTGTACGGCGGCGTTTCCTCAGGCATTCAAATGGAGCCACGAGAAGAGAGGCACGCAAGCTGAGCCTGAACCTAACCTCCTCGAGATTGACCCACTGCCAGTGCGCCACAGCACTGAGGACCAGTAAGACCCACCTGTCACCTCGACCATTACGATCCAGACAACCATCAGCCGTCTGAGCTTCTACAAACCCGTCGTCCGAAAGGGGGGATATGTAGGGTATGGTCGGATCAAAGTTTACCATCTGTGATCGTAAAACACAGTAACCTCTCAGCAGGACTACGACCAGGCACCAACAAGTCTGGCCAAATGTCCTATTCTCAACACCTTCATCACTGACCAGGACAGATTCGGATACTCTCCCCTAGACTTCAAAGGAGGTTCTTGGGGGAGGACAGGACTGTTCACCAAAGTGAGAAAAGCCATGTGGCCCCCAGGGACTGAGAGCCTCAAATTCTTCCAAAAGAATGTCTCTTTCTCTTTCCTTAGCCACAAAAGACTGGTTTAAAGTGTATACACATGAATCTCCACATTGTATGCTTGTCTCTATGTTATTCTCCTTCACCTATAACCTCAAAGGCATATGTGCTTAGTGGTATTCTGTGTGTATTTACATTCTTGTCCAAACTACAGGTCAATGTAATTGTAACCCCTTCATGTCTCATATCTACGTGTTTCCCTTTTCATGTCTTAGAATATGGTGTATAGCACAGTAATGTATTTTATACCATACTCATTTTATTCTATTCTAAGTCTATTCCTGCTCCAAACTCCCAGGCGACCATAAATGCAAATGAGTTAGTGTGCCAGACAAAGAAACATGTTTTCGCGCCCAAAACTATCTCATCACATTGGATCGCCCCACCTTGGAGGGGCGTGACGCCCTCTGTGTTAAAACATCTGAACACGCAGGAAAGCTCGCTCTTTTTGTGTATGTCCGTTCACTTGTGTGTGTTCGTGCTCGTGCGTGTTCGCTCGCTCGTGTTCTTTCAACCTCTCGAGACCTGCCTCTCCTCAGAGACAGTTTCTTCCGGCAGTTTAGTTAAGCTAAATCCGACGGACTCACGGCCTGCTCTGAACACATCAGGACCCTTTGATACGCGCGCCAGCAAGTGTCCAGAGAAACAAAGAAGCCAATGCAAGTATCTGAACTATTGCTAACCAGTTGCGTATAAGTTTTGCCCCTTTTAAATAAGGAGATTTGTCCTTGATGGTTCGTGCAGATGTGAATAGCTGATTTAATACTGCCATTTTCTTTGCTTTATCTATTTCTTTCATTCTCTACTGTTTTACGTTTTTATGTTTGTTTGTTAATGTTTGGTTTGTGTTAGCTAGTTGATTTTAGTTCCCCCGTAGTGTAGATAAATAAACCGCATGTGTATCCACGCTCGAATTGTTTCTGTGTTTATTTATCACATATCAACGTCACTTAAACTGCTTGATTTCGTTAAGATTTCTGAAGTGGTACTGTACTACAGTAAGAATATTGTTTTTCCAGGCCAGGGGAGTAATATTTAGAGTAATATTAGAGTTGATATACGATCTGCTGATCACTCGCGGGACAAGTGTATTTAGTTTGTCGCTGTTATTAGCTCTGCTGCATCAGGTAAAGTGTATAAAATAATTAATGGTTAATCACCATTAATTATTTGTAGGTTACTGTGTTTAAACTCACAGTTTCCCCGAAATACACTACAACGACCCAGTTGCTGGCAAGTCTCTAGGACAGCACGACCTGGTCACCAGGTTCCTGAGGGGCGCGAGGCGGTTGAATCCACCTCGCCCACGCCCCGTACCCACTTGGGACCTTGAAGTGGTCCTGGCGGGCCTCCAGAGGCCCCCCTTCGAGCCCCTGGGAGAGGCTGATCTTTCTCGCCTTTCGATAAAGACGGCCTACTGGTGGCGCTCGCCTCCATCAAGAGGATAGGGGACCTACAAGCATTCTCTGTGTCCACGGGTTGCCTAGAATTCAGACCTGGAGACTCTCACGTTATCCTGAGACCACGGCCCGGCTACGTGCCCAAGGTTCCCACCACTCCTTTCCGGGACCAGGTGGTGAACTTGCAGGCGCTCCCCACTGGGGAGGAAGACCCAACCCCATCCGTGTTGTGTCCAGTACACGCACTGCGCCTCTACTTAGACCGCACGCAGAGCTTTAGAAGCTCTGAGCAGCTCACAACTCTGTTTTGGAGGTCAGCAGAAGGGGAGGACTGTCTCCAAACAGAGACTGGCGCACTGGATCGTGGATGCCATCGCCACGGCATACCGATCACAAGATCGCCCCTGCCCCTCAGGAGTGCGGGCACATTCTTGGCGCCTCTCTGGCAGACATTTGCAGAGCTGCGGGTTGGGCTATGCCCAATACCTTCACGAGGTTCTACAACCTCCGCGTGGAACCGGTGTCAGCCCGCGTCCTGCAGGGCAACAGGTAGGACCGGTAGCCGGTAGGGCGTACGCCTGCGAAAGCCCTTCCCCCACTGGGGGGGAGCAGCGGCTATTTCGCCTCCCTTCTTTCCCCTCGGGTAAAGAATAGGCATTCCATCCATCACTAAGCACCTTCCTGGGGGCAGGCTGGGCAGAGCAGCCTGCCCCCTTAGGCCGGGGAACAGTTGAGCCACCTGTATAGCTCTAACCGGACCTAGTGCTCCAGACGTGGTAACCACCCCCCCCCCGTGGGCGGTTCCGTCTGATGTATCCTCATGAATGGTTCCCGCTCAGGCAACCCATGACCTCCCTAGGTGGACTCCCACCTCGTGGTTAACTCCTTAGTCCACACATTCCCATGAGTCTCACCCGATGGCGAGACCATGTGATGTCTCCACTACTCCTTAGGTAGTGGTCTCTGCAGCGTTTTTCCCCAGGGGGGAATAATGCTTACCCAGTGGCCCCTACGGTGCCAGGCGGCTTCTCACTGTTAGAGAATTAAGGCCTCCGCCCGTGACGGCCGGTGGCAGGGGCTTCCCAACTTTTTGAAAAAGCTCTGGGACCCCCTACCTCTCCACTGGATGGTTACAATTTCGCGCTAGCGCTCACGTCTGACTCGCCGAGGCCAGTCAGCGTCGCTCAGCTAGAGATTGTGGCGTTTTCCATAGGAACCCCAATCTGTCGGTTCGACACAACGTCGAGAGACAGACAGAAAGGGAACGTCTTGGTTACGGATGTAACCTCAGTTCCCTGATGGAGGGAACGAGACGTTGTGTCCTTTATGCCACAACGCTGGCCGCCCACCCCAGCAGTCGGGAGGGAATGCTTCAGGCTCCTCAGACCAAAAGGTGAATGAATGAGCACGCCGGCTTCCCTCTTATACCCGGACATCCGGGGAGGAGTCCGGCATGCAAATTTCATTCGCCATTTTTCATTGGCCTTTTCTAAATACTCAGAAGATGATAGATTCTCAAGACAAACCCCAATCTGTCGGTTCGACACAACGTCTCGTTCCCCATCAGGGAACTGAGGTTACATCCGTAACCAAGACGATTTATCTCCATCAGAAAAATAAAAGATTGAGCAAAATATCACATTTACAGAGAGAGTATATAAGCAGTTCAGTTTTACTATTCTTCTTCACTGTAATGAGAAAAAGTTGGGTCAGATCAGTCCTGTCTGAGGTTGAGCAGCCGGCCGGAAGATGATACGATTCAGCAAAAATGCAGATTTGGCCAGAGAGAGAGATAGAGGGAGAGAGAGTGCTCCTGGAGAGATAAGTGCTGTGATAACAGATGAAGAGTCTGGAATGCGTTTGGTTTCCTTTCCTCCTCCACAGAGAGATGAAAGAATGACTCAGTTTAACTGCTGGACTTCTAATGAACCCCACAGGTAGATGAGAATATGTCAACTTGACCACAAAGGCCTGTGATGAATTCATCTAAAATTCGAACAAATTTATGACATAGAGGTCCTCTTTGGGTCCTTGGAAAATTTGATAAAATACAGAGCAAGTGATTCACCTAAAAATGAAAATTCTGACATGACTGCATAACACATTTTTTATTTCTATCCAGTTTGTAAATTCAAAACAATTATTTCCGTTTTGGTAAATAAAAAAATCCACTTACTGTATATTTAGTATAATATTATATTTAATTATAATTTTCTACAGAATTAACTATTCTTTTTCAATTCTTGAAATTCCTCATGTGGTGGTCTCAGGAAGCTGTGATGCTGGTGATAGAGGGTTACAGTGTGTTTAAAGATCTGTGCTCAGCATTCCACTTCTTCTGTCTCGAAGTCCACGCTGCTTCATTCTGGATTCCAGCTGTCCCAAAGGAAGAGATCTGATCAGGTGGAACATTCAGAGGGTCTTTAACAATACAACCATTCAGAGGCTGGACAGGAGACACACACACACAAGCATAAAGATTTTCTTTGAAAATGCCCAAGGGAATGATGATTTGAGAGGTTGACCTTGTTTAAATTAGTTTTCTCCAACACAATCTCGGCTTCATACGGTACTTTCGGTTCACTTATTAACCATTCGGCTAAAATCACAGGCTCCAGATTGTAAGTAACAATTGCAGGAGTCGGGTAAACAGATTTTAAGCAGTTCTTATGAGAATTGTGTTTACAAGACATCTAGGAAGATTCAATGAGGCCTTTTGATGAATATACTGAATTTTCAAAATTTGTTGGTTTAGTGACATCAGATCTTTGAATAAGATCCGTTTTAGGCTACTTTTTGTATTTTTTAGCTACTGAACTAGATACAGGTTTCCTAAATACTCTTTTGATCATTTGTTGACACTTGATTGTACTAATTTGTTTCTCATTATCAGTCTATTGTTCTCAACTTTCCCAGACAAACCTGTTCGTAACTCATATAAAACACACCAAACTGTGGTTGAGCATTTTGCATGTCAATCAAACAGTTTTTTTCTATACTAAATGAGCATTTATTTTGGGCCAGAATAAACTGCAAAGTGGACTTACTACTACACTATATTACTGTATACTGATAGGCAAGTGATGCTGCTGACGCAAAATTTCCCATAAACAAATCTAGACAGGTGGAGCTGGGATGGAGGAGGGTAACTGCTGGAGCTCTGATAGTGTGCTGTGTGCTAACCAGCCTGTTAAAATGTAGAGGTAGAAGAAGCATGCATTGTCAAGGCTATAAATAACCTGAAAAGTCAATCGGTTTGAGGATGCAAGCTGATTGGCTGGCGGTTCGCAAGAGTTTCATGACATACCTATTGGTCATTTGTTTTAATGTCTGAAGGGAATCTGTGTTTTCTGTGGCAGGTTTCTCTGCTGCTCAGCGGAGGTCCACGCTGGCTGAAGGATGTGATGTGGGTCAGTTCAGAAGATGGCAGATGCAACTGTGCTGTGTACAGCAAAGGTGAGAATGTATTCTCCTTTTAATGCGCTACGATTTTATTTTGTCGATTTTTAGGAGTACACTGGCACCCAAATGGACCCAAAGACAACAGTCATTAACTAAAAGCCACAAAACTTTTGATTTTACACAATAAATACATTTTCCGTGAGACTCTTTCGAAGATAGAGCCGTGGCAGCATTTTTACCAAAAGAAAAAAGAAACTGTCGCTACAACCAAATACTCAAAGTTTAAAGAGCAGAAAGATAACTCTTTGTAACCCGTTCTCTCTCTCCTTGACTAAAAGTGATATTTCTGTTAAAGTGCTCCACTTTTGTATTATCTGCCGGAGCTTAATTGATTAATCTACTTTACAGTACATGTGTAAGTTGAACGGAGAACAATCCCTACTCCATTCTGGAAAAAAGACTTGAGGAAATGAAGACTTAAAAGCCTTTATCGCACTTATCTGAGAACAGAGAAATGAAATAATGGCTCAACATCTCCAGCAATGTCAAATTCCATTATCAGTGTATTCAAACAGTACCGCCCCCTGGAGGAGTCGACTATCCACCAGCGTGCAGCGCAGCGATTGCGTTTAATTAAAAGACAACACTGATGAACTGAAGGGCTTTCAACTGAGAAGTTATTAAGGGACTGAGAGGGGCCAGGATCGATTAGGCCAGGCTGCTGGGTATCTCCCAAACTCTCTGGATTACTATACTCAACCAGATTACAAAATTCCAGCTCTCACATTAGTGGTCACATCGCTGGGTTTTTTGGGACATGAAAATCTTGCGCAATAAATGATTTCAGTTCTCGTAGGCTTTAAACAGCGATACATCAAGACGAGAAACATTGTGAGAAATTGTCACATTTGGAGAAATGTATTGTGAAAAAAGATTTTTGCAAATGGGGTCTTGTTTTTTATTTGGAATTAGATTATTTTTCTTTACCCCAATGGCAAACACCTTTCCTTGCTTTAAACAGAAAACATCACAAAATTTTCAAAAATGTTTTTGCTTCTTAGGTAACTATATCTTGTTTAAAGGATGTTTACACCCAAAACAGAGTAAGAAAAATATTTTTCTGGCAAAATAACGCAAACCGAATGGCACTGCATATTGCAAATTTCGCTGTTAAAAATAAAATTGAACAGTTGTTCACTTCTGTAAATTAGGATACATTGGGAACTTGTAAATTACCAAAATGTACCCCGATGTCAACAAGAATCTTTGTTCTGAAAAAGCTCTCGGATCAACCAAACAAACGGATTTCTTGCTGAACAAATAGACTTTGTACACCATTACTCAAAAAAATACCAGAGGATGTTTTGTTTTGGAAGAGTCGTTGAATTCTCTGATATGAAATGTCGTGGCAGTAGCAGCTCACGGGTGCTTGTGAAGGGGGCAGTAAAATTCTTAAGCATGTGTTTTATATGTCCTCTCTATCCTGTCAGAGGGCTTTTGGCTTATCTTGAGTGAATGTCGAGACTTGAAATGTCAGGCACGGGCAGAAAAAAAAAAGAGATTATGAGGCTGCTGGATGTTGTCAGGGGGTTGTGATGCGTCATAAATCCTGGTTTGATGGTAGTGAAAGTTTGGATCAGAAGGGACACGGCTTAAGCACTGCAGAGATTTTGAGCTCCTCCAGCAAACAGGAAAGAGGTTTATTCTGGTCATTAGATGATGTAGACCTCATCTTGTGATTTATCCCCCCCACCCCTAACTTTCACTCTCTTCCCTTCATATTCCATGCTTGCGGTCTCCCGTTCTCTCACTCTCTGTCTCAGTTCTTGATGGACTGATAACTGACAGGCTTATGGCTGTCTGTGATGAGAAGGTTCTGCTCTGTTAAGGTGAATTTGGGGTCAGTGGAAAGAAAAAAATCCTGGCACGGCACTGCAGAGGGAAGTAATGCTGCTTGTCTTATCACTTGTATCCTGGGATAATACTAGGGGTAGTAGCCAGAAGATCACATGGAACTTGTCTAATTTTCATTAAATGCATACTGTGGTGTACCAAGTCCTCCACAGTCCCACCCCAAAAGAAAGATGTAGATAATATAAAAGATTAAAATTACATTTTATTAGCACACAGTCACAAAACCAAACAACAATGCAAAATCTGTCATCATTTACTCACATTAGAGTTGTTCCAAATCTGTATAAATTTCTTTGTTCTGATGAACACAGAGAAAGATATTTGGAAGAATGCTTATAACCAGACAGTTTTTGCCCCATATTGACTCCCATGTATGAAAAATTACTTTATCATTGTTTTCTGTCGAACACAAAAGAAGACATTTGAATAATGTAGGACAGCAAACAGTTCTGGGGCACTAATGACTACCATTGTATTTTTTCCTAATATGGTAGTCAATGGGGGGCAAAATATGTCTGGTTACAAGCATTCTTCCAAATATCTTTCTCAGAACAAAGAAATTTATACAGATTTGGAACAACTCGAAGGTGAGAAAATGATAACAGAATTTTCTATTTTGGGTGAAGTATCCCTTTAAGTGTACATTATTTTATTCAAGATTTATGTGCAGATAACTAAGCAAGCCATTTGTACGTTGATTTCAACCAATGGCGTGACTTCAGGGCAGGACTATCTAACTGACAAATAAAGATGTAGCGAGGGTTCACATACGAAAAAATTTTAGCTTCACATTTTTGCTTTTAGACCCACCAGAACTCTTGCGTCATAGACTTCTGTTGCAAATTATATTGCGCTGTAATAGACATTGTGCCACAGAATGCTAGACAGTGGATTATTAATTTAGTTTAAATTAAGTTGAAATATTTCTTTAAGGACAACAGTTGTCACATTCTCTTATGTGTTTGAGGTACTAAAACAGGACTATTTGAAACACCTCATGTGGTTAGAGCTTTATGTCAGAGAAATTTCTGTTTGATTCTCAATAAAGAGGAAGTCGACAGAGACAAAGTTTAATTGAGTTTTTTCCTGAAACCAATCGGGAGTTTTGCTAGAAGGTAGTAAAGCAGAAGCACATAATCCTCTTCCAACTGAGGCACTCGCTTAAAGGGTCTCTCCTTCCTTTCTCCCAATCTCTCTCTCCTTCCGTCCCTCCCACCCTCTTCCCTGCTCTATCCCATTACCTGGAAAAAAGAAGAGGGTCCCCTGCCACAATACTGAATATGCCAAGATAAAAGTAAAACATTTCCATCCCAGATTTTTTCTGTAGAAGCCGCAGTTGTTTTTCAGAGACGCAGATCAAAGCCGCTCAGTCTATAAGGTCAGAATCAAACCTTCTCCAGTGGCATAAACCTCCCCATTGTAGCCTCAGTAAACTATCTGCTAGTGCAATAACAATGAGATTTGCATAGCATGTCAGTCATCGATCCTCTGGCGAGGGCCCCCACAATGTCCCGCTGCATTCAGAATGAATCCCCAGAGGAGTAGATGGGAGAATGTTTAAGTTTATTAACAGAATCATCCACGCCACTAGTCTACAAGTTTGGACACATTTAGCTGAATTTAAGGTTAATGATCTTATGCTGGAATGCTTCTTTATACTTTTTGTAATGGATACGTTGGTGCTTGCCTGATGAAAAGCAGCCAACAAGTGTCCAGCATGTCTTGAAAATCTGTTTAATGCTGTTTGTAAAGCGTCTCAGAATGCGCCTCATAAAATTGGTTACAAGAATGGCAACAAAGTACCGATATGTAATTTAGACAGGTGGCTACTTTGAAGATGCTAAAATATACGATTTGTTTAACATTTTTAATCGCTACATAATTCATCTTTTACACAAAGTAACTATTATTCTGAAATGTGGAAATAGCAATAATGAGGAATGATTCACATTTAGGTTGACCTTTACTTTTATTCTACCTTCATGTTTACCTAGTTTGCTACCAATACCATTGCCGTTTACCTTAATATTTACCTTCATTTTTGTTTATTTTTTGCTTACCACAAAAGTGACATCTCAATTCAATGGTGTGTCAGCGCTGATGGTAGTGTGCAGCTTTTTAGAAGCCGTAGCGAAGCCCTAATTACATATTCGCGTATGGAAATTAAGTGCAGCCTGTCACTTGGCTGTGATGCGAATGCTTCGCATGTACCGCAGAAGCTGTCAAGAAAGGCTTCAATCAAAAACAACCATCTTCAACGTCTAGCTACACTTTCCTCTTTCTTTATTAAGATCACCGCAGTATGAAATGCAGTGAGGGGGAGGTAAACGCAAGAGGATGATGAGGTAGGATTGTGGGGTGGGGGGAGTCCATCTCAGGCAGAACTGATGTGGTTCTATCCATATTCATATTCAGCAGCAGCTGTTATCGCTTAAAAGGCTTTCTAATTACAACAACAAGACAAAAACTGCTTGGATACGGGCCAGACCCGCTAAATGATAAAATAAGCGCTCGTTCTCTCTCGCGCTCTCCCCCACTTTCTCTCTCTCTCTTAATCTCCACAAAGCACCTTGGATTCTGCTCACTCAAATACATGCCAATGAACAGGGAAAGTGCCATTCGGAGATGCAGGTGTCACATTTGATAAGAAACTTCTGGATTAAATATGCTGTGGCTAATGAGCAACCGGGCGAGCCAGCGAGGGTGCGACCATGGGCACGATTGTTCTCGGGCTGATAACATTCTGTGAAAGAAACAGCCAAATTCCATCATTTAATAAACAGCCCCGGCCTCTATCAGAAAGAGTGTCTGGATCCCAGTGTTAAGTGGGAGACATCGCTGTTCATTACGGCATCTCTGGGGGATTCTGTAAGGTGTGGAGGTGCAGAGGCAAACAAATCGCACCATATTTAGCCCCGTTTATTTGTGCGCAACTGTCTGTGTTGCTCATATAGGTTTTGTTGCGGTTAGAATCAGTAAATGATGTAACAAATTTTCATTTTGGGTGAACTATCCCGTTAAGACTTGCTCAATAGAGGTCAAAGGTCGGCCTCTTCAAGGTCATACTGACAGCATATGAAATCATGTTGGACCGGACTGAAAGAAAGGAAAAAGGAAAAGAGGGATGCGGGTCTTGACCTGTCACTCATAAGGAGCTTAGTGCACCCAGCCAGTAAAATCTCACATTCTGCCAGCATTGGCTTTACCCGGACCAGTAGGCTGGCTGTCAGGAAGATGATTCATTTCTCAAAGCTCACATTAAGAAATTGGAAAACGGCCGGATAATTTTTTTTGGCAGACCTGTCAAGCTACTACCGCTCCTCAATTTGAACCTGAAAGCCAGGGGTGGGGTGCACTGTGAGGAAAATAAACACAACTTCACAGCCTCATGAATATACAGAAGATCTTCATAACTTCATACACTGCTGCCCCAGCCAGATGACTGGCCTTGCCTCACAGGAAGCGGCGAGATGCCCCTCCGGTGTCTGTTTGATGTAGCGTGCAGGCCTGTAGATCAATGAGAGCACAGGTGTGTGGGGCAGATGGTCCTGAGGTGATACCCGAGGCGGTGAAACTCAGCCTGGCCAGGAACACTGATGCTCCATCAGGGCAGCCCCCCGGGGAACAGAGCTGTATGACTGATGCACTCTGGGATGCGCTGAGGCAGAGATGAGATTTATGGAATGTAGTAGACTCGTAGTAGTCAACTTCCTACAGTATCGCGCACACTTGCTGCTGCATTTGCAAAATCACAGTCGCTTACTGTGTAAACCCTTTTCTTAAAATTCACCAATGGTTACTATAGTTCCCTCCATAATACATACTTTATCATACTTGACCTTGGTACCTCTCTCGAACATTTCTTTCAGAATGTTTTTTTTTTCTTTTTTTCGGATGACTGTGTTGCCATTTTTATTGTATTAACAATAATTGTAGATATGCACACTACTGAATGTCAAATAACCTGTCTTTAAAAAAATGTACGTGAAATGTGGAAATGTTTTGATTTTTTGAATGATGTTTGTTTGTCACACATAATTGTTTGTGTGTTATTGATAAGATCATGTTCCACAAGAGAGGAATTGAGAGGAAACAACTCATTCTGAGGTTTTTACGTATTAGGTTTTCACTTATTAGGTGCCCTGATGCCAGAATCAACTTCATAACATGATTCAAAATTATTTTTACATTATTGCAATTGAAAAAAATAAATGATCTTATGATGAACAAAAAAGCAATATCAATGCCAGTAATTATTTTACTCTCCGGGGCCGAGGTATACACGAGACCTGCGTAACAGTATGAATGGTTTTTAACACAATCAGAGAGTATCAATCAATTTGTTTGTATTGATATATTGATAAATGACCGATTGGTCTTGAAAGGGGTGAGGGCATCGCCACCTTGTGGCAAAAACATGACTCCGATACTGCACAGCACTGCTTTTTTCAGTTCTGATGAGAAACTCTTTGAAAGATCCAAACATTGGCTTTGATTTATTGGTTTGAAAGAGGGAGGAAAGATGAATGTGCATTTCATTTATGTTTCACACCGTGCTCACAGTGTGCCGTGCCAAAATAAGCCCTGTCTAGGCGAGTTGCTCTGTTTTACTTCCAGATCTAAGAATTGATGAATACTTTAGTTTGTGAATGTTGGAGTAGTTTTCTCTCATGATGAATTATAATTTGTCTTTTACAAACGTATTATTGTAGCTGTAGTCTCTACTATACATACTTCTGTATTTACTAGTAACCTGCTGTTCTCAATAAAGAATAGAATTACAGAAATATCCTGAAACTGTATGAAGAAATTAATAATTACACACAATGGTATTTTGTCACAATGTTTGTAAAAAAGGAATAGCGTCTTTTTCAAAATGGAATTTTTGTGTAGTTTTTTTTGTGTGTGTTAATTTACACAGTTTTAGTACACTACAGTACACCATATTGATTGAATAAAAAACATGTCAACTCCTCATGTCAGACCCACCAAATATCGCATCCAAACACATGCAATTAGCCGTCCTCTCCACGAGGCATGACAGCCCACCCCAGGTCACCTCTTCTTTTGACACACTGTCAGAGAACGTTCACGCATCTTTCAAAGGTAGCGTCGAGTGTGCTACATGCTCATTGTCCAACTCTCCAATTAGTGCACGTCCTAATTCTACCATTTAGCGCCGTCGTATCATGTCTCTTCTAGTTATCTCGTGTTCCAGACTTTTGTAAATAGTCATATTTAAAACTTTAATCCCCTCAATGGAAGATGACGTGCAGACAGTAAGCCTGTCATTTAGCGAGATAAATGTTATCTCAGTCACAAAGCCGTCCTCTCCTATTTAAATGGCTAATGAGTTTGTTCTGAGGACTCCAATGGAATGTTTCATCCGCAGCCCTTCAGTTTGATAATGTTGTACTTTTATCCGAGATGTCCATTCTCTTTAGCAATAGGGAAAATGTACGGCAGTATACTGTCCCGGACTTGTTTGTTGCAGCTTCAAAGGCTTACACACATACAGTATGTGGGCAGGATAGAGCTGTACGTGGGCTCAAAGAGTGAGCGGTTATTAAGTTTGTATTTGCAGATTCTCAAGTATTTAGTAAAACAGATAAAAAGAGAAGCTTAGCAAGGCTGTTTCTGCAAACAAGCCTTTGAGGTCTTGCACTGATACCAGACAATGGCAGAAAAAGTGATTAATATATATATATATATAGTACCGTGCTATGTTTTGGGCTCTTGTCACAGTCAAATTTCAAATATTAGTATTTCAAACTAGTTTTTAAACATTATTGCTTATCTACATCAGTAGAACGTTCATTCAGGAAAAAGGATTTCCAAACATTAGATGTTTTACAGCTTTTATGACGATCATATGTGCATTTGCGTGTTTTTTTTAAGATGTTAATAATATATTTGTATACGAATGTGACATTTAGAATGGAAGAAATTTTCACTGATTGCTTAGCTATGTGCTTAAATATAAAAAAATCCTCTTAGAGGTTCAAGGAAGACAGCACATTTTGATACTAAGAAACATAACTGCCTTTAAACTCACTTAAACCCCTTGCTTTGCTTTTGCTTTGCAGGAGGACATGTGTGGTGCTCCACAACAAAAAATCTTATTGAGGGAGATGAACTTTCTGCCTGTGTTGTGGATTTGCAGCCTCATCTTCAAACACCAGCCCAATCTCCCTACGGTCAAGGGATGTACCCAGCCCGACAGCTGGACGGCATCCAACTCCTTCCTCAGCAAGCAGCCATGGCGTCCATACTGCCCGGCTCTATCATCAACAGTGAGTGCCGCGTTATCAGGCCACTGCCACAGTGGATACGCTGATTAATGTGCTTGGTTAAAAATGGAAATCCATGTCAAAGAGTCATCACAGCTCTGATGTGCATGTTTGTCATGGATAAGGGAATTACCAAGGGTCGAGGATGACCTTCAGCTTTCTGCAGGAATTAGATATTTACCCTCTTCTGTTCTCTAATCGCAGTTCACAAGAGTTTTATGCGAACAACAGCACATTTGCTTTGATGGGGTCTGTAGGGTCAGATTATGTGCTTGATGCATCTGATATGCGCCTGAGTGGATTTTCTGTAGCGTTCCTTTTTGATTATCATTATTCATTTTGATAATCAATTTGCAGGATTTACAATTCATATTTTGTAAAGTTTTTAGTCTTTAAGCTTGATTTTTCACAAGCTTCAAAACTCAGTATGGATGTGCTTGTGTCCCGTTTTCTGTCTTTTTAGAAGACATCTTCCCCTGCAAGGCGTGTGGCATCTGGTTCCGGAGTGAAAGAAACCTCCAAGCCCACCTTATGTATTACTGCAGTGGGCGGCTAAGGGAACCTGAGATTGTGGCAGAGAAAAACGCCAATATCAGCCATCAAATGCTCCGCAGTTGCACATACCCACAATGCAATATGAGCTTTGCAGGCTCAAATGCCCTTGAAATGCACTTATCTACACATCATAGTGAGTAGTTCAAGTTCAGTTTTTTTTTACAGTCAAATGCTATAAGACTAAAGTTTGTTGCCATTTTATGTTTTTTTTTTAAGTTTAGCAACTAGTCTGTGACCACGAGCCCAACCTACGTGGCAGTCACCAATGCTCTTGAAAAATGTCATGAGTTAGATATGAACTCACTTGTAAAGTGTAATGGCTCGGCATGTCAAAAGTATATTGACTAACCACTCGGCCCTGGCTTAAAACGCACTGACAGTTATTAGAGTGATCATAAAAATTGTATTAACCCTTCTATTTATCTTTTTTGTTTAAAGGTCTCAAGTCAGATGAGATATCCACTGGAAGCAACTTGAAATGCACAATTTGTGACTACACTGCTGAAACACTTATGATACTCCAGCACCACATCCTTTCCCACCTGTCCCAGACCGGCCTGAGATGTGATCACTGCCACTTTACGTTCCAAACCCCCAGAGAACTGGCCAAACACCAGGAATTACATGGACATGGCAGTACGGGCAACAAACTCATCAAAGAAGACAAAGCGGATAACTCTCGTAGTATTCTTGCAGGTAGCCCTCAACAAGGTAAATCTAATGCAAACATAAAAGACCTTCAGGAAAGTGCAATACAACGTTATCTTGGTGAAGTCGCTGAACCAGAAACCACAGAAAGCGGTCAGTCATCCATTAAGAGCGAGGGCAAGTCGGGAAACAAGGCTGGTGTTTCTTTTTCCAGAGTAAAGTCAGAACCCTCCAGTCCCCGTTTGGCCTCCTCTCCCATTCAACACCACCTGCCTCCTGCCTTCCCCGTACCCCCTTTCATGCCACATGTCCCATTCTCACAGGATATTACCGTGGCCCCACAAGCATCTGAGATTTTGGCCAAAATGTCAGAGTTGGTGCATCGCAGGTTACGCCATGGCGGAAACTCTTATCCTCCAGTGATGTACAGCACACTTGTGCCAAAAGGAGCGACATGCTTTGAATGCAATATCACCTTCAATAACCTTGATAATTATTTGGTGCACAAGAAACATTACTGCAACAGTCGCTGGGAACACACACCCAAGCTGAATGATTTTGCCGGACTTTTGGATAAACCAGCAGGCACTG
This sequence comes from Triplophysa rosa, assembly GCF_024868665.1. Lineage (NCBI taxonomy): Eukaryota > Metazoa > Chordata > Actinopteri > Cypriniformes > Nemacheilidae > Triplophysa > Triplophysa rosa. The sequence goes on along the minus strand of NC_079905.1, from coordinate 20,712,908 downwards.
CGAGTCCTAAAATTGGAGCCAATTTGCCTGTTGTGATAAACTCTGCGCATCCTACTAAGGTTAAAGGTCATGAGTCAACCCCTGAAGGCGGAAAAGTCTCTGATGAACTTTCAGTACAGGTTAAAAAAGCATCAAGTCCGTCCGGTTTACAGGAGAGGCCAAACGGTACCCAGTTGGATTTGCAAAGCCCAAAAATGCCACCCACCGAAAATGACATTGACCCTAACCAGACAACATGTGAGGCATGCAAGATCACCTTTAGTCGACATGAGAACTACATGGTGCATAAACAGTATTACTGTGCCACTCGCCATGATCCTCAGGTGAAACGTGCAAACAATAAAGGACCAGCCAATCAGAAGACGGTTCGTGCTCGTAAAAGAAAAAAGGCGTATGAGCTGGCCACTCCAGAACAAGAACAAATGCAGTATATGGGTGTGCCATCGTTCCTTTGTATGCCCACCCTAGGAGCTCCATACATGCCAAAAGACACAATGGAGAGTTTTAGGGACCATCAGAGATACAACATGATCCAAGGCCTAGTACCCAAATATCCGGAGGCTTCATTGACGGTAACAAAATCAGCTCTTGTCTCAAAATCGATTACATTATCTAAGGAGGAGAGCGACGCGCCGATAGATCTAAGTAAAAAATGCACACCACAGTTTGGTAACACCCCACTGTCACCCAAAGGGCTTTTGGATTATCATGAGTGTGCTGTGTGCAATATAAGTTTTAACAAAGTTGAGGACTATCTGAAGCACAAACAAAACTTCTGCCCAGGCAACGTTCTGCAAAATTCTTCCTCCGAAAACAAAATACCTACAAGCATCAAAAAGGAAGGCCATAGAAAGACTAGCAACCTCTTTGAGATCCCAGCTTCGCATGCAAAGAATGAGCATCCAAATGCAGCAACATCCTTTGTCAGTGACGACCATCAGATCCCTATAAAAGATGACCCCAGGAGTGTGTTTCAACCCCCCGGGGGTCACCCAAGTGCTAAGAAAATGAAACCCGGTGAACAAATCTGGCCTTACTATGAAATCAAACCCACCGACTACGCGACAGGGATGCTTGTCACGCAGAGCGAACGAAGACAGAGTCCCAATGAGGGCTGTGAGGGGGAGAAAGACCAGCCGATGCCTGATGGGAGCCATCTTAGCACAGATGACCCTGAAAGCCAGGGCAAGACATCATTCTTAAACAACAGCCTCGAACTAGACGACAAAGCAGGGGACACACGTTCCAGTACACCAGATATCCACACAGACAGACCCATCAACCTTAAGGAAAGCACAACTTTGATGCCATCTCCAAAGACCGAGGAGGTCTCGACAAGCATCAAGAGAGTATTGACTGGGTCCATTGCCGCCACTGGTAATGTTAAGTACTGCCGTCCTTGTGACATCCAATTCAACAATCTGTCAAACTTTATAACACACAAGAAGTTTTATTGTTCATCACACACGGCAGAGCATGTGAAATAGCGCTCTTGTTCTTTGTTTAAATGCCGTTTCACACTAATAAAAGAAAGTCAACCAGGGCCAAACGTTTTAAAGGTGGTCCCCAGCCTCTAAAGCTGTCAAATGCCAAGTGAGAATAATTGTACTGTGAGAGCACATTCATGTAACGCAAACACGCAAAGCAGCTTTCCTTCGCTCTCACACAAAATTGGACGTACGCTCTGAAATGGTAGGTTTTCACTTAAGAAATCTCTCTCCTCTTGCGAAGAGTGCACTTGTGAATATCTCTTTCCTAGAATCTGCTCTAACAAGTGTGTAAAATAAACTGTTGACAAAATTCTTCAACCATGCACATTTGACTTTTCACAAGCTGCAGTTTTTTCTTAGTAGTCAATAACATTTGTATAATTCTGTGCTGGTTTACACAGCAGCAGGCGGACAATCAATTCAGGAGGTTTATTCTACAGTCATTGAATAGAAAATGGTTTCAATATTTGTTGGGTATTGTGTGTTAGTACTTTTTTGTGTTTACGTATTTATTTATTTATTTAATAATAGTTCCAGCTCTAAGTAATGCAGATTTGAAATGAAAGTTTACAGATTCTCTTTAATGTCTTATTTAGAAGTACAGAGAGAAGCCACATAAATAGTAATACAACTATGAAAAAATAAAGGTCTGCGACGGACATACTGTTGATATTGGAGTAACTTCTGCCTTGACCACTGTGTCAAAACAAATAGTGGCAATCAAGTTTTCCTGAATAATTATCAATACATTTTGGGGCGGTTTCCCGGACAGGGCTTAGCCTAAACCAGGACTAGGCCTTAGTTAAATTAGGATATTTAAGGTGTTTTTAAAAACATGCTTTACAAACAAACATTACAGTGTGCATCTTGAGACAAAACAATCGCACTGATATATTTTAAGATATGCAAGTGCAAGTTGTTTTCGATCAAGATGCCACTCATTTTTAAAGTAGTCTGGGATTAGGCTAAAACCCCGTCCGGGAAACCAGCCCGTAGAGTCTAGTTTGTCCTTGATGTTTCTTTATGCTTAAATATGATTTTTCTTGTTAATGCAGAATTCTTCTTACAAAGGTGACCGTATGTGTGTTTGTTGATTCATGGTATCTTTTTTAAATATTTGGCTTCTAATGCAATACTTTTTAAAAGATTAAACATTATTTAAAAGCAGCATTACATTTATACTTGGACCCCATAAATTGTATTAAGTTTTTATGGAAGTCTTGCCGAAGGATGAAGTTTACCCCCGGATGACCACTTGTAACCTTTGCTTAAAAAATGTGAAAAAATGTCAAAAATGTTTTGCTATGCATGTACCTGTATGGAATGAAATTCCAGAAATGTTGGAATGTTATTTTATTTTATGTTGCATAAAAATTAAAATTAATCTCAGGACAGGGGTGTGTTAATTGCAATATATAATAATTGTATATATTTAATGTACTTTATGTACTTTTTGCCTATAGATTACTAAAACCAACACAAACGTTTGTGTACTGTGCAGCACACTACACAAAACACTAGCACCACCTAGTGTTAGTCACAATTCAAGACCTATTATTACCTTTTATTACCTGCAGTGTTATACAAACATATATAACATACAAAGATATTAACCTCTTCAGCCCTGGTGCATATTTTTCATTTTTTTACCTGAATTTAAAAAAGTGTCCGACACAGATACATTGGAGTAACTTGATAAACATGGTCTCACTTGACAGAAAACACTCTACACAGGGGCGGACTGAAAAGTAGGACATTCTGACAAAGTCCAGAACGGCCTTCCCACCGACGACCAGAGGCAGTCCGGCCATCTGGAATATCGGAACTTTTCCGGGTGGGTCGCTAATGTATGGGGCCGGAATGGACGTTTGGGCCAGACAGATGGACCTTATTAACACGAATGCATGCAATGCGAAGGCATTAGCGAGACGGACACGTATACATGCAACGCAATGACACGTTACAAACAACACCCCCCGTCGACAGAAATGGTGGAGGGCCGATGCAATCAAACTCATGACCTTGGCGCTACACATACCACTCATACTCACACATACTCATCTATGTTTTGTAAGTTTGTGTGATAAAAATATGAAATGTGATATTATTCAGACTCAGAATTCAAATTATGTTCTTTTAGGTAACATACATACAAAATTTATGGGACTGATGTTTTTGGAGCTAAGGATCTACACTTTTCAAAAGTACCATTTGTGTCTCCACAACTTTCTAGATTTGATGATGCAATATTGGGCCCACCAGTGGGTCCGTGGGGGGGCGTGGCAGAATTTAAGAGGTTAAACTATTTACAATAAATGGCTTTTAAAACAAAATAGTGTGCATCAGGGGTACTGATTTTTTAGGACTAGTTCAACTCAACTCAACTTTATTTATATAGTGGGTTATACTGTATATTTATATAGTGATTTTTTTACAATTTTCATTGTTACAAAGCAGCTGTGCGTGAGACATATTGACTATAAGCAAAACAATTAAAGTTATACCTGTAAAAACAAGAAAACAAACCCACATACAAAACACTCCACACACACAATATGCACACGTACTAACACACATAGACATAAACACGCATGCACAGTGAAAGCACACATTTAAGATAAAGGAAAGAGAATCGCAGGTCAAATATTAAACAGACTATATTCCTATATGCAATATTAATTAAGTAAAACTTTAAAATTCTAAAGCAGCCCCCCCGGCCAGGCAGATGCAAAACAGTATGCAAACGGTGGCGAGGAACCCAAGTCGAACGCCAATCGAGAAAAAAACCTCAGGAGAACCCAGGCCCAACCAGGGGATTCCAGTTCCCCTCTGGCAAAAGCTGCTGCCTCTGCACAAGCTCGACAGAGCTTACACAACAAGGCTAAATAAAAAATAAATTATAACTTAAAAACTAAAATAAAAACTTACTAATAAGGTCAATTATAGAATTAAGAATATCATTAATAATCTAATAGCATTTGAAATTTTGTAGTGAAGACGTGTCAAGTCGCCGCGTCCTTCTTTATCCAGCTCTATCATCTCAGCTCTTGTCAGGTCGCCGCTTCCCATTCTCCGCTCTACCATCAGGTCTGGGCATCCTGCTCGCTGTGGTAACCTTGGAACAATGAGACAAGACTGGCTGAGAGTAGAGTACTGTTCTGCACTCTTTGATGCAACAAGTACATCAGTTGTGTTTTTGGTTCCGGTTGATCTAACTAATGCAGCCTAAACCCTAAAAAAGTGTAGTGTATGCAAGATTAAAAAGATGCGTCTTTAGTCTACATTTAAACTGAGAGAGTGTGTTTGCCTCCCGGACAGTGCAGGGAAGACTATTCCAAATTTAGGCGCTAGATAGGAAAAGGATCTACCACCTGCACTTGATTTTGAAATTCTAGGTATTAGCCCTGAGAACGTAGTGAATGTGCAGGACTGTAATACAAGAGAAGCTCACTCAGGTACTGAGGAGCTAAACCGTGTAGGGCTTTATAGATAATCAGTAAGATTTTAAAGTGAATGTGTTGAGAGGTAACCAGTGCAATGTTGATAGAACCGAGCTAATATGCTCATACTTTTTAGTTTGTGTAAGAACTCATGCTTCTGTGTTTTGAACTAGCTGGAGTTTTTGTAATAGGCCCACAGGGCAGCCACCTAATAATGCATTACAATAATCTAGTCTTGACGTCATGAATGCATGAATTAGCTTCTCTGCATCTGAAAGTTTTAGCATGTATCTAACATTGACATTTTGAACTTTAAGCCATTTGCTGAACATGGAGGAGAGTTGATGGTGCTGAAATTGGCTATGAATCGACGATAAAAGTTTGTAAAGCCTAAAAAATATTGTAACTCATGGACTGAAGTGGGTTGTGGCGTACATCCTTCCCCTGGTCCATCAGGACTGAGTTCTTACTGATGATGCATCCTAAGCAGTGAATGGTGGTGAGGTGGAACTGACATTTCTCAAGCTTGAGGTAGAGCTGATTTTCACTGAGATATAATCTTGTATATTGCGTAGTGATGTTACGTTCGTGAACGAATCTTTCAAGTGAACGAATCGTTCTCGCTCACGAAAGGCAATGACTCATATTTCTCGTTCACTGAAATCTCTCCCTCGAGCATAGAGCGTCTTGGCTTAAAAGAGTGTCTAAAGCACGAGCCAATGGCGTTCGAGTGTGAGCGTTGACAAGAGCATATGATTGGTTGAATGTGCTGAACGAATACGCCCTTCACTGAACGAACGAGCCTGTGTGTGTTCGAGTCTGAACGAGAGAGATCTCGTTTGTACACGAACGAAAGGAGTCAAAGGACCTGCTGATTCTCGTTCATGAACGACATGAACAATCAGTCATCTCGTTCGTGAGTGAACGAAAGGACCCGCTGATTCTCGTTCGTGAACGACATGAACGAGCTGATGAGGTCTCTTGTTCAACACGTACAGAATCGGACACAATGTAAAGATCCTTACGAAAATAATAAAACAATGCAAGCTGATGGTTAAATCCCAGCTAACAATTTTTGGTTCCCAGAAAATTCCCCTAACGTTATTTTCTAAGGTTCGTTTTTGGTTCTCCATTAAAGTTTTCTTTACGTTAATAGAACGTTAGTTTCTGGTTCCCAGAACTTTATGGGAACCAAAAACTAACGTTAGGGGAACGTTACCCTAATGTTATAGAAACCATGAAACTAACGTTTTATTTCCACAAAGATAACTAAAAACAAACCTTAAAAAACTTTCTGGGAACGTTCCCAGAACATTAGCCTAAAATATTTTTCTCGGGTCCATTTGGCCTCACTACACATCATGAATACATCCATGCTGTGTTTTATCCATCGCTTGTCTAATCTGATTATAAGTAAAATACATCATCCCACACAATATGGAGGATGAAATCAATGCATTATATTATTCTTTTAGCCTATAATAATTCCTTTTTCATTACTGAAGTTGCCTAATTTTCGATTTAAACAGCACAGTATATCATTTCTATATCAACCATCCATAGGTATTAATCCACAGTAGAACATCCACAGGTAGTGATGTGACATTTGTCGAGCAAAAATGGGTGGTCCAGATGAAGCCTTGATTCGAAGCTTGTGTTGTTAACGGAGAAATCACGTGACCAATGACTAACGAAGCTTCACTTTCTGCTTAATCACATGCACGTTTCACTTCGCGTGTGACCGTTCGAACCCCAGAGCTTTTTTATGAGTTCTTTGCCTTATTCGTGTAATACTATATAGATAGTATTGTATGTATAGACATGTGTGTGCGATAATGTGCGAGTGAACATCATTCTATACAGTATTAAATAACATACAGTATTAAATAATATGAAAACAGTATTAACTCATCCTGGAATTTATTGCCACACTTGAATGGGTAATTTAATTTATTATATTAACCATTCACACAAACATTGTACTCTAAGCTTTATTTGTACACATAACATTAAAATTAATCTGAATTTCATCATATGTGACCCTGGATCACAAAACCAGTCTTAAGTAGCACGGGAACATTTTTAGTAAAAGACAAAAATACATTGTGTGGGTCAATATTATCGATTTTTCGTTTATGCCAAAAATCATTAGGATATTAAGTAAAGATCATGTTCCATGAAGATATTTTGTAAATTTCCTACCTTAAATATATAAGAACTTTATTTTTGTGAGTGGATGGTCTGCCACAGTGCCCCTGATTAACAACTTCAAAGGCAATTTTCTCAATATTTTGATTTCTTTTGCGCTCTCAGATTCCAGAGTTTTAAACGGTAGTATCTCAGCCAGATATTGTCCTATTCTAACAACTCATATATCTATAGAAAGTTTATTTATTCAGCTTTCTCAAAATCTCAATTTCGAAAAATTGACCCATAAGACTGGTTTTGTTGTCCAGGGTCACATATGCTATTTCGGACACAGCGTCAGTGATTTATGAGGCTTCATTTTCCCATCACTACCCACAACTAAGTAATAACAGGTATACAGCTAAGTAATAACAGGTATACATCCATGGGTAAGATCACTACTAGCGTTAATGAAAAGTCGACAACATACAACAACTAGACCTGACGCTGACTGAATGCAAGGGGCAAGTATATAAAGAGTCCAGGTAATGGGTAACAGGTGCGGGTGCAATCAGAAGTCAGGTGAGAGTGAGCATGAACACCTGTTGGAGAGTTACACTGATTGAGTTAGACCATGTAAAAAAATGGAATAATAGTGAAATTAAAGATCGGGTAACACACTCAGTTTCTGCCAATCTCATATTAATCTTGAGTACCTAGTAGTATTGCATACGTTGTATCTTCGAAGAGTATCTAGTTTGATCAAATTTATAAAAGAGAGATACGGCTGTACGATTATTTCCGTAAAAACACAAGCAGCTGGAGGCAGGCAGTGGGTGTTTCTTTACATGATGCACGTACACGCCTATTCTCAACAAAATACAGACGTATGTCTTAGTTTGACTTACCATGTGCAGTTCATGTCCGGCATCTTTTAGCACTGGGACCGCGCCATCTATCAGTTTAAAACGATCTCCAAATCCAGCGTTATATCCACCGTTTATGTAACATTCATCACTGAAATGCTGTGAACAAACGGACACAACTAAACTTCACTATCACAATAGTAACGAGCTGCAGGCCCACAGCGCAGCCAATCTTGAAGCAGTGCAGACAATCTTGATGGTGAGCAGGTCTCGCTCGTCAGTTGACTCGTCGGCGGGCTCTTTCTTTCGCCTTGCCATGCTTTTCCGGGAGAATTGCCCAATAAAGGAATAGTATCAAGCACAGAAATACTACGTCATATGTCCAACTCATTTTTTAACAAGTTGACCATGTTAAGCACGAGAAGCCATTCGTTCAACAGTATGAAGAAGTCAGAATGCATGACATAGCATTTTATACCACCTTCAATGGTTGAAATCAAACTTTGATGCTTGTTATCCCAAAATTAGCCAGGTTTTCAAAGACTGGGTGACATATAAGTATTAATTTTCAGTTAAAATAAAAGTATTAGCATATATAGTCCTATTTTGCCTAAGTCTTAATTATGTTTATGATGTGCTATGTGACAATAGGTGTTCTTGCTTTGATTTTCAAAAAATGCTTTATATATTAGATTTTTCACCAGTGTTTTACACTGTCATCTTGAAAACCGGAGGTTGATCCCAAATTGCACACTTTTGCACTATTCTATGCCATTTTGTAGTATAAATAGTGTGAGTATTGCGTTCACATTGAAAAATCTCAAAAAAGAAGTGCAATTTAAGTACCCGGATGATGCACTTTTTCAACCGAAAATATGAAGTGTGGAACTCTGGACACTTCATGCAGTCAACGGTCGCAATTTCGCTTACGTAGCGGAAGGAAGGTGGGGCTATCAAACGCTGCTCGAGCAAAACTCTCCTGCAGAATGAAAACTCTTCAATATGATGATGACTAAAGTAATACTGGGCAAAACAAATAAAAAATACATTAAATGTACAATGTACAAATTGATTTTTATTCACATGCATTGTGCCGTGCGATTTGCGCTCGTCTGGGAAACTGATATGCTTCCGGTTACTATAAAACTGTTTAGTATTCCATTTGGGATGATACTACCCTTCTAAAATTCATACACTACATGGTTGAGTTCATAGTGCATAGTTAAAGTGCATATAGTGTATAGTACATCATTTGGGACACACGACTAGGCTGTTGAGTTCCTCGTTCTATGAAGTCCATCCTACCAAAATGCTCTGATTGGTCAAGTAGAGCCAGTCTTTTGTGACTGGTCTACCACGTAGTGTCTGTTGAGATGTCCTACCCATTACACATGGGGGCAGGTTCAATGTAAATTTTGGGATTCATATAGTCCCAACCAGAGCCATTTAGAAAGAAAGTTGCGACAACAGAAGTTGACTTACGTCTTTAAATGTGTTAAAAGTGAATCTCAGTCCATCTGTTTTGCTGCAGCCCCATGCATTGCTAGTAACTTCCGGGAACTATTGGAAGGCTCCATGAACCGCCATTGCCGTAAGAAAACAGTTACTTTTTTTGTACATGTTTTTTATAATATGCAGGTTTTTCGGATTGACGTAAAACATGTTTTTGAGTCATTATGTGGGACAAAATTAATATACAGAAAAAATATTTTCTGAGGATAATAAAATGGCCAAAAGTAATATTTTTTTATTTTAAATCTTATTTGCAAAGTTTTACTTGCGCAAATGCAAGTGGTCTGAAAGAAACCCCAAAATTATCCAATTTAAGCTGGAAATGAAAATTTTAAACACTTTAAGGACTTGCAAACAGAAAAGATATCCAAATTATGGACTTCTACAGTGCTCTTAATTCCTCTTTTTGAGTTTATTGTATTGTCTCTTTGTACCCCCTCAACTTTATTTTTTCGTTTCTTTCTTTTGCTTGTTTTATTCTTTGTTTAAGATATGGATATGACCATTGTGATGTGATGTTAATCATTTTTTATGTTATAAGCATTGTATGTTTGATATATTTTTTATTTTAAAAGTTTGCGAGAGAAGGGCATGGGGCATAAAAATTTGTATTGAATGCAGCCAGGGCTTTCTAAAAGTGAAGAGGACGCAGCATGGGTCTGAACTGGCATACCTTCACACCCTCTTACACATGACACCTCATCCAACGCTTTGGTCAGCAAGTAATCAATGCAAACATCAGTTTATTTCATGACTAAACTAATTTTTTATTTAATTAAAATGTTTTGAAATAGATGACTTTGTGACACCAATGAACCATTCAATAAGTCAATAAGAGCCCATGAGATAGGAACTCCTCCAGCATCTTTGGGTGACCGTGATACCAATGTAAAGGTTAGGGTGACAGGGCAGTCATCATTATATATACTCAACTCAACTTTATTTATATAGCACTTTTTACAATTTTCATTGTTACAAAGCAGCTGTACATGAGACATATTGACTATAAGCAAACCAATTAAAGTTGTACCTGCAAAAACAAGAAAAAGGTGAAAACAAAGAAGACAGACATACCCACATACTAACACACACACACACACGCACGCACGCACGCACGCACACACACACACACACACACACACACACGCACAGAGAGAGCACACATTTAAGATAAAGGAGAGAGAAGCACAGGTCAAATATAACAGACTATAAATTCCTATATGCAATATTAATTAAGTAAAACTTTAAAATTCTAAAGCAGCCCCCCCGGTCAGGCAGATGGAAAACAGTATGCAAACGGTGGCGAGGAACCCAAAACTCTAATCGAGAAAAAAAACCTCAGGAGAACCCAGGCCCAACCAGGGGATTCCAGTTCCCCTCTGGCAAAAGCTGCTGCCTCTGCACAAGCTCCAGAGAGCTTGCACAACAAGGCTAAATAAAATAAATAAACTTAATAATAAAATAAATTATAGTTTAAGATTATCATTAATAATCTAATAGCATTTGAAGTTTTGTGGTGAAGACATGTCAAGAGACCGCGTCCTTCTTTATCCAGCTCTATCATCTCAGCTCTTGTCAGGTCCCCACTTCCCATTCTCCGCTCTACCATCAGGTCAGGCCATGAACTGCATCCTGCTCGCTGTGGTAACCTTGGAACAATGAGACAAGACTGGCTGAGAGTAGAGTACTGTTCTGCACTCTTTGATGCAACAAGTACATCAGTTGTGTTTTTGGTTCCGGTTGATCTAACTAGTGCAGCCTAAACCCTCAGAAGATTTATATTATGGAAGTCTAGTGTATGCAAGATTAAAAAGATGCGTCTTTAGTCTAGATTTAAACTGACAGAGTGTGTCTGCCTCACGGACAGTGCAGGGAAGACTATTCCAAAGTTTAGGCGCTAGATAGGAGAAGGATCTACCACCTGCACTTGATTTTGAAATTCTAGGTATTACCAACTGACAGGACGCCTGAGAGCATATACTCATGCATGACTTTTAAAAAAATGCAATTTGATGTTATTTCTATTGTTTTATTCTATTGTTGTATTTTTACAGTTTGTATTGCTTATGCAAGTAAGATCTAAAAAAAAGCAACATCTTAGCTTACATCAGAGGCCAGTTTCATAAACTTAGCCAATAAGTTAAGACTGTGTCTTAACAACTTGTCTCACTGACTAGCGATTATTTAGGACCAAACAGTCAGTTTCCGATTTCAATTAGACCAATCTATATTTTTTATGTAACTGACTTTAAGAATCTATGACCAGTCTTGAAGAAAAAAATTAGACAACTAACTTGTAAGACTAGTCTAAATAGTTTATGCAACTGACCCCAGCTGTTTTTTGAAACAAAGATTGAAAGTTGATGGGTGATAAGTTGCATAGATCCATGCCTTTATTTTATTATTATTATTTTTAAAAACATTGGCCCACTCGCTCACTGCCCTTCAATCCAGCCTCTTCAATATCTCTATTCTCCAGGATAAAAAAGGGTTAAGAGTAATTCTTATATTTGACTATTAATATAAATAATCATATTAATAAACATCATTATGTCTCTCTAAACCTCTAAAACCATACAATAAAACGCTGCAATTATTGCGTATCGCCATGTTCAGTCGATGCATCAGTAGATCTTGCACTAGTGTCATCATATCGCTGTCAAAAGATGTTTTAAAAAAAGTTCCTCTTCAGCTATTTCACCCCTACACGAAAGGTGGCAGAGCTGGGAGATTTTGCAGCTTCTCTGAGAGCCTAAATAGTGTAAGAAAATATAGAGAACGAAAATAAAAAATGTCTTGGTAGAAATAATTAAAGCATTTATATTACAATTTTTAGAAATACAAAGATATTTGAAGGAACAGGTCCACAACCACCATAATTTTGACTATAAACATTGTTGTTTGAATACAAAGGACTTTTAATTTGAAAAAAAATCGAGCTACCACACTTTTATTATGAATACCGACATTGTTGTGTTTTTTCCACGCTGAGCTAACGCACCGAGAAAATGTCTCGAATTTATGTGGGAAAATTAAGCTATCGCGCCACCGAGAAAGACGTGGAAAGGTTTTTTAAAGGCTATGGAAAGATACTGGAAGTGGACCTGAAAAATGGGTGAATTATATTCTCATGCAAGCAGATTACATTTAACGTTAACGTTACAGCCGATGCAGTGCGGATGAACTGTTTGTTCTTTGCTAAAGATACGTTTCATTATACACTGATATTTAATTCATTATCTAAATACATAGTGGGGAAATAACATAAGAAAAAAGAAAACTAGCGGTAATGCTCAAGCTACATTTTATATACGGAATGGACGATTTTCTAATCGCATTCAAAAGCCAAATATACATTTTTGTCCTTTCAAATGCACTGTTTTACATCCCATCTCTCACTCTGTTCAGGTATGGCTTTGTGGAGTTTGATGACCCTCGTGATGCAGATGATGCTGTGTATGATCTCAATGGTAAAGATCTTTGTGGGAAGAGGGTGAAAGTGGAGCACACCATAGGACAGAGGCGTGATGGTGGCAACAGATATGGAAGAGGTAAGATATTCATGTAATCTTCATGGAGTTAAACATTTATTCTTTTGTACAATGTTAAAACTTTGTTAAGCTTCTCAGCAAAGATGTCTGGTTTAAAAACAGTCAATCACATCTTTGTGTAAGCAATGAGAAGCATGAAAAATAGTATGTAACATTACTGCACTTGCATTTAACGTTACTAAGGATGCAGAATTCTTTCCATGGTAGTCATTTCATTCATGGGTGATACTTCAGTTAGAGGGACTTTTTGTTCCTTAATATGAGTTACAATGATGTAATAGCCCATATTACAATAGCTTTGAACATTTAACTGTGGCTCACTAATTGCATTTTTTTTCTCATTTTAAAATTTGCCAGAATGTCTTCATTTTAGCCTTGTCCCTTGCTTATACGAAGATAATCAAGACTTTTTCAATATAATTAACAAGCATGTATGTGTAGTTTTTTATATGTGATATACAAGAAATGATAAGTGACAGGGTGAAGTAAGTGAATTTAGAATCCGTGATTTTTTTAAGTACTTTTAGCTCAATAAATTTGAGTATTTTTTTATAAAAATGTGTTAGACTTTTGTACAAAATTCTAAATCATAAAACAAAAAATCGCATCATCGCACTTAAATACTGAAGCAGATAAGTTTGATTAATTGCTCCGATCTTTATTTCAAGACATAAAAATGATCATATTTTACTGTAGATAAGACATTTCAAATTAAGCAGTTAAGTTTCTTTTTTCCAAGTTGTCAAAAGCGCCTCTAATTGAAGAATTACCATGATCTTTGTGTTTTTGTGCACAAGAAACAAAGTAATTCTAACACTGTAAATTCTGCTTGATTATTTGCAGAATGTTTTTGCAAATGCAATAAAGTGAACTATTTTTATTTAATTTTTTTATTTAAAATAATGTCAATAAAGATTAGAAATTAATTGAATAATGTTTTGTTAAAAGAGCCTGCCCTTTTGCTGGCCATGGTGTCTCCCCTTCCCATGCCACACCTCTTTGACCAAACTGGGCCCCTGGGCAGACCATTAAGCGAGCCAAAGTGAACCAGGACCACTTTTCCCATTAAGCCAGGTGGTGAGGATGCCAAAGAGTTTAGAAGATGTGGGTTAAGCTCTTTTTGGTGTCTAAATTATTTGGTTTAATTTCTTTTCCTCTATGAAATCAATTTAGATTTAAGGACAGAGTAAGTATGCTATTTGGTGAAGTATTGTTAAAAGTACAGTACAGTTTGTAATTGATGACACTATTAAAACTAAATTTATTGTCTAATCATTTATATTACAGTTTTTGTAGTGTTGATCTTTTGTCTGCACATAAAAAATCAACAGCTAAATGTCTGTCTTAAAGCTTGTGTTTGGTACTGTATTTTCTATTGTCTGTCTAGACCTCTTTACATCTTATTCTCATCACTTTGAAGGTAACCGGTTTGGTCGTGGAGGGGGGGACAGACATGGCCCACCTACACGCTCAGATTACAGACTTATTGTGGAGAATCTTTCTAGCCGCTGCAGCTGGCAGGATCTGAAGGTACAGGGCACACACCACTGAAAAAAAAAGAGAAAATAGTCTGGTTTCTTCGCTGTGATGTAACCAATGTATATTGGCTTTCATGTGTCAACACAGGAATATTAGTAACTTGCTATAAAAGAATAATTCTGTGTCATGAGATTAACATGTCACTGCTTCATACAAGGACTACATGCGACAGGCTGGTGAAGTGACTTATGCTGATGCTAATAACGGCCGCAAGAACGAGGGCGTTATAGAATTCAGGCAGTACTCTGACATGAAAAGAGCCCTCGAAAAACTTGACGGCACCGAGGTCAATGGAAGAAAGATTCGTCTCATTGAGGACCGCCCTGGTGCCAGACGCAGACGGTCCTACTCCCGCAGCAGCTCCAGGTGAAAATAGGCAGTAGTTAATTATTACTTGCAGTATTCTGATGTTGTGTAATTGTGGTTAAGTAAGCTAACTTTGTACTCATGATCTTTGCAAAACTCTAAAGTATCTGGCTTTATTCACACATCTCTCAGGTCTCGCTCTAGGAGCAGGAGGTCTCGCAAGAGCCGAAGTCACAGTCGAACCAGCTGTCGCTCAAGGTAGACAACTAAAACATACGTGTGGTTAAAGACTTGGATCCATAATACAAACTTAGTTCGATGTGAAACGACAATGCTTTGGGAAACTTCAACAGTGTAGTTAAGGTAACATTTTAAATTAGATTAGTATATGGGATGTTATACCATAGTGCTTTATAAAGGAATGGTTCACCCAAAGATCAAATATATCCCATAAGTTACTAACCATTCATGCCACCCTAGGTGAACATGTAATCTTTTCTTCTGCTGAACACAATCGGAGTAATATATAAGATCCTGACTCTTCCTACAGCTTTATTATGCCATTATAGAGTGACTGTGTTTGTGAAGCTTCATCATAAAAGTCATCTAAACGACTCCAGCAGATTAATAAATGTCTCCTGAAGCAAAACAATACATTTGTGAGCAAAAACTGTTAATATTATGATCTTATTTAGCCAAGAAAGGTCACATTAGAATTTGAACAGGTATATAAAAGAACTACAATCAATATGGCATGCCGGCTCCACAAATCTCAACACTGGATCCTACTGGTTCTGAGACGCATAAGAAGTTCATTGAACAGCCATCTTAGTATAATAGTATAGTTTAGTATAGCTATTTGTTTTTGGCATTTGCATCTTTATATAGATAGGACAGTGGAGAGTGAGACAGGAAATTATGTGATGAGAGAGAGGGAGAGAGGGGAACAGGAGCCGGGAAAGGCACAACATGTCAGCGCACAGTCCACTGGCGCCGACTAGTATAGTTTTAATATATCTCTCTTATGCTTAAATGTGTTAAAAGTAAATGAGATTAAATTTAAATGATAGAAATTGCGATATATGTATAATTTGTATACATATACAGAAGTGCTCAAATTTGTTGGTACCCCTCCACAAAAAACGAAGAATGCACAATTTTCCCTGAAATAACTTGAAACTGACAAAAGTAATTGGCATCCATCATTGTTTATTCCATGTTTAATAGAAATCAGACTTTGCTTTTGATTTTTTATTCAACATAATATTGTAAATAATAAAGCAAATGAGAATGTCATGGACAAAAATGATGGGACCCCTAACCTATTATTTTGTTGCACAACCTTTAGAGGCAATCACTGCAAGCAAACGTTTTCTGTAGCTCTCAATGAGACTTGTTAACAGGTAGTTTGGCCCACTCTTCCTGAGCAAACTGCTCCAGCGGTCTCAGGTTTGATGGGTGCCTTCTCCAGACTGCAAGTTTCAGCTCTTTCCATAGATGTTCCATAGGATTCAGATCAGCACTCATAGAAGGCCACTTTAGAATAGTCCAATGTTTTGTTCTTATGCATTCTTGGGTGATTTTAGCTGTGTGTTTTGGGTCATTATCCTGTTGGAGGACCCATGACCTGCGGCTGAGACAGAGCTTTCTGACACTGGGCAATACGTTTCGCTCCAGAATGCCTTGATAGTCTTGAGATTTCATTGTGCCCTGCACAGATTCAAGGCACCCTGTGCCAGATGCAGCAAAGCAGCCCCAAAACATAACCGAGCCTCCTCCATGTGTCACTGTAGGTATGGTGTTCGCTTCTTTCAAAACTTGATTTTTTTCATCTGTGAACATAGAGCTGATGTGACTTGCCAAAAAGCTCCAGTTTTGACTCATCTGTCCAAAGGACATTCTCCCAGAAGGATTGTGGCTTGTCAATATGAATTTTAGCAAATTCCCGTCTGGCTTTTTTATGTTTTTCTTAAAAAATGTTCTTCTTCCATGGAGCCCACTTTTGCTCAAAAAGAGACTGATGGTGCGATCAGAAACTGACATACCTTCACCTTGTTGTTCAGCTTGTATCTCATTGGCAGTTAACCTTGGTTCCTTTTCTACCATTCGCACAGCATCCTTCTGGTCAATTTTCCTCTTGCGGCCGCACCCAGGGAGGTGCTACAATTCCATGGACCTTATCACGAGTATCACAGGACCATCGAGCTGCTTGGAGATGGTCTTGTAGCCTTTACCTTTACCATGCTTGTCTATTATTTTCTTTCTGAGCTCCTCGGACAAATCTCTCCTTTGCTTTCTCTGGTCCATGTTCAGTGTGGTGCACACAATGATACCAAACAGCACAGTGACTACTTTTCTCCATTTAAATAGGCTGAATGACTGATTACAAGATTGGATACATGTGTGATACTAATTAAAGAAACTAATTAGTTTGAAATATCACTATAATCCAATTGTGTATTATCTTTTCTAAGGGGTACCAACAAATGTGTCCGGGCCATTTTAGATTATCTTTGTATAATAAGCAATAATTCATCTCTTTCCACAGCTTCTTTGCTTTATTCTATGACATACCAAATGCATGCAAGTATACATGATGCAATAGCTTTTAATTTCATCACTCTTCAGGAGGAATGAAGCATTATTTCAATGAGCTGTAAGGGTACCAACAAATTTGAGCGTTCAAAACATCACACGCTGGCGCCATCTGCTCGTGATTAGGTTGTAAAAGCATCGAGACCTCGGGCCAAACTCAATGACAGATAATACATTAACAATTGCTTACGTTTTTTTAAAAATGTAAATTATAATAAATTATAAATCTATACATTTCATTAAATATTAGTGCCTGGATTTTGTGTTTTTGTAGTATTTTATTATATTTATTAGAGCATTAACACAATTAACCATCACTTTCCTCACGTGTTTGTCATTAAAGCTGTGTAGACAAAGGTAAAGGTCGTGTTATACATCTGAAAAGGGACAATGTTAAAAAAAAATTTTTTTTAATTCAGTGTTACACAAAGTTAGCTTTATTTCCAATTAGTAATTGTAAGAACTCAACAAGTTTCACATTTTGTTTTAAACCCCACAGGCTGGTGTGTGAAAGGGAAATTATGTTTTGACAAAAAGTAAACTGTGATAAGTGTAAAACAAGGCAGAAGCATCATTGTGAATTTCTTTTTAAGAAAATAAGTTATGTTTAAGCACTTACAGTAAATGACTCACTATTTGCAACACAACCTCTTTTACAAAAAAATCCTCCACCACTGAAAATAGCTGTCAGTTTTTGATCAAGTCGCTAAAGCTTCATAAATGTCCTTTGGTCTAGCTAAAAATAAAATAGAAATGAATAATGTATACTGTGTATTTTGTAAATATTTATATTTTTATGACTTGAGGGTTTAATATTTAGGCTATATAATGACATCAAAATGTCTTCTTTACTCACTGTTGTCTGTAAGATATCCAGAAGATGCCTTGTGAAGCACTTTATACACATTTATTACACCTTGTCTACTATGCCCATCCAATAAATCAGGGTGTTGGAAGTGCATTTTTTTCAACATTGATGAGGTGGTGTTATGATAACTAAGTTGCTATCACAAATCATACACCCCGAAAACTTATCTACTTATCTTAGATATTATGTGTCTAAAAGCGAAATTATCATTTTTTGCCTACTCGGTCTTGTTTGTGTTTATAGTACAATTTGTCTAGATTTCCTGTCAGGTAATTAATTGCGCATCTTAAGATGATACAGTAACTGACTATAGATTTCCACAAACATAATTGATTCATTTCTGTTTTATAAATCTACATAATCGACCACCTATTAGTGAAAACCATAGCAGACATTGGTTTATGAGTTCACTTCCAAATCACCAAACATGAAACATGGGAGTTTCGAAAACATAATGAAACAGAAATGATGTAACGAAGCCTTGTTTGCTAAAATCACGTGACTTGGCCAGTTTGATACGCGATCTGATGCACTGATTCAAAACAAAAAATTCATAAAGGTTTCAAAGCTTGATGAAGCAGTCTTTCAAAAGCGCCTATCACTAGGCTATGTAATGCAGTCAGCAGTTACAAATCGGTTATTTTATAATGGCTTAGACCCTGCTTCACCAGTCAGATTCAAGGGCCAGAACCGACCCTTTTATAACTGTTATTTTTTATCAAAGAGAGCTTTTCCACCATCGCGCCGAATCGTTCTAAGCACAATCTGAAACGGTTACAGTTATGTTTCCACGTGAGCCTGGTTCGACACGACACGATTACAAACTGTTCTCGGCTCGGAGAACCGTGCTGAATCGTGCTAATGAATGCCCGCAGAGCCGTTATAGCTCAGTCTCTTGTGTTACAAAGGCACCCCATGACGCGTTTATGTTTACATTCTAAAAATTTCCGTTATCAGCCCTGCGGTGGAAAATGAAACCATTTACATACCGGCTGGCATGGATTGGCACAGAGTGGAACGATTAAGCAAGGAGAACGATTCGGCGCGATGGTGGAAAAGTGCTCAAAGATGTTATATTAACAAGATGTGCCACTGGCACTGCCATTACTTGGAATGGGAGTGCAACACTCAATATAGCCGCTCTAGTGAAGGAAGTCCCACCTTCTATGTAATAAAAAGAGCCAATCGTCAAAGACTGACGATTCTCTGGGCCGAGGCTCCACACAGAGTCACGTGATGTTCTTGCCAACATGTGCACAAGTGCAGAACCTGAAGCGACCTCAGAAAAAGTCTTTCTTGTTAGTTATAATTGGTCAGAAATTGCTATTTACAGTAATTGAGTTTTTTTCCAACGATTTTAGAAATATCTGCCTTTCCCCCATTTAACTCTTGATTTGATGTTTTTTTTTTACTTTTCTCCATCCTTTTCAGACATTCAGGCTCTAGATCACGCAGCAGGTCAGTCAGCAAGAAGGCAAAGGACAGGAGCACTAGAGGAGAGATGGAAGAGAGCAGCAGTGGAGCTCGCAGCCCCCACAACAAAAAGAGCAAAAGGGGTGACTCTCAGTCTCGTTCCAGGTCTCGATCAAAGTCAAGGAATAACTGGTCTCTTTCCAAGGAGTCTAGGAACAAGAATCGGGAAGCTCAGTGTGATGAAGAAGGCAGAGGGGCTGAAGGGTCATGCTGGTCAAAGTCCCGCTCTCGATCTAGGTCACAAACGCCCCCAGATGCTGATCTGCAGAGGAGGTCCAGATCCAAATCTCGCTCTCGTTCGCATTCTAAATCTTATTCTCGATCCCGCTCACGGTCTAGGTCATAAGATTAAATATTGTCCTTTCTTGCCCTACATTCCTCTTCTGAAGTCCAGTTTTTAGTTTTTTCTTTTATTCTTTTTACCTCAAATTGATAAAGATTTGGTAAAATACTTCCTTATTCATTGTTGGTTTTGCTGAATTCTTTTAGTCCCAGTGTTATCAATAATGTTGCCCATTTCTTTTCTGTAAAACACAATTCAGGTTTTTGTTTTTTTTTCCAAGTAAATGAGAAAAATTACTTATTCATTTTATTAATCTCAAGCATCCTTCTTAGTATTTTTTGTTAGAATGTTGCTTGAATGTGTGTTAAGTCAAGAAAAGGAAAAGTGATCCTAGAATAGATGTCTAAACATTTGCATTGCATATATGAGAAGTTGCCCCAATTACAATTAAGTGTTAAGATGGGGATGATTTTATGTTATTCCTTTAGATCTTTTTACTATGACTTTCTCCATAAAAATAATAAAAAAAACTGCCTCAGAATTTGTTCGTCTAGTTCATTTGTTGCTCATTATTATTTACTTTTTTGCTAATTGAAACATTTTGAAAAAATGAACAAACAGTTTTAAAGGAGTCATTTGATGAAAATCCAAATTTTTCTGTGTTTAAGTGCTGTAATAGGGTCCCCGGTGCATCTAGAAACCCAGAAAACGTGAAAAACAAGATCCCAGTAAGTTTGTTTTGATGAGCCTTTTCCCTGCAAGCATGTGAGAAATCGAGCAGTTCAGATTTCAATCCTGTTGTGACGTAAAAGCAGGATCTTATTATAACATTACCGCCCCCTAATCTACACAATTCCACCCACGGAGCTGCCGCCATTGTTGTTTTCACAAGCAACAGCGGTGTACGTGACGCCATGGCTAAAGTTAGTGGACGAGTCCTAACCTCGGAAGAGACAGGAATGGATTTATTTTATTTTTAGTGGAAATCCCTCAGAAACCATAAGTAAAAACCTGCTTGTTTGCGCAAATCACTTCAAGCCGTAGTGGTTTATCAACCTGGGACATTACAAGCAGGATTAGCTAAGGATTAGGTAAAATGATTTCTCCTATAGGTCTCCTGTATTATTTGGTGCAAAGGTACTCAACTTCAGGCGATCACATTTCAACCACATCATACACAAAGGGCCACCAGCTTGCTCCAGACTTTTGTGAACACTTCAATAGATTACAGAAAATCTGTTTCTTGCACATATCGATTGTTTCACTTTAGAAGACCTCAACAAATCGCTGGGATCAGCAAGTATTTTTTGTTGCCTGTATTTGCTTTATTGACTCTCAAAGTGACTGTCAGGTTACTCAGACAGAATCCAAAGAAAGCAAAAGATCCTTATTAAATAAACATAAAGGGCTTGACAACAAACGGAATGAATGAATGAATGAAGAGTCATGTGTTCACTCACAGTCAGACAGGAAACATAGCATAAATACAAATCCTGACACTAAGACCGTGAGTGGGACGTCATGCCCTGACACATAGGACTGTGATCCTGGGCAATAATAGGACTAGACAATAAACACCTACAGTACAGTACATGACTGCTGGGACATTGACAAACGGAACCCACAGACTTGCATTTTATATATAACCTTTGACCTGTTTATAGCATCAGATAAAGGCAACATCTCACTCCTAGTCTTGCTTGACCTTAGTGCTGCGTTCTATACTGTAGACCAGGGGTGTCCAAAGTCAGTCCTGGAGGGCCGGTGTCCTGCAAAGTTTAGCTTCAACCCTAATCAAACACACCTGAACAGCTAATCAAGGTCTCACAAAGCAGACTAGAAACTTCCAAACAGGTGTGTTGAGCCAAGTTGGAGCTAAACTCTGCAGGACAGTGGCCCTCCAGGACCGACATTGGACACCCCTGCTGTAGACCATAACATACTTTTTGATCGTTTACACAATTATATCGGTATTCAGGGACAGGCACTACAATGGTTCAGATCTTACTTATCTGACAGATATCAATTTGTGCATTTAAATGAGGAATCATCAAATCTGACACAAGTAAATTATGGATTACCTCAGGGATCGGTTTTAGGACCCTTGCTATTCTCCATATACATGCTTAGAAAACATGGAATTAGTTTCCACCTTTATGCAGATGATACTCAGCTATATACTGTATCTCATCAAGACCAGATTATTCCTTTCAGCTATCCAAATTGACAGAGTGCATCCAAGACATAAAACATTGGATGAAGACTAGCAATTTCCTCTTTTTAAATTCCAATAATACAGAAATATTACTTATTGGACCAAAGAAACGTAAACAGAATATTTCGGATTATAACCTGCATATCGAAGGCTGCACTGTTACTCCAACAAATACAGTTCAAGACCAAGGCATTATATTAGACAGCAATCTGTCATTTGGAAGTCACATCTCAATTGTCACAAAAGCAGCCTTCGTTCACCTTAGAAATGTTGCCAAACTATGATATATTGCCAAACTATGAAATATTCTGTGTTGCTGATGCAGAAAAGCTATTTCATGCATTTGTGACCTCAAGAATTGACTACTGTAATGCACTACATGCATCATCAATTAATAAACTACAGTTAGTTCAGAATGAAGCTGCCAGAGTTCTAACCAGGTCCAGAAAATACGATCACATAACCCCAATGTTATCAACCCTTCACTGGTTACCCATTAAGTATCGTATTGACTTTAAAATTATTTTAATTACTTATAAAGCCTTAAACTGTTTAGCCCCTACATACATAACAGACCTTCTACCACACTACAACCCATCACGCTCTCTAAGATCTCAAAACTCCAGACTTTTGATAACACCTAGAATAACTAAATCCACCAAAGGGGGTAGAGCTTTCTCATACGTAGCACCTAAACTCTGGAATAGCCTTCCCGATACTATTTGGGGGTCAGACACACTCTCCCAATTTAAATCTAGATTAAAGACACATCTTTTCAGCCATGCATTCTCCTTCAATGCATAAGATGCTAAATAAAAAAAATGTAATGAACAGCAGCTACGCTAATTAGTCTCTTTCTGCCTTCCTCCCCCGTCTCGGGATGCACATCCCGAAGTAGGGAGAGATTACGCCAGGTCCAGATGAACGTCATATGCCCATCCCTAACTAAGATCAAACCAGCTCCAGTTGAACATCCCATGCCATCCTCCTGCGAGAGCCTGTGGACTGACTGACCATCCCAACTCCAGTTCAGGCAATCCCATCACCATCCAAGAGCAAAGACGGACTACTTGTCACATTAATGCTAAACAGCATTTACAATACTTAGTATTTAATACTTAGTATTTAGTATTTAATACTTAGCCGGGCCGGGGTCTCAGGATAGTGTGAGAATCACCGGGCCCAAGTTCTAGGCAATCTGTGGACACGGAGAATGCTTGTAGGTCCGCTACCCTCTTGAGCGCCATCCAGAGAGCCGTCTTCATCGTGAGGTGAGAAAGAGCGGCATCTCCGAGGGGCTCCAGGACCGCTTCAAGGTTGCAAGAGGGTACGGAGTGCGGGTGAGGCGGTAGCCTTCCCGCGCCCCTTAGGAACCAAATGATCAGGTTGTGCTGTCCTAGAGACTTACCAGCAACTGGGTCGTGATGAGCGGCAATAGCGGCTACATACACGTTCAGTGTGGAAGGGGAGAGATTACTCTCGAGTCTCTGGAAGGACAGCACGTTCCCGATCGAGCAACTCCGAGAAGAGCACCAGGATGAGAAGAGGCACCACTTACAGGTGTATAGCCGCCTAGAGGCCAGGGCCCTAGCCTGAGTGATTGTCTTAACCGCCGCAGGGGGTAGGCCACTCAGGATCTCCTCGTCCCATCCAGGGGCCAGACATGGAGGTTCCAGAGGTCTGGCCTGGGATACCATAACATGCCCTTCCCTTGGGAAAGCAGATCCTTCGTCAGGGGAATTGGCCAGGGGTAAGCAGTCGTCAAGAGCATTAGCTCCGAGAACCAAGTCCGGTTGGGCCAGTATGGCGCAACTAGTACACTTGATGCTCCTCTTCCATGACCTTGCACAGGGTCTGTGCAATGAGGCTCACTGGGGGGAAGGCGTACTACCGCTTGTGACAGAGTACTACACACTCTGTCAGTTTAAATCTAGACTAAAGACGCATCTTTTTAATCTTGCATACACTACTCTTCCATAATATAAATCCTCAGAGGGTTTAGGCTGCATTAGTTAGATCAACCGGAACCAAAAACACAACTGATGTACTTGTTGCATCAAAGAGTACAGAACAGTACTCTACTCTCAGCCAGTCTTGTCTCATTGTTCCAAGGTTACCACAGCGAGCAGGGTCTCTTTCCAAGGAGTCTAGGAACAAGAATCGGGAAGCTCAGTGTGATGAAGAAGGCAGAGGGGCTGAAGGGTCATGCTGGTCAAAGTCCCGCTCTCGATCTAGGTCACAAACGCCCCCAGATGCTGATCTGCAGAGGAGGTCCAGATCCAAATCTCGCTCTCGTTCGCATTCTAAATCTTATTCTCGATCCCGCTCACGGTCTAGGTCATAAGATTAAATATTGTCCTTTCTTGCCCTACATTCCTCTTCTGAAGTCCAGTTTTTAGTTTTTTCTTTTATTCTTTTTACCTCAAATTGATAAAGATTTGGTAAAATACTTCCTTATTCATTGTTGGTTTTGCTGAATTCTTTTAGTCCCAGTGTTATCAATAATGTTGCCCATTTCTTTTCTGTAAAACACAATTCAGGTTTTTGTTTTTTTTTCCAAGTAAATGAGAAAAATTACTTATTCATTTTATTAATCTCAAGCATCCTTCTTAGTATTTTTTGTTAGAATGTTGCTTGAATGTGTGTTAAGTCAAGAAAAGGAAAAGTGATCCTAGAATAGATGTCTAAACATTTGCATTGCATATATGAGAAGTTGCCCCAATTACAATTAAGTGTTAAGATGGGGATGATTTTATGTTATTCCTTTAGATCTTTTTACTATGACTTTCTCCATAAAAATAATAAAAAAAACTGCCTCAGAATTTGTTCGTCTAGTTCATTTGTTGCTCATTATTATTTACTTTTTTGCTAATTGAAACATTTTGAAAAAATGAACAAACAGTTTTAAAGGAGTCATTTGATGAAAATCCAAATTTTTCTGTGTTTAAGTGCTGTAATAGGGTCCCCGGTGCATCTAGAAACCCAGAAAACGTGAAAAACAAGATCCCAGTAAGTTTGTTTTGATGAGCCTTTTCCCTGCAAGCATGTGAGAAATCGAGCAGTTCAGATTTCAATCCTGTTGTGACGTAAAAGCAGGATCTTATTATAACATTACCGCCCCCTAATCTACACAATTCCACCCACGGAGCTGCCGCCATTGTTGTTTTCACAAGCAACAGCGGTGTACGTGACGCCATGGCTAAAGTTAGTGGACGAGTCCTAACCTCGGAAGAGACAGGAATGGATTTATTTTATTTTTAGTGGAAATCCCTCAGAAACCATAAGTAAAAACCTGCTTGTTTGCGCAAATCACTTCAAGCCGTAGTGGTTTATCAACCTGGGACATTACAAGCAGGATTAGCTAAGGATTAGGTAAAATGATTTCTCCTATAGGTCTCCTGTATTATTTGGTGCAAAGGTACTCAACTTCAGGCGATCACATTTCAACCACATCATACACAAAGGGCCACCAGCTTGCTCCAGACTTTTGTGAACACTTCAATAGATTACAGAAAATCTGTTTCTTGCACATATCGATTGTTTCACTTTAGAAGACCTCAACAAATCGCTGGGATCAGCAAGTATTTTTTGTTGCCTGTATTTGCTTTATTGACTCTCAAAGTGACTGTCAGGTTACTCAGACAGAATCCAAAGAAAGCAAAAGATCCTTATTAAATAAACATAAAGGGCTTGACAACAAACGGAATGAATGAATGAATGAAGAGTCATGTGTTCACTCACAGTCAGACAGGAAACATAGCATAAATACAAATCCTGACACTAAGACCGTGAGTGGGACGTCATGCCCTGACACATAGGACTGTGATCCTGGGCAATAATAGGACTAGACAATAAACACCTACAGTACAGTACATGACTGCTGGGACATTGACAAACGGAACCCACAGACTTGCATTTTATATATAACCTTTGACCTGTTTATAGCATCAGATAAAGGCAACATCTCACTCCTAGTCTTGCTTGACCTTAGTGCTGCGTTCTATACTGTAGACCAGGGGTGTCCAAAGTCAGTCCTGGAGGGCCGGTGTCCTGCAAAGTTTAGCTTCAACCCTAATCAAACACACCTGAACAGCTAATCAAGGTCTCACAAAGCAGACTAGAAACTTCCAAACAGGTGTGTTGAGCCAAGTTGGAGCTAAACTCTGCAGGACAGTGGCCCTCCAGGACCGACATTGGACACCCCTGCTGTAGACCATAACATACTTTTTGATCGTTTACACAATTATATCGGTATTCAGGGACAGGCACTACAATGGTTCAGATCTTACTTATCTGACAGATATCAATTTGTGCATTTAAATGAGGAATCATCAAATCTGACACAAGTAAATTATGGATTACCTCAGGGATCGGTTTTAGGACCCTTGCTATTCTCCATATACATGCTTAGAAAACATGGAATTAGTTTCCACCTTTATGCAGATGATACTCAGCTATATACTGTATCTCATCAAGACCAGATTATTCCTTTCAGCTATCCAAATTGACAGAGTGCATCCAAGACATAAAACATTGGATGAAGACTAGCAATTTCCTCTTTTTAAATTCCAATAATACAGAAATATTACTTATTGGACCAAAGAAACGTAAACAGAATATTTCGGATTATAACCTGCATATCGAAGGCTGCACTGTTACTCCAACAAATACAGTTCAAGACCAAGGCATTATATTAGACAGCAATCTGTCATTTGGAAGTCACATCTCAATTGTCACAAAAGCAGCCTTCGTTCACCTTAGAAATGTTGCCAAACTATGATATATTGCCAAACTATGAAATATTCTGTGTTGCTGATGCAGAAAAGCTATTTCATGCATTTGTGACCTCAAGAATTGACTACTGTAATGCACTACATGCATCATCAATTAATAAACTACAGTTAGTTCAGAATGAAGCTGCCAGAGTTCTAACCAGGTCCAGAAAATACGATCACATAACCCCAATGTTATCAACCCTTCACTGGTTACCCATTAAGTATCGTATTGACTTTAAAATTATTTTAATTACTTATAAAGCCTTAAACTGTTTAGCCCCTACATACATAACAGACCTTCTACCACACTACAACCCATCACGCTCTCTAAGATCTCAAAACTCCAGACTTTTGATAACACCTAGAATAACTAAATCCACCAAAGGGGGTAGAGCTTTCTCATACGTAGCACCTAAACTCTGGAATAGCCTCCCCGATACTATTCGAGGGTCAGACACACTCTCCCAATTTAAATCTAGATTAAAGACACATCTTTTCAGCCATGCATTCTCCTTCAATGCATAAGATGCTAAATAAAAAAAATGTAATGAACAGCAGCTACGCTAATTAGTCTCTTTCTGCCTTCCTCCCCCGTCTCGGGATGCACATCCCGAAGTAGGGAGAGATTACGCCAGGTCCAGATGAACGTCATATGCCCATCCCTAACTAAGATCAAACCAGCTCCAGTTGAACATCCCATGCCATCCTCCTGCGAGAGCCTGTGGACTGACTGACCATCCCANATGCAGTTCATGGCCTGACCTGATGGTAGAGCGGAGAATGGGAAGTGGGGACCTGACAAGAGCTGAGATGATAGAGCTGGATAAAGAAGGACGCGGTCTCTTGACATGTCTTCACCACAAAATTCAAATGCTATTAGATTATTAATGATAATCTTAAACTATAATTTATTTTATTATGTAAGTTTATTTATTTTATTTAGCCTTGTTGTGCAAGCTCTCTGGAGCTTGTGCAGAGGCAGCAGCTTTTGCCAGAGGGGAACTGGAATCCCCTGGTTGGGCCTGGGTTCTCCTGAGGTTTTTTTTCTCGATTAGAGTTTTGGGTTCCTCGCCACCGTTTGCATACTGTTTTTGCACTATCTGCCTGACCGGGGGGGCTGCTTTAGAATTTTAAAGTTTTACTTAATTAATATTGCATATAGGAATTTATTATCTGTTATATTTGACCTGTGCTTCTCTCTCCTTTATCCTAAATGTGTGCTCTCACTGAGCGTGTGTGTGTGTGCGTACTTGTCTGTGTACGTACGTGTGTGTGTGTGTGTGTGTGTGTGTGTGCGTGCGCATCCGTGTGTGTGTGTGTCTCTGTGTCTGTGTGTGTTGGTGCGTGTTGTGTGTGTGGAGTGTTTTGTGTGTGGGTGTGTCTGTCTTCTGTGTTTCAACCTTTTCTTGTTTTTGCAGGTACAACTTTGATTGTTTTGCTTGTAGTCAATGTGTCTCATGTGCAGCTGCTTTGTAACAATGAAAATTGTAAAAGCGCTATATAAATAAAGTTGAGTTGAGTTGAGTTGAGCTTGTCCCACGGCCAGCTGTGCGCTAGAGCATCCGTGCCGAGGGGGGCCTCGGACGGGAGTACCCTAGCGGGCAATGGGTGGTGTCCAGGGAGGCGAACAGGTCTACCTGAGCCGCCCGAACTGTACCCAATGAGCTGGACTGCGCGGGGGTGGAGTCGCCACTCTCCGCGAGGCGTCAACTGAAGAGAGAGCGCATCGGCTGTCTGGTTCAGGTCGCCTGGGATATGTGTGGCTCGCAGGGATCTGCTCACCTGCGGACTCCACAGGAGGAGGGTCGGGCGAGTCGTGTTAGCTGCCGTGAGCGAACGCCACCCTGGCGGTTGATATAGCTAAGGCAGTTGTGCTGTCCACCACCAGCAGTGCTTGCCTGCACGAGAGGTTTAGCCCCTTCAGTGCGTAGCACATCCAACAACTCTAGGCAGTTGATATGCCTGCGCAGGCGGGGGCCCGTCCATCGCCCCGACACTGCTGCCCGTTGCACACGGCACCCCAACCCTGCAGGGAGGCGTCTGTCGTCACCACGACGGCCTCGTGACCTGCCCGAGAGGACCCCCGTCCGTAGAAAGGTCATTGAAGACCAAAGGGTTAGGGTGCGTCGGCAGAGAGGCGTAATCACCATCCGCCTGCTGTCGGTGTGCCACGCTCTCCAGGGAACTCGACTCTGTAGCCAGTGTTGGAGCGGTCTCATGTGCATCAACCCGAGGGGTATCACCACCGCCGAGGATGCCATGTGCCCAGAAGCCTCTGAATTTGTTTCAGGGGGACCGCTTGAAATATTCCAGGCAGTTCAACACTGACTGAGCCCGTTCTGTAGTCAGTCGCGCTGTAATGGAGACAGAGTTGAGTTCCATACCAAGAAAGAGGATGCTCTGCACAGGGGAGAGCTTGCTCTTTTCTCGGTTGACCTGTGGTCCCAATCGATCTAGGTGCTGAAGCACTAGGTCCCTGTGTGTACATAACAGATCTCGCGAGTGTGTCAAAATGAGCCAGTCGTCGAGATAGTTTAGTACCCGCACACCTCTCTCCCTGAGGGGAGTGAGGGCAGCTTCCACGATCTTTGTGAAGACTCATGACTAATATGCCTGACCCTCGAAAGCGAACCGTAGGAACGGGCGATGACGAGGGAGAATCGAGACATGAAAGTAAGTGTCCTTCAGGACGATTGCCATGAACCAATCTTGACATCTGATAGATGCCAGGATGCGCTTCTGCGTGAGCATCCTAAACGGCAGCTTGAGTAGGTGCCTGTTCAGGGTACGCAGATCTAGCAACCCCCTTTTTGGAGACGATGAAGTACGGGCTGTAAAACCCGTTGAACATCTCGGCTAGAGGGACAAGCACGATCGCTTCCTCTCCAGAGGGGTGGCGACCTCGGCCCGAAGCAAGGGAGCATCCTTGCCTCTGACTGAGGTTTGAGAGGATGCCCTGAAACTTGGGCGGGCGTCTGGGGAGTTGGACCGCATAGCCGAGACGGATCGTATCCCGTAGTCACCGTGACGGTTTGGGAAGCTCTTGTCAGGCTCCCAGGGACCGAGACAGGGAGGCTAGGGGTACGCTTTGCTTAGTCGACCTCCCGGGGGGTGGTTCGATGGCTGGCAGTGAGGATCCCTCGCCGTGGGGGGGCCCCCGGAGAGGAGATCGGCTTTGCTGTTTTACCTGCCTGGCGACGATATAGCACAACGCACCATCGATTGAGAGTGCTTAGGCTGATGATTATCTGTTGGGTTAACATTGATACATTGGGTCTCGCCTCAACGTTGAGTTGCCGAACACCGTCGTGTAGAGGGTGAGAGCGGCTGTGATAATACCCAGACGATGATGTAGCACAACGCACCGTTGATTGAGAGTGCTTAGGCTGCTGATTATCCTCGACATTGGGTCTCGCCGTGACGCAACGTCGAGTTGCCGAACACCGTTGTGTAGAGGGTGAGAGCGGCTGTGATAAACACCCAGAGAGAGAAAAAACTCTTAGAAGCGGGCTGTTGGGACGGGGCAGGAACCGTCCCGGATCGACCAACCAGCGATGGAATGGCTGGGGTCGGGCCCGAAGGTATTCTTGATCTCCCTGGGGTCTTCCCATGAGGGCCGCTTTGGCTTCCGCCTCGGCTGCTGACGGGGTGGTGGTCTCCTCTTCGATGTCTTCTTCCGTGGGGACGCCTGAGTGGGGGGCGCCGAAACCGGAGGGCGTCGAAGAGGACCAGGGCTGCTGGGAAGCAGAAGGTGTAGAGGGCGGCCGAATCACGCCGAATCACGTCATATCCTCAGTCTGCTTCTTTACTGTTGAGAACTGCGGCTCGACAGTATCACCAAACAGCCCCCCCTTGCGAGATGGGTGCGTCGAGAAAGTGGACTTTCTTGGCATTACTCATCTGTGCAAGGTTCAGCCAGAGGTGTCTCTCCTGGACCACAAGTGTGGACATAGCCCGACCCAGGGCCCGCGCGGTCACCTTGGTCGCCTGTAGAGTGAGGTCGGTGATGGCACGGAGTTCCTGCATAAGCGCTGGGTCGGTCTTACCCTCGTGGAGCTCTCTGATGGACCTGCAGGATGGCCATAGCGTGGAGAGAGGGGACAGCTTGGCCCGCAGCAGCATAAGCTCTCGACACCGAAGATGCCGAAAAAACCTACATGCTTTGGACGGGAGTCTAGGTCGAGCCCCTGGGGGACATCGACGTATCCTCTAGCTGCCCCACCATCGAGGGAAGAAAAGGGCGATGGAACTAGTTGACGTGCACGTGCCGAAAGGGGGCGTTCCAGGTCGTACTAAGTTCCTCATGCACTTCCGGGAAAACACGGCACTGGGGGCGAGTGCGGCTTGGAGCCGCTCTCAAACCCGAGGTACCATGTATCCAGCCGTGAGCGTTGGGAGAGGCAGTGCGGTGCACTGCAACCCAATGCCGGAGGCCCGAAAAATTATGGCTGACATTTCGACATCTGCTTCTTCCTGGGCTCGACCCCCCGAGGGAGGGAGCACCCGAGGAATCGTCGGAGTCAGATGCCAGTACGTCACCCTCCGATGCTACAACGGACATCTCATCATCACGCACCGTTTCCGAATACGTGGTTGAGGAACAAGACGGTGGGACCGTCTCATGGGGAACGGTCAGACGAGCAAAACGAGGTGTGAACGGTCCGCGAGCCGGTGGCTGAGTGCGGGCAGGACGTATCCACAAGGGCTTCCCCAGCGTACTGGAAGCAGACCTCGTGCCTGTCCCCCTCCTCGATGAGTGTGTTGCACCCATGAGAACAGCGGGACATGCTACGCTGGAGAAATTAGCTGTTTTAGAGAAAAAAACTCAAACACTTCTGCAACTGCCGAGATGCCCAGGGGAAGTCGCTGCAGGAAGGGACAGTCCGCTGCACCACGTCGTAAGATTCCAGCAGTAATTCGGCGTAGAGTTGAAATCTCAAAGTCGATCAGTGTGAAGGCTCCGAAGGAAAAAAGGTGAATGAATGCAGCACGCCGTCTCCCTTTTATACCTGGATATCTGGGGGCGGAGTCCGGCATGCACATTTCATTCGCCAATTTCATTGGCCTTTTCTAAAGAAGTCGGAAGCGATAGGTTCTCAAGGACGAACCTCATCTGTCGGCTCGACACAACGACGAGAGACCGACAGAAAGGGAAATACAATTTAAAAGATGCTCACTAATGTAAGATTTTATTTATTTTTTATTATGGAGCGGGTGGACCACTTAGGGAAACTACCATTTTGAGATGATATACCATAACCAGTCATGCTATGTAATCTACAGTTTAATCTATAAATAATAAAAGCAATGCAATGTAATAAATAATTTTACATTTGCTTTGAGCCAGTGCTGCAAGAAAACTTAACACAAGCACAACAATATAGCCCTACCACGCAACTATTGAGCCAAACAGAATGAGTGGAGTGGAAGAGGGCAGTTAAGTGGCTGAACCGGGATACAAACTTCTTGAAAACTAACCCCTCTGGCAGGAGACTGTGGACCTGAACCTCAAACCAAAAAACAGCTTATTATAAACAATACACCATGTCCATTTACCCACCCTCATGGTCATTACGCAGCACATTAAACAAAAAAATGCTGTCGTCACATTAACAGGCTGAGCTGCTGAACCCAGCATCTTACAGTATTAGCACTGGACTCCAGTTCAGGCAATCCCATCACCATCCAAGAGCAAAGACGGACTACTTGTCACATTAATGCTAAACAGCATTTACAATACTTAGTATTTAATGCTAAACTTACATCACATGAGAGCAGTTTGAAGTTATAGCTGCACTCAGTTACATTATGCCAAAGACGATTTTCCCTGGTTATAGCATTCCTCTGTTGTCTGATATTGGTCACAAAATAAGACAAAATTAGACCTAAACTGTTTCAACAAATGAAATTTCCTTAATCACCACTAATAAGTTTTCCCTATTCTTCATAAACATTTACTCAGTAACTTTTAATAAAAGTCACTGAGTGCAGCTGTGACACGCCAGATGAGACCTGGCCCTCCCGACTAAAACTGGTTTCTCCCAAGGTTTTTTTCTCCATTTATTTATCATCGAGTTTGGGTTCCTCGCCACAGGGCCGTGTTCTCTTACTCACCGGGAGACTGCTGATATTAGATTAGTTTAAAGGTTCGACAAATTCCGTTAACATCGCTTTATTAGAAGGATCTTGCTTGTTCTATAAACACCGTGCACTGTAATGTGTTTATCGTTCTGTTTTTCTTATTTTCTCCTGTAAAGCTGCTTTGGAACAATGCACATTATGAAATGCGCTATATCAATAAAATTTAATTGAACCAAGCTTTGAGCTAAAAATGTCTTTACTGTTCTACTAATAAAGATAAAAAATACCTACAATCTTGTATGAGCAAAGTCTCATTTTTGGACAAAGTATCCCTTTAAATATGGCAGTAGATTATTCATGGAATTGGGCATAACTACTGTATAACAGCATTCTTTACACCCTACTTGCTTTATGGCCATCACTGACTCCCATGCTGAACAATTGACCTCCCCCCTCATGAACGAGGTCTTACAGTTCATTCAACGTGTTTACTGTGAGAATATCTTGGTTACGGATGTAACCCCAGTTCCCTGATGGAGGGAACGAGACGTTGTGTCGAGCCGACAGATGAGGTTCGTCCTTGAGAACCTATCGCTTCCGACTTCTTTAGGATAACTCAGTTGATACCCGGCCTAAGGGGCAGGGCTGCTCTGCCCAGCCCACCCGCAGGAGGTGCTTGCTTAGTGATGGATGGAGTGCCTGTTCTTCACCCAGTGGGGAAAGAAGGGAGGCTAAATTAGTACGCTGACCCACCTAGAAAAAAGGGGGGAAGGTACTGTATAGGCGTACACCCTACCGGCCGTTGGTCTTACCTGATGCCCTGCAAGACTCGAGCTGATACCGGTTTTAGACGGAGGCTGTAGTACCTCGCGAAGGTGTTGGGTGTAGCCCAGCTCTGCAGATGTCTGCCAGAGAGGCGCCTCGAGCCAGTGCCCACGAGGAGGCTATACTCCGTGTGGAGTGAGCTCTCACTGCCAGTGGGCACGGGCGATCTTAGGACAGGTACGCCGTAGTGATGGCGTCCATGATCCAGTGCGCCAATCTCTGTTTGAGACAGCCCTCCCCTTCTGCTGATCTCCAAAACAGACAAAGAGCTGCTCAGAGCTCCTGCGGCTCTGCGTGCGGTCCAAGTAGAGGCGCAATGCACATACTGGACACAACACAGATGGGGTTGGGTCTTCCTTCCCAGTGGGGAGCGCCTGTAAGTTCACCACCTGGTGTCTAGGGGGAGTGGTGGGAACTTTGGGCACGTAGCCGGGCCGGGGTCTCAGGATAGTGTGAGAATCACCGGGCCCAAGTTCTAGGCAATCTGTGGACATGGAGAATGCTTGTAGGTCCGCTACCCTCTTGAGCGCCATCCAGAGAGCCGTCTTCATCGTGAGGTGAGAAAGAGCGGCATCTCCGAGGGGCTCCAGGACCGCTTCAAGGTTGCAAGAGGGTACGGAGTGCGGGTGAGGCGGTAGCCTTCCCGCGCCCCTTAGGAACCAAATGATCAGGTTGTGCTGTCCTAGAGACTTACCAGCAACTGGGTCGTGATGAGCGGCAATAGCCAAGTGAATGCTATTGCTGACTATTTTTGGTTATGTGGAGGAAGCAAACTAAGACCAACATTGCCAGAAAAATGGATAGGTTTATGTGCAAGAGTAAAACAATACAAGATGTCACTATAATTACATGGGACCCAAATGAAATGTAAAAAGCAAGCCCAAACATAGTATTGATGAAAAGAGCCTACCAAAGTGACCCACAATACTGATGCAATTGTCACTAAATATTCCACACCAATTTAAAGCAAGAGATGAGGTGAAATCTGGATTCGAGTCTAATCCTTATATGGATAACCCAAATAAGAACACAGAATGGATTAATTATCTGTATTACAATCAACAGAGGTTTATTAATTTACAAATGATGCGCTTGAAGCGCTTGGAGAACAATTAGCCCCAACAAGTAAAATGGCCTGGCAGAATAGACAGCCTCTAAAGCATTAGCTGAGAAAGGAGGAGTGTGTGTAATGTTTGGAGAAGATTGTTGTACTTATATTCCTAATAATACTCCCCTGATGGATCTTTCACTCACGCCATGGAAAAATTGAAAAATCTAAGAGTGAAGCAGCCAATGCTGGAACAGATAGGGCATTTGGAACATGGTTTGAGATCCATGTTTGGGTCCTGGAGAGAATGGTAACTCAAGGGGAATGATAATTGTTGCTGTCTTAATAGATTTCTGCAGTATTGCTTTGTTGTGTTATCCCTATGATAAGATCTTTGTTGGTAGAGCCACAGCAAAACAAATGTCATTACATGCAAAGCTAAATGTGCAACATGACTCTGAAGCATTTATGTTAAGCTATGGTCACAGCAATGGAAAACTGTGAAGATATGATGACAATCTCATAACTGTCTAGACACACAAACAAGACAGGGGTGCCACTTTGTTTTACTATTATATCTCTGTTTTTGAATAAGTAAGGAGATAGCATAAATTGTTTTTCCTTTTGGGGCATGTCAGTACAGTTATATTTTTTGAGACATTAATAGGCAGGAAGATAGCCTATGTTTTGTTTATTATTTTGGCAGTAACCCATCCCCTTCAGCCCAAAAAGAAGCTAATAAGTCGTATTTGTTCATTTATGACCCCAAGAGAACTAACTGAGAGGGCTATGTATTATGTGCTCTCTTTATTCATTTTCCCATTTTTCTTTCTATCTCTTTCTTCACTCTCATCACAATCTTTAAGCAGGACAAGACTGGAGTGATCTGAATCAGAACTGCAGATTCTCAAAGCAACAGAGTTTCTGAATGACATCACGGACGATATATGAACTGATACGACGAAAGGAAATAAGATTACCATGGAAATGATGTCTTCCACTCCAGGAAGAAGAATATTCATCAAACCGACAACAAATCTGGCATAAGAGAGTGGACAACGAGAGAAAGCCTTAACAACTAGAGGTCATAACTCACCTATCACGGAGTGGGAATACGTGTGTGCGCATTACCCAAGGAACTAGAACTGTGAGTAGGAGCACGAGGGCAAAGTGCCAGTGGAAGAACTACCCTCATATAGAGAGGGTGGGGGCCACCCACTGGACGAACATAGTTAGCTTAAAGATATTAGTTACCCTGCAGTGACTCCTTTAGTGACCTCACCCATTTCAGAGACTTTTCCATATGTGGCATCACGTTGTACCATTGACAACTCAAGATCATTTATTACGTAATATAAAGACATCA
The DNA here is from genome assembly GCF_024868665.1 of Triplophysa rosa. NCBI lineage: Eukaryota > Metazoa > Chordata > Actinopteri > Cypriniformes > Nemacheilidae > Triplophysa > Triplophysa rosa. The sequence continues at coordinate 20,676,548 of NC_079905.1, read as the reverse complement.
CACTCTAGAACTTTTCCATTTAGTCCAACATATTTTTGGTCAACTTCTTTTTTGGCAAATACTCATAGATCAAGGGACATCGACAGAATATTGGCAAATGACGACAGCATATTAGCATTCTTTGCAACAATTGCAGAAAAGTCTACAGACAATGAAGCGCAATTAGGAAGAACGTATATTGTTGGAGAAGCAAGAAAAAACCTTCGACCAGTGTTGGACAGAACAACTGGCCATATAAGCTTGGAATATACGGACATCGATTCACGGCTTTGGGAATACTTTACTGCATACTACCCTAATAATTGACCTGATAAACATTGTATTTGACGAATGTCATCTGCCTTCAAACAATTTGCTGAAAAATTCAGACCTGATCATACGGATGACACACCTCACCGAAAACCCCCTGCAGACCGAATAAGAGGGACATCACTCTATTTTCCAACTAGGGAGGAGGGTACTGAGCGACCGTGTTATCAAGAACTTGTGAATTCTGGTTATGTGTCTACATTTCAAGATCATCTAGAACATTTAGAGTCGCTGAAATTGGTGCCACATGATAATGCTATATTGGCTGTAAGTATTACTTCAACACAGGATGATTCATGGACTGTAAGGAGACCAAGTTGGACTTTAAGTGTGTGCACTCAATATTTGCTTTGGCCCTCAATTAACCTGAACACAGGAATTTTGAAATTTAAACCACATAATTGTCATACACGATTTAAAGCAGAATCTAGAATAAAACCAGGTCAGTGGATGATTTTTAATTATCGCACTGAAGGATATGAATTGAATTTAATCTTACTAAAATTAAACCTTGCAAATAACAATATGGAGGGCAGAAAACACCCATGGCATCCTATGAGACTCCGAAGATTGTGTGGAGAGCGAGACATAGCATCTTTGTTGATCATTTTGACATGTGTGATCATAATACCAATTATTATGAGAAAGATTACTGGAGAGGAACTTTCAGATACCCATTTCAAGGACAACATAACTCTGCGCAAAGACATGGATATGGATTTAAACGATACAGACTTTTTGAATACTACCTTGGAGCAGGCTGACCCAGGAGTAAATGCTACTGCATCTGACCATTTGTTCCCAGGTCAGTTAGTTCCAGAGTCTGCGGCAAAACACCGAAATAAGCGACAGAGTAACAACTACACAACAGAGGACTCATGGATGGATCTCCCTAATCCCCCTCATCCCTATGCTACTAACATGTGGTGGAGATTCACTAATCATACAGTCAAAAAGTATGCTTCCAGATACTGTTATGTTTGTGCTCAATTTCCTCATAGTGCTGTAGGAGGAGACTGGTGGCCACATCAATACCTAAATATTACATTTGAGATAGCTATGATTGCAGTGGCAGCTGTTGTATTACAAAAGACCAAGGGAGTTATGGTGTATCAAAAAATGGATACTTGGCAATCAATTGTTATCCCTAAAAGAATCTTTGCTCAGATAGCGACTGTAAAGCGTATACCAAGTAATCTCATCTGTTATGAGCGACTTTCAGAAGCTCCAGGAGCTTCAAAAACTTCAGGAGAACAATCCTTGGGAAAATTACCAGAGAAAAAGTGTTCAGATATCTACAAGCAAACAAATGCAACTATGAGGCAAAGTTGTATGTCATGTCTTCGAACAGCAGATCAAGTGAATCCTAAACCTGGCATTTCTACAACTACCCATGAAGTACCACAGCCACTTGTGGCCTACAAATATCTTTTGACTTCAGAGAAAGGAAGAGCAAAATGTCCATTATGCTCAACTGTGCATGTTCCAGATCAACAAGGTACAGGTGTCGTTGAGGGACACTATTGGCTGTGTGGCTATCGTGTGTACTTATCCTTACCAGAGGGGTGGACAGGACTTTGTGCTTTAGTCCAACTGCATGGTGGTGCCATTATCTTACCACATCGATCAATGGAGAATCAACAACGAACAAGAAGAGACCTAATCAACTTCATGAGAGAAAGCCCAGTGCCAAAGAATCATCACATATGGACTATTGCTGAGAAGCTTGTGGCTGCTTTCCTTCCAGCACTGGGAATGGAATCACTGATGGAAGAAGTGGAAATCACCAGATATGAGCTGTCTTCATTTATCAACACAACGAAAATCATGATGGAGGGAATCAGAGAGGAACTGCGAGGAATAAGACTTACTGCTCTCCAGAACCGGATGGTTTTGGATCAACTCACTGCAGCACAAGGAGGTGTTTGTGTTATGGTAGGAGAGACTTGTTGTACCTACATACCAGACAATGACGCGGATGGACATCTTATCGAACAAGGAATAGAGAATATTACATTGTTGTCTACAATGATTGCAAAGAATGAAGTGAACACAGACTCTTCCATTTGGAACTGGTTTAACAGCATATTCCCTAATCTGCATAACATATTGATGTTTGCTGCGTGTATTATATCACCAATTGTGATATTGTTATGTTGTTGGCCTTGCATAATGCAGGCATGTAAGAGAGTTATTCCATCTGGTCCTCATCATCAGATGATGGTCTACTCAGTCAGTGATGATCAACTCTTTGCAATTGATCAACTCTTTGCAGTTGAGTAAGAAAAGTTACTAAAGTAATTGGTTAAAAGCAGGTGTTATCCGTGTTACGAGATGACCAAGATGGGTCAGTTGGATTTTTATCTTTTATAGCTTGCATTCATACCTACAATAAGTATAATCATTGATATTGATTCATTTTGCTCATGCAGATATATTCTCTTTGTAGTAGATATTCCTCTTACATTCGTAGACTTAATCATGTGTGGGACTCTTATGGAGCCCCAAAGGGGGGAATATATTGTGCATAATTCTGATCATTTTGTGTCATTTTGTGCATATGTGCACTTTTGGGCTCTGTTGTACATCCCACTTATAAGAAGTATTCATAGGAATGATATTACCATAGATGTGTTAATAATCAGACCAATAACTATTATACAAGTGAATATATGAAGATGATTTAATGATTTAATGACATAATCAGTATACTTAAGCATTGATTGAGTGTTGTTTGAACATATAAGTATATTTTTAATCGTTTTAACCAAGTATAGACCAGATTTCAGCAATATAAAATTCAGTGATGTCTTTGGATCTGTTTAAGGCCTGACCTAGATAAAGTTCAGAAGGTTGAACATGTTGTTCACTTTGTGGCCTGAAAACTGGTACCAACTGGAAAACTTATTTTTAAAAACCAAGTAAAGGTCGACATTCCACTATTAGATACAAACCTTGTTGCCTAGAAAATAATAGTGGCAGACGAGAATGATTGGATAATAAAAAATAAAAGGTAAAGGGAATTTCCTGATTGGTTTAGGAAAGCACCTCCTTTCCTAAGTTTCACTATAACTACAGGCTGGAAAACACTAAGTTTTCAGATGACTGGGGACATCTCACTTTGTTTGGCCTGATCAAATAAAGTTAACTCCTTGACACCTGAACCTTCTTTGTCTGAGAGATTCTTTGAACTTCAAGATCGACTTCTACCACATCATTAGTAGCTNGATGGTGATTACGCCTCTCTGCCGACGCACCCTAACCCCTTGGTCTTCAATGACCTTTCTACGGACGGGGGTCCCTCTCGGGCAGGTCACGAGGCGCGTCGTGGTGACGACAGATGCCTCCCTGCAGGGTTGGGGTGCCAGTGTGCAACGGGCATGCAGTGTCGGGGCGATGGACGGGCCCCCGCCTGCGCAGGAGCAACGAGCAGTTGTTGGATGTGCTACCTGCACTGAAGGGGCTACAACCTCTCGGTAGACAAGCAACACGTGCTGCGCTGGGGACGCTACAACGACAGGAAGAGTCGGGCGACTCGGCCAACCGACGACAGCTACACTCCTGATAGAGGAGTCCGCCAGGTGAAGCAGAGAGATCCCTGGCGAGGCCCACGAAAAGTATCCCAGGCCACACTGACAGACCAGACAGCCGATAGCCTTGATTCGGTCTTTGACGGAGCCTCGCGGAGAGTGGCGACTCCACCCCCGCGCAGTCCAGCTCATTGGGTACAGTTCGAGCGGGCTCAGGTAGACCTGTTCGCCTCCCTGGACACCACCCATTGCCCGCTAGGGTACTTCCCGTCCGAGGCCCCCCTCGGCACGGATGCTCTAGCGCACAGCTGGCCGTGGGACAAGTCAACTCAACAACAACTCAACTCAACTCAATTTATATAGCGCTTTTACAATTTTCATTGTTACAAAGCAGCTGACATGAGACACATTGACTACAAGCAAAACAATCAAAGTTGTACCTGCAAAAACAAGAAAAGGTTGAAACACAGAAGACAGACACACCCACACACAAAACACTCCACACACACAACACGCACCAACACACACAGACACAGAGACACACACACACACGGATGCGCACGCACACACACACACACACACACACACACACGTACGTACACAGACAAGTACGCACACACACACACGCTCCGTGAGAGCACACATTTAGGATAAAGGAGAGAGAAGCACAGGTCAAATATAACAGATAATAAATTCCTATATGCAATATTAATTAAGTAAAACTTTAAAATTCTAAAGCAGCCCCCCCGGTCAGGCAGCGCCTGCTGCCGGTGTGCCACGCTCTCCAGGGAACTCAACTCTGTAGCCAGTGTTGGAGCGGTCTCATGTGCATCAACCCGAGGGGTATCACCACCGCCGAGGATGCCATGTGCCCAGGAGCCTCTGAAATTGTTTCAGGGGGCCCGCTGACTGCTTGAAATATTCCAGGCAGTTCAACACTGACTGAGCGCGCTCTGTAGTCAGTCGCGCTGTAATGGAGACAGAGTTGAGTTCCATACCAAGAAAGAGGATGCTCTGCACAGGGGAGAGCTTGCTCTTTTCTCGGTTGACCTGTGGTCCCAATCGATCTAGGTGCTGAAGCACTAGGTCCCTGTGTGTACATAACAGATCTCGCGAGTGTGTCAAAATGAGCCAGTCGTCGAGATAGTTTAGTACCCGCACACCTCTCTCCCTGAGGGGAGTGAGGGCAGCTTCCACGATCTTTGTGAAGACTCATGACTAATATGCCTGACCCTCGAAAGCGAACCGTAGGAACGGGCGATGACGAGGGAGAATCGAGACATGAAAGTAAGTGTCCTTCAGGACGATTGCCATGAACCAATCTTGACATCTGATAGATGCCAGGATGCGCTTCTGCGTGAGCATCCTAAACGGCAGCTTGAGTAGGTGCCTGTTCAGGGTACGCAGATCTAGCAACCCCCTTTTTGGAGACGATGAAGTACGGGCTGTAAAACCCGTTGAACATCTCGGCTAGAGGGACAAGCACGATCGCTTCCTCTCCAGAGGGGTGGCGACCTCGGCCCGAAGCATGGGAGCATCCTTGCCTCTGACTGAGGTTTGAGAGGATGCCCTGAAACTTGGGCGGGCGTCTGGGGAGTTGGACCGCATAGCCGAGACGGATCGTATCCCGTAGTCACCGTGACGGTTTGGGAAGCTCTTGTCAGGCTCCCAGGGACCGAGACAGGGAGGCTAGGGGTACGCTTTGCTTCGTCGACCTCCCGGGGGGTGGTTCGATGGCTGGCAGTGAGGATCCCTCGCCGTGGGGGGGCCCCCGGAGAGGAGATCGGCTTTGCTGTTTTACCTGCCTGGCGACGATATAGCACAACGCACCATCGATTGAGAGTGCTTAGGCTGATGATTATCTGTTGGGTTAACATTGATACATTGGGTCTCGCCTCAACGTTGAGTTGCCGAACACCGTCGTGTAGAGGGTGAGAGCGGCTGTGATAATACCCAGACGATGATGTAGCACAACGCACCGTTGATTGAGAGTGCTTAGGCTGCTGATTATCCTCGACATTGGGTCTCGCCGTGACGCAACGTCGAGTTGCCGAACACCGTTGTGTAGAGGGTGAGAGCGGCTGTGATAAACACCCAGAGAGAGAAAAAACTCTTAGAAGCGGGCTGTTGGGACGGGGCAGGAACCGTCCCGGATCGACCAACCAGCGATGGAATGGCTGGGGTCGGGCCCGAAGGTATTCTTGATCTCCCTGGGGTCTTCCCATGAGGGCCGCTTTGGCTTCCGCCTCGGCTGCTGACGGGGTGGTGGTCTCCTCTTCGATGTCTTCTTCCGTGGGGACGCCTGAGTGGGGGGCGCCGAAACCGGAGGGCGTCGAAGAGGACCAGGGCTGCTGGGAAGCAGAAGGTGTAGAGGGCGGCCGAATCACGCCGAATCACGTCATATCCTCAGTCTGCTTCTTTACTGTTGAGAACTGCGGCTCGACAGTATCACCAAACAGCCCCCCCTTGCGAGATGGGTGCGTCGAGAAAGTGGACTTTCTTGGCATTACTCATCTGTGCAAGGTTCAGCCAGAGGTGTCTCTCCTGGACCACAAGTGTGGACATAGCCCGACCCAGGGCCCGCGCGGTCACCTTGGTCGCCTGTAGAGTGAGGTCGGTGATGGCACGGAGTTCCTGCATAAGCGCTGGGTCGGTCTTACCCTCGTGGAGCTCTCTGATGGACCTGCAGGATGGCCATAGCGTGGAGAGAGGGGACAGCTTGGCCCGCAGCAGCATAAGCTCTCGACACCGAAGATGCCGAAAAAACCTACATGCTTTGGACGGGAGTCTAGGTCGAGCCCCTGGGGGACATCGACGTATCCTCTAGCTGCCCCACCATCGAGGGAAGAAAAGGGCGATGGAACTAGTTGACGTGCACGTGCCGAAAGGGGGCGTTCCAGGTCGTACTAAGTTCCTCATGCACTTCCGGGAAAACACGGCACTGGGGGCGAGTGCGGCTTGGAGCCGCTCTCAAACCCGAGGTACCATGTATCCAGCCGTGAGCGTTGGGAGAGGCAGTGCGGTGCACTGCAACCCAATGCCGGAGGCCCGAAAAATTATGGCTGACATTTCGACATCTGCTTCTTCCTGGGCTCGACCCCCCGAGGGAGGGAGCACCCGAGGAATCGTCGGAGTCAGATGCCAGTACGTCACCCTCCGATGCTACAACGGACATCTCATCATCACGCACCGTTTCCGAATACGTGGTTGAGGAACAAGACGGTGGGACCGTCTCATGGGGAACGGTCAGACGAGCAAAACGAGGTGTGAACGGTCCGCGAGCCGGTGGCTGAGTGCGGGCAGGACGTATCCACAAGGGCTTCCCCAGCGTACTGGAAGCAGACCTCGTGCCTGTCCCCCTCCTCGATGAGTGTGTTGCACCCATGAGAACAGCGGGACATGCTACGCTGGAGAAATTAGCTGTTTTAGAGAAAAAAACTCAAACACTTCTGCAACTGCCGAGATGCCCAGGGGAAGTCGCTGCAGGAAGGGACAGTCCGCTGCACCACGTCGTAAGATTCCAGCAGTAATTCGGCGTAGAGTTGAAATCTCAAAGTCGATCAGTGTGAAGGCTCCGAAGGAAAAAAGGTGAATGAATGCAGCACGCCGTCTCCCTTTTATACCTGGATATCTGGGGGCGGAGTCCGGCATGCACATTTCATTCGCCAATTTCATTGGCCTTTTCTAAAGAAGTCGGAAGCGATAGGTTCTCAAGGACGAACCTCATCTGTCGGCTCGACACAACGACGAGAGACCGACAGAAAGGGAAATACAATTTAAAAGATGCTCACTAATGTAAGATTTTATTTATTTTTTATTATGGAGCGGGTGGACCACTTAGGGAAACTACCATTTTGAGATGATATACCATAACCAGTCATGCTATGTAATCTACAGTTTAATCTATAAATAATAAAAGCAATGCAATGTAATAAATAATTTTACATTTGCTTTGAGCCAGTGCTGCAAGAAAACTTAACACAAGCACAACAATATAGCCCTACCACGCAACTATTGAGCCAAACAGAATGAGTGGAGTGGAAGAGGGCAGTTAAGTGGCTGAACCGGGATACAAACTTCTTGAAAACTAACCCCTCTGGCAGGAGACTGTGGACCTGAACCTCAAACCAAAAAACAGCTTATTATAAACAATACACCATGTCCATTTACCCACCCTCATGGTCATTACGCAGCACATTAAACAAAAAAATGCTGTCGTCACATTAACAGGCTGAGCTGCTGAACCCAGCATCTTACAGTATTAGCACTGGCATACTTTTAGCACATTCGTGATACACTAAGTTAACTTTCCTTTAATATTTGATATTTTTCATTCAATGTGTGTATTCATAGCTTCATTAACTTTCTTAGTTTTTTTTGTTAAGAATATATTTAGCTGTTTAATTATTGTATTTTTTCTGTTACTGTTATCCACCAGTACGCCATGGCAAATTCCATATACATCAACACTACTTGGCAATAAAGAAACGCTGGGAAACACTTCATGGCAGTCTGGGATCAAATATTTCAGAACGTTTAACATTTTTTACACCAAGCCTGGTGTGGTGGGAAAAATCTTTCTCTGTGGTCAAGGTCATTTGTGTACATATTTCAATTCATTCATTACAAGTTTTCAAATGTTGTAAAGTATGTGTAGTATACATTTGTTTGTAAACTGATGTTTATGTACCGTCTTTTTTTTTCTATCTATTTTTTTTTTTGGTCTTGTTGATGCATGTGGAATGTTCTTTGTTATATAGTGCCTGTGGCATTATGCATGCATTTTGCTGACAATAAAGCGTTAAAAAAGTTTTCAAATGTTGCATGCTTCCACGAGATGTCGCCAGACTTCAAGAATACAAAAATGTATGTTGTGTGTGTGTGTGTGGTAGCCTATCTTCATACTTAATATTTATGCATGTTACCCAAATGCGTAAAAGAGGTGTCTGCATTTCCACATTTAACTTCAGTGTTGCTTTAAATACTCTTTTTCTATACTATCCACACAAATTTATTGAAAGAAACGCCTTCAAAAAGAGAACAATGATAGCCTGTTGAATGTATGTACAGTATAGTAGGCTAGCAAGTCCACTGAACCTCAGATAAAGAGATGACGAAGGAGGCGCTCTCCTCAACACTTCAACAGAGGAGAACAAGAAATGTGGACAGGGGTGAACGAGCAGACAGAGACTACTGATGATGGGGCGAAATTCCTCTTTTCTGCCGTTAGAAAGTCCATTCTTTTAACAACTCGCCCTCGTCTTTTGGAGAGGAAAAGCTGTCATGGGAGGTGAGCAGCACTTCTCACACGTATGGATTTATGGACAACCGCGAAACTTCACATTGGATGAAGAACATCTCGAACATGTGTGTCAAGCGCGGCAGATTCATGGAACGTAAACGCGAAACATTGTAACAAAGGCAAGTAAAACACATTCCAGACGGTCATTGTCCTCTGAAGCGGGTCATGATGTTTTTTATGTAACCAGTAATGCCAGCGCGTCAAAATCATTGCAGCTTTTAATAACAGCTGCTGACTTGACCTTTAATAAGGTCGATAGATTTTTATTGTCATTTATAAATGTCCAACCACAAGTTTGAACGGAAATGCTACAACACGTAGAGCCGTGTAATTTTATTTAAATGCCACATTTTGAGATTGAGATCTGTTGTAAAAAACAGTTTTGATTTCTTTGGCAATATTTTCAATGGGTGCTCATGTTTTATGAGGCGTGTTGCAATGTTAAAATGAAATTAGGCGTTATTTTTGTTCATTTTTCCGTGCTAAGGTGGCATAAATGAATTTAGACCCATTTTTAAGTGGATGTTCTAAATGTGTTTAGTTATATTATCACAAGCTAATGATAAATTTCATAAGGCGTCCTGCAGTGTCAGTCAGAAATGATTAAGACAATTGTTGTTTTTGAAAATTGTCGGTGCTGGTTATAGCAGGTTGTCAGAATCATCAGGTCAGAATGTAAATGCATCATCACACTGCAAACAGTAAACAAAACAAGGAGGCTTACTTTACTGAAAGGGTAACTTATTGTTTTAAAAGATTTTGGTCTTTTTGGGTGCTCAAACACTGGTCTGGTCTGAACACTGTGATGGAGTGCAATTTGGATTCAAAGATCGATCTACAGCTGCTGTTTATACTTTAGGCTGATTTATACTGTATAATTAATTTCACCCATTTGGCAACTAAAGCGAACAGCCATTAAAAGTAAAGCTGAACCTGGTAATGGAAAAAGAGGTCTGGATTTCATCAGTCCGGTCTTTTGATGAACCAGTCCAAACATATGCAAGATGCATGGCATACATAGTTTTTTCTATGTGGATCTTACTTAAAGAGTAGGTTGGAATTCATTCATTTATAGGTTTGTTTAAAGGTTTGTTTAGGCAGTTGGTGGCAAACTCCATATTATTAATAACAAAATCTGACCACAAACTTAGTGTTTACATCTGGCTGCATTACTTCGTAGATTTAAAAACTGACTTCTTGCTTACAAGTTCCTCTCTAGCTGAACATCCAAAGCATTTCCCATGAGTTTAAACAAACCAAGCAAGTCAGAAGGATTGTAAATGACATTTTCAGAGTTGTTTAGAAGCCCCTTCCAATAGAGCTTTTGTTGTTCCAGAGTGAACTGGCCACATATAGTCATTTCTCATCTAGCTTTTAGTCCTCATTCCTCCTCCACTGGCATACACTTGGATCCTTTTAGTGATTTATTTACTTTTTTTGGCTTGGTCTTCAAGTACATTGCCTACAATCTGGAAAAATGACCAGTTTTCCCCGACCACCTGTTTTTACAAATAAAAACTAGCAATGTACAGAGACTGTCTTAAATGACCCAAAAACAGCTAACCACGTGCTGTTTAATATCTGGAAGGGTTACCGGCTCAGCTGGGTTATTATGCAATAGTGTATTAAAGGGATACTCCACCCAAAAATAAAAATTCCTTCATGAATCTCCCCCCCACGTTGTTCCAACTCTGTGTAAATTATTATGTTTCTGTTGAACACAAAGAAATATAGGTCTATATTTCTAAAAATGTTAGCAACTGGCATTTCTGGGACATCATTGACTACCATAGTAGGAAAAAATAAAATGGTAGTCAAAGGTGCCCTAGAAATATTTGCTTTCTTAAATTCTTAAAAATATCTTATGTGATATCTACAGAACCTAAACAAAATGATACAATAATTTTTCCTAAGTATGGTAGTCAATGATGTCCCAGAAATGTCAGTTGCATTTTTCCAAATATCTTTCCTTGTGTTCAACAAAACGAAGACATTTATAGAGGTTTGGAACAACTTGAGGGCGAGTAAATGATGACAGAATTGTCATTTTAGGGCAGAGTATCCCTTTAACAAAACATGCAATGCCTCAAAACCATCATTTAATTTTTTACTCATTTACATTTGGCAGATGCTTTTATCCAAAGCGACTTCAATTGCATTGTATTATACACTTAGTTTCTGACTATGTGCAATCCCCTGGGATCGAATCCACGACCTTGGCATTGCTAGTGCCATGCTCTAACCACTGAGCCACAGGAAAGTACTCAGCAATACAACACATCAATAATGATTAGTTTGTGGATAAATGCAGTTATTTAGAATAAGGACATCTATACGGCAGTAAACATCTCATGCCGTAGAATCTTACTGTAGGTTTCTGAGATATTTCTCATCTATTTTTATGGGTTCAAAAGGCTTTTATTTCTTTACTCAACTTGAATACATTACTTTGTACTAAGTGTTTTTTTCTGGATATACAGGAGCCATCACATGTTTTTCCAATTGTGCTTTTCTCTCAGATGTTGAAGGTGCCTATGGTCTAAGCATTTATTAGCAAACAGAAAACAGTGCACCTGTGTTCTTAAATTATTTAAAACAATACCCTGTAGAAGTCCCTGTAGATGAAATATTAATATACACCATTATAACAATCAGCATTCTTAAAAGAAAGAATAGCTCCTGAGAGCATTAGCATTCAATCAAAATATCAAAACAAACTATTTTAGCAGTCTGAAAAAACATAAACCGTTTTTATTTAAGCTTCTTGATTTGAATAAGTTACTAAATGCATGTGACCAAGAGTCCTTTCCTTGACCTTTTTGCTCTTCCCTTTTCTGACCCCCTTTAGGGTGAGGTGTGCACTGGACCACTAGGCAATGAGGAGTCAAAAATCCTGCGATCGGACGTCGACTGCACCTTCCCGTCAACGCCTGCCACGTTTCAGTCTTCACTCCAGGAGAAAAAAAGAGTGTGTGATACAGGGAAAGCTGCGTATCCACTCCATGCCTGGTGCCTTTCTGGTGCTCGGGGGGGTGGTTGTTATTGTTGGCACTGCACTTGCCGTGGCAGGCTACTGGCCATACCGGTCCCATCGCACAACGCTGGACGCGGTAGTGGAAGGGTCCCCAGCCACCGTAGGATGGGAATTAGGGTCCAAAAGCCTGTTTTCTCCAGCAAGTTTGGTTCACAGTGAAAGGATGAAATTACTGGGTCCCGTCATTATGGGAGTGGGACTCTTTATACTTATTTGTGCTAATACGGTCCTCTATGAGAATCGGGACAGGGAAACTCAAATGCTTCTAGCTCAGATGAGGAGTGTGATATGCTCTGTGTCTGCAGCCGTTCCTTCAGCAGACCTTTTACAGGTCAACTCTCTTGCCAGGCACTACCAGTGGGTCAGTAATTTACCTGCAGCCCACCTGAACATTCTCTGCCTGCAGGAATTATCCAGCTCAGAGCCGCTACTTCAAGTCAAGAGCATAGATGAGGAGGACAGCTTACAGCAGAAAGAAACAAAGCACACTGAGGTTCTCCATCATCAGGACTCTTCGTCCACCTCTTCTATTCATTCATCCAACTCCTGCAACAACAGCAAAGTGATCTTTTGTGACAAGGAGCAGGGGACCACGTCTGCACTGGATCTGCAGCTGAAAAGTCATTTTGGACTCAGCAACTGTGTGACCGCATCCTCGATGTCGACACTAGGTGGGTGGGACTATGAGCTCTTCTCCATCCCACCCAGACGGTCCTACAGCATGAGTCACAGGACTAGACCACAGATACTGCCTGGCGATGTGGTGCGTCCAGAGGACAAGTCCATGACCTCCTTGGATCACCACAGATTGCTTCCAAGACAATCCAGCTCGGAGGTGTGTGTGAATATGGTTGGGGTTGACCTTGAATTGATACCTGTGGAAGAGCAAAGAAACAGCAGCTGGCCCCGACTAGACCTCGGAAACGTCAGAAGGTACCTTAAGCTGGAGAATAAAGAGGACTCTGTGGACAGGTTACTGGACCAGCTTGAGCAGCAATGCTTACAGCTAAACAAAAGCTATGGCTCGGGTCCCTTCCAGTGAGGCAAGGTTTAATGATTACATCAGGGTTACTGGATTGGCAAATCTCACAGTCATACGGAAGAGCCTCACAAGGTTATGTACACCTGGAATAATCAAAAGCAGAAATGGGCACACATTTCTTGTGGATATCTTTGCACAGTTTCTGGAATCCCTTGAGGCCAATAGATCTACAAGACCTAGCCAGTTATCTCACTTGACTAGTTTTTGTAACTAGTTTGTTCTGAGATATGTGGCAGATGCAAATGTCACTTGAAAGGTCATAAACATGGTACGTACTGCCCTGGTATGGAAATATTAACATACGTAATGGAGGAACGTAGGGGTGGAGGTATTTTCAAGACATGGGAACCGCTACACCGCATGAATCCCTTAACCTGTGTCTAAATGGGCAACGGCAAGAGATGGTTTGTAACTGTTTCTAAAGCACTGCTTGTTTCCAAGACACAGTAAGCAACATTTCAAGCATCACAGATTAAGGTAAAATAAAGATACAGTATTATCAGTAAGTAGACAGAAGAGACTTCTGAAGTTAGGTTGGCTGGAAGCATGATGCCATGATCTTGATTTATAATGAGATTTGTACTAATGTGTTAGTATTAATGAGTGCTGGTTATTTGACCAATAATACACACTTTATCTGGTTCTTCCTTTGCACATTGTTCGTAAATCTTTGCCAGAGCATTTGCTCTCCTCTTCTTCATCTATGCCTTACGGCGATATAACAGAAGAATAAATAATGAGGGCACACTGCTCTCTTGACTTCATTTTTGAAGGTGATCAGTGTCTTTGCATGCACTAATGCGGGTACATAATTGCTTTCCCTTTAAAGGCTGGAGCCCGACCGAGCCCCTCCTATTTGCAGTGAGAATGTGTGACTTCACTTTTTTTTGTTTACAAAACAATCTCCATCTCTATTTTGTCTGTGTAGCCTGTTTGTATATGCTGTGTTGTATGCCATGTGTTAATGTATACTGAGCAATATCCAGAATCTGACTGACCTATGAGTATTTATGTCAGACCCTTTACACATTTGACATGCCTGTGTTGCAAATAAAAGGCAAAACAAAACCAAATCAAATGCATATGTTTGTTTGCTGTCAATGATGTTTTCTTTGGTAGTTTTGGTAGTAAAATCAGTCGAGATATTAAGATTCCTTGGGACAAAATCTCTAATTAGTCATTTGACTTCTACGACTTAATAGTAATAAAACTTGATCTAATAAACTCTACCTGTTTAACTTTAATACTCTTATAAAATTGTTTACCCTAGTTCTATTTTTTTGCCCATTGTAAAAGGCACTACTTAATTAATTAAAGTAAACTACCTTAAAACTGCAAAAGCAAAACGTCAGACTACACTTGTTGTTTATGGTGCAAATAGATGCTAATACTAAAAATAATAGCGAATTGCAATCTGTTCATCTATTTAGTATATCTAGTAATATTGCATATTACTATTAATCATAACTATGACTTTAAATCTTTAAGAGGCGGTTTCACAGACAGGGATTAGTTTAAATTAGGACTAGGCCTTAAGTAAATTAGGATATTTAAGTCGTTTTTAAAAACATACTTTAGAAAAGGCATAACTGTGTGGATCTTGTGACAAAAAAAATCACACTGATATGTTTTAAGACATGTCAGTGTAAATTGTTTTTGAGACACCTCTAACATTTAAATTAGTCTGAGACTAGGCTTAAACCCTGTCCGGGAAACCACTCCTAAGAGTATAGGAGTTTACAACTGTTGAGTTACAAATGTTACAACTTTAACATTATTTCTTATGATCTAAAAATGTATTAATTATAAAAACAAATTCCTATAGCTCAACCTATAACAATGCAAAGGCCACAGGTTTATGTACTGTATATGCTGTCAAACATGCTTATTGAAAATGTTCTGTGAGGTCCAAAAATCTGAGGCCACTAGATAAATGCTGCTATTTTTAATCTAATATATTTTTAATTACAAATGTTTCATTAGATTGTGTTGTTATATTGACTTTTTTCAAAGAACATCTATCTTCAGTGGAAGCAAGGAAAGCTGAGCTTTTGAACATGAGATTAAATGTTTAGTGTTACAATTGTCAGAATGTTGTTTTCAACAATAATCTCCGCCTTTATAAAGTGTCCTCTGTAGGCTGAATGCACTTGTACCTTTTATCATAGTTTGATAAAAAAATAAGTAAAATAGAAAAATCTAAATGTTAGTACATTGGGTTTTCAGTATAGGTTAGAAGTTGTAGACTAATAGTAGATGTTTGAGGAAAGGAAGTGGGAGAACGAGGAAGGAAAGAGGGATGGAGAAATTCCCTGCTGTAAATATCCTCAGCAGTATTTTTGTCAGGGGCCAACTTTTACCCCCTTATTAGATTTTATGGCTCCTTTCGGGCAGGTATGCAGTCTCTCGTGATCTCTTCTCATTTAATTGGTCATTTATAAGATGGCTTCTGCGATTCTAACAGCTTGTAAAGCTTGCAGGCAAGACCCGAGCCTCATTTTGCCAAAATTCAAAGAGGAAGAGTGTTGTGTAGGTGGTGATGGAGAGGATTGACAGAACTGTTTTGTGTAGAAGGACTTCAGAAATTGTATTTTTAATTTGCGCATTGCACATTGTTGTTTTCAGTGTCACAGCTTGCTGTGCTAATGAAGAATCTGGATTCTGGATTGGCTTATCCAGTCATCGTTTACAGTTGGAGCTTTTTATTATACTGTATAAGTAGTTTGGTGGTTTGGTTACATTTTAAACTGAAAGGGACAGTTCAACTGAAAATAAAAATAATTTTAATGTTAATTACCCTCATGTCATTCAGAAGTTGCATATGACGTTTTCTTCTGTGGAACACAAAAGAAAATATTTTGAGAACAGTCAAGTGGTCTCGTGTCCATACAATGGAAGTCAAAGGTGGCCAGTGTGATTTTGGTAACCAAACCACAAATATCTTCACAATATATTCTTTTGTGATTTGCATATAAATTTCCATGTTGACAGCGCTATTAACGTTGATGTCTAGCTTCCGTCATCTCCCGAATGCGCGTGAACCAGAGGATTGTTTTTCCGGCAGATGACGGCATTAGAGAGATGATGGAAGCTAGACACCAACCTTAATAGCGCTGTCAATATGGATATTTCTCTTAAACAAACAAACAAAAAATGGTTCTTTGGTTTATAATGCTAACTTCTGGCTGCAATGTCTTCTAACTCATCTTCGTCAGAAACTAAGTAATCACCCATTTTGAGACCTATTAACATTATTGAGACTTATGGAAATAAACTGGCAAAGAATTGTGCTGTGCAGATACATTATCGTCTGGCACACGGCTGTTAGCCACCATCAGCATCTGCAGTGCATTACAGTAATAAAAGTTGAGCAAAAGGTTGCACAGTTTCAAGGGTCGTGTTGATACCTTCTTTAACTGAATCCATTAAAATTGTGCTAAACTTAGCCAGATGTGACACAAATAGTTTGAGGAAACAATTTTAAACTGAATTGTGAAAATAAAAATTGTGGATCATAATTTGACCTGTTTACTTTGGACAGTGAACTGCAGCCTACAATGTTTTTTAAGTGGATACGAGTTTTAAAACATGTTTCATGTAACTCAGCACTTGGGGTCAAAGCGTGCTTTTTGAGGTTGATAAAATGTGTGTTCATGTTGTGTGTTAATAAGGAAGGTTGTTTAAACGGGCTGGGTGTAATTGTTTTTTACTGCTGCATGTCCCAGAGGCAGTCTCGTTGGCTTGTATACAGGAAGTCAATGGGATCCAGGTGCAAACGAACAGAACATAGAGGGAAGACTCCACAGGAAGAAATGAAAAGAGAAAAAGGAAATATGTGTCTATAGTTGTGTATAACAGTGTTTCTCGCTAAAAGAGCGCTACACTGTAAAAAATGACATGGATATTTACTTATATAATCAAAAATTATGGTAACAATATTAAACAAAATATTTTTAAGTACTTTAAAGCATATTTTTAACGCAATATTCCATTACAAGTATTTAAGCACATGACATGTCACATGATAAACAAAAAAAATCAAGAAGAAATACTAATTTGGGCATCGGAGTTAACTTATTGATCTTTTTTTAACTTCAGTTTATTATTCTTCACTTCATTTATTATTGTTTAGAACATATATGATGTGCAAGTAAGCTGAGAGTTGTCTCAGTACTGGCATTCGCCCCATTACTGTTCACTGAGTGAAAAAACACACAAGCACCACTCTTCTGAACGCTGGTAACCACCAAACTCAAAAATACAAACAAAATCTCTTCTAAATCTTAAAGAAAACTGAACAATAAACACTATCAAGTCTTTCATTTGATTGTGAAGCACATAAAATTCACTTAATAATTTGTGCATTTAGAATTTTGTTTAAAAAACAAGAACAAAACTGTATTAAGTAAAGTTTACTCAATTAATTTCATGAAATCTACTACAACACAGAATATTATTTTACAGTGTACAGTTACACACCGCCCACTTTTCTTGATTTGATGACTGTTTTTCGTTTAAGTGTCAAGTTAGTCTCATGTTTCAACTAAAATTGCTTAAAAGAAATAATAATAGAAACAACTGTGCATTTGTTAAAATATGTGAAAAGAATAGAGGTGTCAAATAAATGCACAGTATTGAATGTAAAATAATTTGGATTTTTGAGATTTTGCTAAGTTTAATGAGAAATGTTTGAGTTCTGATTGCAGAATCACTTTTTGACATTGCTGAGATCTCTTTGGAAACGGTAATAGAGACAGTTTTAAAATTTTGTGCACTTTCTCCGAAGACAAATCTGAGACGCAACTGTCTTGTTCTGAGACTACACCAAAAGTTAAAATTTGGTCATCAATTACTCACCCTCGAGTTGTTCCAAATCTGTATACATTTCTTTGTTCTGATGAATAAAGAGAAAGATATTTGGAAGAATGCTTGTAACCAAACAGTTCTTGGTCACCATTGACTACCATAGTGGGAATAAATAATAGTATTTAAAAGTGTCCCAGAACTATTTGCTTTCCTACATTCTTCTAAATATCTTATTTTGTGTTCAACAGAACAAATACATTTATAAAGCAATTTTTTCTACTATGGTAGTCAATGGTGGCCAAGAACTGTTTGGTTACAAGTAGGGATGTAACAATATCAAAATCTCACTGTATGGTAATGCCACAGTATATTCATTGCAATATTTAAAATGACAAACGATGACTTTGTCAGATTTCGCAAGGGATTAGTATTATCTGGGGACCTCGTGTGATTTAGAAATGACCTCCCCACATCTGTATTTCATGTGGTGCATTCGCACGGGATAAGTGAAGCCTGTGATTTTACTCAAACTTACTGACTCATTTCCCGGATGTGATGGCAAGGCTTTGCGTATAGTTTGTATAGCCTATAGTTGTATGGTGTTTAATGATATATGACCGTACCTGTCAGCATTTGAGACCCGTGATCGCGAACCGGACAGAAGATCACCGCGATCGCGGGTCTCAAATGTTACGAGAGTTTCCATGATAAATAAACAAACAATAAAAAAACGACAGTGTTAACTTATGGATATGACCCAGCATCCGAAATAATATCAAAACACTTCAAAACAGCCTCCATTATTCGCAAATAGTAGATAAAACCTTGAAAAATGATATATGAGCCCGCCAAATCACAGAGTTGCTGATTCGCACGGGACTAATATTATCACAGGACCTCGGTGTTCATCAAAATATGGTAGGTAATTTGTGGGGGAATTTTTACTTAACAAATTACAGACATGGCCGATTTGCATGGGATTAATATCACAGACAACCTCTGCAATTATTACAAATGACTAGAGGTCCCCAGGTAATACTAATCCCATACGAATAGGGCTATCAGGGCATATCAAGCAATCTCTAACAAAGCAATAGTGACGCATAGTACAAAAATGTTTTACTCACATAAGATTGCTGCGCCATTCCTATTCCCGGATCCAATATTGACGCTACAGCACTGCTTTTTAATTTTAGTCTCTCCGCAAATCCAGCATCGACCTGTGCCTTGTTCACAAAGGAATCCGCGGTGAAATGAAGTGAACAAACGCTCAATGTTTTACCCACGTGAGCTGGAACTTCTTTAAAAATAAACTTCAACCACGCATTACTAATGTAATGTAACGGCTTCCTGTTTCCTGCATCGCTGCCGGCAGCTTGTTTGTATCAGTGCTCTTATCACTTCGCTCTAATATTAGTGTATTTTATTTTCGTTAATTATTATTGTCGTTGCTAACTTATCCTGATATCTCAATAACCCTGTTCCTGTTATTTACTTGGAAGAGTCTAAACCAAAAGTGATAGTTAACTTAACGCCGTTAGCATAGCAATAGCGTGTTAGCTTGCTTTCTGTTCACACTGTGGAATATCATCTTGCCTCTGGTTTGTCTTGTGTGCTAACTGTTTCTCTTTTTAAGCGAGTATACTACGATCCATCGAGCAACCTTGGTAAGTTGGAATTGCACTTCAAATCCGGTGAGTTATGGCTTCTATTCCTATTATTGTTACTTGCACCTCATGTCATATGTTTAGCTTAGCCTTCTCTGTCAGCTGCGAGGGCTTTATATGCGATAAATGCAGGGAAATAGTTAGGCTGACAGAGAAGATCTTAGAATTAGAGTCTCGCATCCAATCTTTATCTGAGGATAGTAAGAGTTTAACGACGATAGAAAACACTTTGGATGCGAGCAACATTAGCGCACACAGCTCGGTTCCGGTTGAAAATCCCCCGCAGCTGGGAAACTTCGTGACTGTGAGACGGCGTAGTCGCAGGACAAAACATCACTCGACCGTTCCGATTACAGTCTCGAACAGGTTTGCCCCGCTCAGTGACGCACCGACTGAGAAACCTGCTGAAAGTGCCCTAGTTATCGGTGATTCTATTGTTCGGAACGTTAACATAGAGGCACCAGCCACCATAGTCCAATGTTTACCGGGAGCCAGAGCGCCTGACATCAAGTCAAATTTAAATGTGCTGGCTAAGGCTAATCGTAAATTCAGTAAGATTGTCATTCACGTCGGCACAAATGATGTTCGACTCCGTCAATCGGAGATCACAAAAGATAACATTAAAGAGGTGTGTGAGCTCGCAAGCATGATGTCAGACACTGTAATATTCTCTGGCCCCCTCAATGCTTATCGTGGTGATGAGATTTATAGCAGATTATCATCACTAAATGGCTGGTTGTCTGAGTGGTGCCTGCAGAATGATATAGTTTTTATAAATAACTGGAAGAGTTTTGAGGGCAGACCTGACCTGTTGAAACGAGATGGTCTCCATCCCTCCTGGGCTGGGACTTCCATCCTGTCTAGAAATATGGCAAAAAGTCTTAATGCTAATGCTAAAACTTGACTCGCTGGGGCCCAGGTCAGGGAGCAGACAGTATGGCTTAACCAACTGTCTGCTTGCCGTCTCACGTCGCAGAATACACAAAATGTACAACATGTAGTAATCCGTTCTCCCAAACATCACAAAATAGAGACTGTGTCTGTCCCCCGGATTAGCAAACATAAAATAATGCGTAAACCTCTTGAAAGTAATTTAATAAACGTTAAACAAACTAAACATGAACAAAATACAGATAATCAACTGTTACGACTCGGATTGCTAAATATTAGATCTCTCTCTAATAAAGCACTTTTTGTTAACGATATGATAACAGATCATAAAATAGACATGCTCTGTTTGACAGAAACATGGCTAAAACCAGATGATTATATTGCTTTAAATGAATCTGTCCCCCAAGATTATTATTATAAACACGAGCCTCGTCTAAAAGGCAGAGGGGGAGGTGTCGCAGCACTTTACAATAACTCTCTTAGCATTTCCCAGAAGTCGAACTCTAAATATAATTCTTTTGAAGTCATGGTTCTTCATGTTTCAACACCTAATACTAAAGATAAAACACTTTTTAAATTGATTCTAGCTATTGTATATAGGCCTCCAGGGCACCACACAGATTTTATTAAAGAATTTGGTGGGTTCTTATCAGAACTAGTACTGGCCGCAGATAGACTCCTTGTCGTTGGTGACTTTAACATCCACGTAGATAACGTTACAGATGCCTTAGGAATGGCTTTCAAAGACACTCTTAACTCCATGGGCATTAGTCAACATGTGTCAGGACCCACTCACCTTCGTAATCATACTTTAGATTTAATACTGTCTTACGGTATAAATGTGGACGACGTTAAAATCCTTCAGCAGAGTGAAGACATTTCGGATCATTATCTGGTATTATGTTTGCTTCACTGGCCTACGGCTGCAAATAAAACTCATTGTTACAAATATGGTAGAACAATAACTTCAACTACCAAAGATGCGTTTCTCGATAATCTGCCCGAATTGTCTCAAATCATGAGAAATAACGTTGAAGATCTTGACATTACCACTGAAAATTTTAATTCCACCTTCTCGGTAACGCTAGACAAAGTTGCTCCACTACGTTTAAAGAAGATTAAAAATGGCAGCCCCACACCGTGGTATAATGAACACACTCAGGCTCTAAAGAAAGCGGCCCGAAAAATGGAGCGCAACTTTAAGAAAACTAAATTAGAGGTATTTCGTACAGCATGGAAGGATAGTATTCGAAAATACAGGAAAGCCCTAATAACTTCTAGATCCGCCTACTTTTCATCACTAATAGAAGAAAACCAGCACAACCCTAGGTTTTTATTTAACACGGTGGCTAAATTAACAAAAAATAAATCGTCAGTGACTTCTGATCCTGTATATCAGCATAGCAGTGATGAATTTATGAACTACTTCACATATAAAATCCAAGATATTAGAGAAAAAATTATAACAATGCAATCAGAAGTGAAACCCGCTGAACAAACTAACTACAGCGCCCTTAAGGAGAAAATGCAATTATTTTATACCGTAGATCAAGATGAGCTGTCTAAAATTATTAGATCATCTAAATCAACAACATGCATACTAGACCCTATACCTACAAATCTACTGAAAGAGATGCTCCCAGAAATTATAGATCCTCTTCTTGGTATTATTAACTCATCTCTGACATTAGGACATGTGCCTAAAGCATATAAGGTGGCTGTTATAAGGCCCCTTGTCAAAAAACCCCAACTCGACCCTAGAGAACTAAGGAACTACAGGCCTATATCGAATCTACCTTTCATATCTAAAGTTCTGGAAAAAGTAGTTTCAACTCAATTATGCTCCTTCCTCCAAAGGAATGACATCAATGAAGAATTCCAGTCTGGATTTAGAGCATGTCACAGTACAGAGACTGCTTTGATCAGAGTTACAAATGATCTGCTATTGGCGTCTGACCGAGGTTGTATCTCGTTATTGGTGCTGCTAGACCTTAGTGCTGCATTCGATACCATTGACCACAGCACACTCCTACATAGACTCGAAAATTATGTCGGCATTAAGGGAATAGCTTTGAAATGGTTTAAATCTTATTTATCCGACCGTTTTCAATTTGTAGCAATAAACAATGAGGTGTCACGCAAATCGCAAGTCCAGTACGGTGTACCACAGGGCTCAGTCTTAGGGCCTCTGCTCTTCGCATTATACATGCTACCTCTAGGAGATATAATAAAGCGACACGGAGTTAGCTTTCACTGTTATGCTGATGATACTCAACTTTATATTTCCTCGAAGCCTCATGAAACACAGCAGTTCCATCGAATAATGGAATGCATAGTCGATATAAAAAACTGGATGAGTAACAACTTTTTATTACTGAACTCGGACAAAACGGAAGTGTTACTTATTGGACCGAAAACTGCTATAAGTAACAACCAAGAATACTGTTTAACTATTGACGGATGTTCCATAAAACCCTCGTCGTCAGCAAAGAATCTTGGCGTTCTATTCGATAGTAATCTGTCATTTGAGAGCCACGTCGCCAACACCTGTAAAATTGCGTTTTTCCATCTTAAGAATATATCTAAACTACGTCATATGCTGTCAATCTCAGATGCAGAGAAGTTAATTCATGCATTCATGACATCAAGACTAGATTACTGTAATGCACTGTTAGGTGGTTGCCCTGCAGGCTTATTACAAAAACTCCAATTGGTCCAAAACGCGGCAGCTCGAGTTCTTACACGTACAAAAAAGTATGAACATATTAGCCCGGTTCTGTCAACCTTGCACTGGTTACCTATAAAGCATCGCGTTAACTTTAAAATCTTGCTTATTACCTATAAAGCCTTACATGGTTTAGCTCCTCAGTACTTGAATGAACTCCTTTTGTATTACAGTCCTTCACGTGCATTACGCTCTCAGGCGTCCTGTCAGTTGGTAATACCTAGAATTTCAAAATCAAGTGCAGGTGGTAGATCCTTTTCCTATCTAGCGCCTAAACTTTGGAATAGTCTTCCCTGCACTGTCCGGGAGGCAGACACACTCTGTCAGTTTAAATCTAGACTAAAGACGCATCTTTTTAATCTTGCATACACTACTCTTCCATAATATAAATCTTCAGAGGGTTTAGGCTGCATTAGTTAGATCAACCGGAACCAAAAACACAACTGATGTACTTGTTGCATCAAAGAGTACAGAACAGTACTCTACTCTCAGCC
The DNA here is from genome assembly GCF_024868665.1 of Triplophysa rosa. Classification (NCBI taxonomy): domain Eukaryota; kingdom Metazoa; phylum Chordata; class Actinopteri; order Cypriniformes; family Nemacheilidae; genus Triplophysa; species Triplophysa rosa. Next base: position 20,652,748 of record NC_079905.1, on the reverse strand, counting down.
AGTCTTGTCTCATTGTTCCAAGGTTACCACAGCGAGCAGGATGCAGTTCATGGCCTGACCTGATGGTAGAGCGGAGAATGGGAAGTGGGGACCTGACAAGAGCTGAGATGATAGAGCTGGATAAAGAAGGACGCGGTCTCTTGACATGTCTTCACCACAAAATTTCAAATGCTATTAGATTATTAATGATAATCTTAAACTATAATTTATTTTATTATTAAGTTTATTTATTTTATTTAGCCTTGTTGTGCAAGTTCTCTGGAGCTTGTGCAGAGGCAGCAGCTTTTGCCAGAGGGGAACTGGAATCCCCTGGTTGGGCCTGGGTTCTCCTGAGGTTTTTTTTCTCGATTAGAGTTTTGGGTTCCTCGCCACCGTTTGCATACTGTTTTTGCACTATCTGCCTGACCGGGGGGGCTGCTTTAGAATCTTAAAGTTTTACTTAATTAATATTGCATATAGGAATTTATTATCTGTTATATTTGACCTGTGCTTCTCTCTCCTTTATCCTAAATGTGTGCTCTCACTGAGCGTGTGTGTGTGTGCGTACTTGTCTGTGTACGTACGTGTGTGTGTGTGTGTGTGTGTGTGTGTGTGTCTGTGTGTGTGTGTGTTGGTGCGTGTGCGTGTTGTGTGTGTGGAGTGTTTTGTGTGTGGGTGTGTCTGTCTTCTGTGTTTTCAACCTTTTCTTGTTTTTGCAGGTACAACTTTGATTGTTTTGCTTGTAGTCAATGTGTCTCATGTACAGCTGCTTTGTAACAATGAAAATTGTAAAAGCGCTATATAAATAAAGTTGAGTTGAGTTGAGTAATGTCGGAATCCAAAGGAAGGTTATGCAGCGACTGTGTTCTTCCACAACCAGGCACTGACTGCACAATATTTAGCTATCTTTAACGACATGTTTATTGCTTGCTCGCTCTATTCAGTTCCGCGCAACTTGTGTTACTTCAGTACTGTCATGCGCGAACCAGTGGGCGGGACTAGAGAAGTAGTCGTTGATATTCTTCTGTGGAGGCGGTGTTCAACCTTTCTATGACGTCATAGATAGGTGCATTCCAGGACCTGGCGTTCGCTGAGCCTGGTGTCAATAACAGTTATAATTTCAGTAACAAGGGCATTTTCAGTTCTGACACTTACAGGATGTTCGCTTGAATACGATTCCCTCTTATATAACAAAAGCTCAGGTTAATTGATGTCTTAATTCATGACTCCTTTAAACTTAGATCTGTACTGAAAGGTTTGTACACTCTATACCAAGCAAATGAATAGAATTTTACTCCACTGTTGCATTATATACCCATGAGGCTTCTTCTAGAAAGAAGCTCATCTCTAAACCTAAGCAAATCAGGACTGTTAGACTGCAGAGAGAGAGAGAGGACAGAATGACTAACAAAAAAGTGAGGGTGAACAGCAACAGAATGACCTTGATGTTCCTCACAGAAATTCGCATGACTCCTTGATTGATGCTCATTATTCAGTGTTTGCCTGAATATTAGAACAACAGAGACTGACAGACCCGACTCTGATCAAGCCTCATGTCCACGTGTCAAATAACAATGATTGTTGTACGCACCATATGACACATATTTATGGACAATTACTGTATATTAACTAATATGTCACCAGCATCGCCTCGATTACGGGAAACATTGTATTGACAATGAAGGACACATAACCCCAAAATCACTGCATCAAACAACATGTGATTAACCTTATAGATTGTTGCTTTATAATTTTACAGCTTGGTTACTTGGCATCATATAGTAGGCTAAACTGTAGGTTCTCTGTCAAGTTAGCACTACTATTTTTATAAAACCGTCAGTTCTGGTCCCTGATTCTGATTTGTTGAGCCCGGCTCTAAGCCGTTACAAAAATACCTGATTTGTAACTGCTGACTGCATTACATAGCCTACGTTTCACTGTGTCACTGTACAAATATGCCCCTTTCAATATCATTAATAGCTTATACTTAATTTTTTATGAGTCACTCTATATTTGTATTGTTTACTGAGCCTAAAGGTTATGCACACATAAATTATATCTAAGGTGAAGTCCTTGAAGTTCAGTGTGCAAATGATGTAAACCTTCCGACCATTCCTGAGGTCTAAAGGCGGAACTAAGGTTGCAAGAATGTAAATCTTTGAGCAGGCTGTGCTGGAGGATAAACCTCTGTATCTGCATAATGTACTGTGAGCTGTGCATCATTACACGTTGAGCCTCAAGCATCCAAATCCTTTTAAATAAACAAAATGACCTTTGAAAGTCATTTTACTGTAACCAGAGGGAAAGGACGCTGACATACTAAAAGTGAAACTTTTCATTTTAATATTAATTCAAGTCTGGCTGGTTAATTATAGGTTTTGGAAACAAACTGCCTATGAACTTACTTTAAATAATTACTTTCCAAATGCTATTTCCTTATTAACAGATTGAAATAGATCCAGACAAAATGATAAAAAGGTAAAATCTTGATTAAAAATGATTTAAAAATGCTACAATAAACCCTGTATGATTACTATACAGTATATAAACTTTACATATATCGTGCAGTGAAACAGTAAATAATTTAACGGTACATTTAATGAAAGTATGGATTATTATATGCTTTACAGTAAAAATGTTTTAAAAATATTCAATCAGATGAAACTATTTATATTTTTTGGCCTCTACATCTTTATTTCGACAGTTCAGTATAGAGAGACAGGGAGTGTAATGGAATGGACCGGACACCGGCTCCAACAATTAAGTTAAATTTTATTTTATTTATATAGCACTTTTCACAAATTTCCTTCTTGCAAAGCAGCTTTGCATACATCACAATTAAAAAAATAATAACAATACTAGGGGAATAATTAAACAGAGTATATGGTGTTAAGATACGTGTTTTTTTTGCAAGTTTTCTCAATGCAATGTACCCCGATGAAACTTAACTTAAATAAATGCTCTATTGGATTGTCAGAAACTGTCAATTATTCATTTGAAGTATATGTAATTTAGGTATATTATTGTTTTTAAATATCGTTATCAGGACTGGGAACCTAAAATTATAATATTCCAGAACAATTTGCAATAATACCAATCGTACGGAGAGAATATACTGTATTTGTTAAAGTTAAAGTACTGTATGTTAACGCGCATTTATGTTGTTAAGCGACATTTATATTTATGGATTTGACAGTGTTACGTGTAGGGCAGGACCATTAAGGGGAACAGGGCCAGGGCCGTGGAGCAGAAGCAGGCCTGAGCCGTGGAGCAGAGGCGCAGACTGGGCAGGCGGCCAGGGAGGCGCAGGCTGGTCTGCAAGCCAGGGAGGCGCAGGCAGGGCTGGAAACCAGGGAGGCGCAGATGCGGCCATCTTGGATGAGGCAGAGAGCTTGGATGCAGCCATCTTGGATAAGGCAGGGAGCTCGGATGCAGCCATCTTGGACAAGGCAGGAAACTCAGTGGGTTCAGAAACAACCTCTGGTGCAGATGAACAGCGCACAGCCCAGACACACATCAAGGCAGCAACAGCCACCGGCAGAGCAGACTCCAAGGGCAGAACCTCAGTAACTGACGCCTCCGGGACCACCGGACTTGGAAGAACCACTGGCGAGGTGGCCATGATGGCTGGAGGCTCTGGGCTTGCAGCCATCTTGTGAACGGGCTGTAGGGTTGAAAAAAATAAGAGGAATTTATTGCTGTCACAACCCCCTCTTTCTTCCCAAAAGGCACCATTTGCCCTTCTAAAGATCACAGGGGTGCTGAGATAATGATCAACCACTATTGCCCCGAGATGTTTGTTTATTGTGGGTCCAGTACAGTGGAGGGTTAAAGGTGGTCCAGATTGGTCAATTTGAATGTATCATGTTACATTTAGTCACAAGGAAAGGATAAAAGGGAAATGTAAGATTTGCTTTGTCTCTTTTCCTTCTCCCTGGAAGCTCCTCTCTGGAAGCTCTGGCTTCTTCAGTACTTTCTCTCTTTTCTTTCCTATAGGTATTTTCACATACATTTGGAAACTGTTTTAGTTGTATCATTTACAATTTTATACATTTACTATGTAACCATTTTACATGTAACATCAATTTAAGTCTGTTATTAGAAACTTTCATTTTCAAATAGTGTTGGTTTAATGTTAATATTTAAATCTCCATATTGCAATACAATACAGTCATGTTATAGCAACGCTCTCCCACATACAGTATAAAGCTATAATCACTGCACTTATTTCCGTCGTTGGTATAAGTGGCAGAAGGGTGTAAATTGACAAGAAATACACTTATATCTACTTATACTTATATCTCGCTGTTAACGTTTCTTTAGTTAACAGCAAGCTAATGAAATGTATTCCTTAAGATACATGACTGTTTCCGCTGTGAACGAAACACTTAAATGAGAGGTTGTTTAAGCTACTTGCATTATAGGCCAATTGTCTTGTGTTGTTAAGAATAACCAACCCGGGCTCATGAATTGCATATAAATACCACGCTGTTGCATTATCGTGTAATACGTACGCCAAAGTTAGATTTTGCGTGCATATGATACGCCAATGTTTGCGTACACCTCGCTGGAGAGCAGCCATTTTGAAACGTACATGAAGAGGAAACACTGAAATAATACTGTTAGGTTTAAGGTTTGGGTTAGGGTAGAGGTTATAATATGCACGCACGCTAACATTAGGTTTAGGGTTTGGGTTAGGGGACAGGTTAATAAAACAAATTGCCGGTTAATATGCACGCGCGCTAAAATGGCGTATCATATGCATGCAAAAATAGACGTATCATATGCACGCAAAATCTAACTTTGGCGTACGTAGTTTCTCTTGAAATTGTATGTCAGTTTCAAGCTTGATGTGTTTCTATGTCGAACAGTTTGTCTCCTAAGCTGTACACTCTGCTATTATCTGTGTAGCACCCTACTCCCTTAAGGTAAATTTGGAATGGGCCCGGAGTTCTTTAAGTTTTAGATCTCTCTACAATCTTATAGCTATCATGGTAGCTTTGTATTAACAGACCTTCTTATTCTGGAATACCCTCATGTATAGCAACTGCTACGTTACAAGTAAAACCACATGCAAGAGTAAATCCAAACAGGATTTAATACACAATGTATAAAATAAATAATAAAGCAGAAAAATGATAATACACTAATACAAAACAGTTACCATTTTACAGCATCTCAACAATATTCAAACACCCAGTAATAACAGATATACCCACGTCTCTAATTTAAATTTCAAGCTCAAGGTTCATGTAAATGTCCCAGGAGTCGATCAATGTTCAAAAATGCAAACGGAAAAGAACGTAAACGTTGCAGGCCTGATACGACGCTGGCGTGCGGTGAGGCCTTACAATGTGCCGCTTCACTCAATGAGCAACATAAACAAGATGGTGGTTACCTTTGCAGATGAACGTTCAGGCCGTACACTTAACCACGTCTCCGCAGAACGAGAGCAACCCGTTCAATAAATCCAACAGCGGTTCCGCGCACATGTCCCCGCAGACAGAGGAACCCCTGAGAATCTCCGTTATCTCAGGGCGCTATCTGGATACTTATCTCCGCAGAACGTCCGGTAAGAGACTCGATACACTTTTGTTTTTCACTGCAGCGAACTCGAATGTCTCTCACGTCCTTATCAGCTCCGTTTCGTAAAAAGCAGAAGCAATTACAAATGACGTTAAGATCAACAGGAGAAATTGCTATCTCCTACATATTACTTAGTTATACCAACTTTTAAGTAGTTATCTTGTCGACAACCGTAAGATTGGCACTCTTTTCTTACATTACCGCATCTCTCTCATCCCAGCTAGCTCTCGTCCCGCCCTCCCAACAGTTCAACCAATCCCGACATTCAACAGCAGTACGTAAATTAAAGCAACAGTACAATGTCTTCATAAACTTACACTTAATACATTTTCTCTTCATTGTAACCCCTCAAAGGAACATATACATATTTAAACCCAGGAAACAAACAATATACATTGAAAATAAAAGGAAAATAAATTATTGTTTGTTTAACACCCCACTGTATAAGAAGTATAGCCACACTCAGGGCTACATCTGTATAGCTGCAGTCAAACCCTAGAGGAGCACAAAAATGCCAAATGGCTACAATGTGTTATACAACTGCATTAAAAAAAAATGTTTTCACCAGAACAGGATACAGTAGCACTTTTGCTATGTTCCTTAACACAAACACTGGTGTGAGAAACTTATTGAGCCAAATCCCAATCTCATACTGAGATCCTGGCTACAATAGTGTGTAGACATTAATACACTGGCTCCCTGTTACAACAACAGGACCAAATTTACATCACAAATTTAACTTCCTCACCTACCTTTGTTTGAAGCATAGTTGCATTCACACATAGCCTCAGTTAATGACAGGGCTAAAACGAATATTAACCGTTTGTTTTAGATGTAATGCAATGTGTATATACGATTTAAGGTTCAAAAACGCTATATTTTCCACATACCGTGCATGTTTGTATCTCCTCTTTGCCACGCCTTTCTGAAACAAGCAGATTTTTTACAAAGCTCATTGCTCTGAAAAGCGAGGTGTGCTATGATTGGCCAGTTAACCAGTGCGTAGTGATTGGTCGAATACTGCAAGCAGCGTGTGACAGAAATGTAATGCCTCTTACCATATTCGGAACATCATGTTCCCAAGCAATTGTACTGACAGGTGATAAAATGTCATCGGTACTTTCCTTATCAATTCGAGCCCGAATCTGATCCGGAAAATGAAGATGATCAAGCCGATACATCAACTTTGCCAGCGCGACGTGAGCAGGATGTAAAGGATTGGTAAGGTTTTTAAAAAATATATTATGTTAAATAGTTTAAAACTATGGCTAACTGTTTTACCTTTTATATACGACGTTATAAAGATTTGCCGTTAGTGATCAAGCAGTGTTACGCCATGTCTCGTCGTGACTCAACAAACACAATAAACCCCATTATAAACATGACATTTGTTGCCTCTAGTTGGAACAAAATTTCTGATTATTAGGACTTATGTTGTCTTTTTTCACATTTTGCGGGTGTCTGCATTTGCAGATCACAAATACACGACAAACTCAACTTGCGTTAGTCCGTAAAAAAGTATTTTACAATGAAAATATACTTACAGGCTGCACCAGACTGTCCTTGCGAAGTTGTAATGGTTGGAATTGCCCCACTTTTTAACCAAAGCTTTCGTGCACAGCTGGCCTTGATCTCTCCCAGGTTCATGAAGCAATCATCTGTGAAATGCGCTGCAAACACTTGAATATTCGGATTGTACTCTTTTAGAACAGTATTGTAAATAAAATGTAACCATTCGTTTTTAGTTGTCTCATCTTTTAGAAGGGCAAACAAAGAGGCTTTCTTTTCGCAAGGAAACACACAGCATCTCCACGACATGGCTGCGGCGACGATACAATGAGATTTACAAGTACGCCCACCTTACTTGCGTATTCTTTTGGGCGGTCTTAGTCAGGTCATACCACAAAATGACGTACATTCGTGGGAGTGTGGTTACACGAGGCGTTTCAGGCAGGTCTGGGTGAGCATTTGCTTTTAGATAGAATGCATCTTTTGTTCCAACACTTTTATTTTTGAAATTTTACGTGTCTAATACATGCATGGGTAACTTATAACACACCAAACACACAGAAAAACACGTATCACTATCTCAGCACTCCTGTGATCTTTAGAAGTGCAAATGGTGCCTTTTGGGAAAAAGAGGGGGTTGTGACACAGCAATAAAGTCCGTGGACCACACAAAATGAGATCCATGGTGACACAGTCTAAGAATGTGCTTTCAGTTGTTTGCAGATGTCATCTTCAAACTTCTGATCCAAACTTGTTGAAGTTTGAAGATGACATCTGCACACAACTGAAAGCACATTCTTAGACTGTGTCACCATGGATCTCATTTTGTGTGGCCCATGGTGCCAAGGGGGGAATTGTAGGGTTGGAAAAAATAACAGGAATTTATTGCTGTGTCACAACCCCCTCTTTTTTTCCCAAAAGGCACCATTTGCCCTTCTAAAGATCACAGGAGTGCTGAGATAGTGATCAACCACTATTGCACAAGATGTTTGTTTATTGTAGGTCCAGTACAGTGGGGGGTTAAAGGTGGCCCTGATTGGTCAATTTGAATGTATCATGTTAAGTTTAGTCACATGGTCAAGGAAAAGCTAAAAGGGAAATGTAAGATATCTCTTTTCGTTCTCCCTGGAAGCTCTTCTTCTATGCTTTCTCTGTTTCCTTTCCTATCTCTCAGGTAATATCACATACATTTGGAAATTGTTAACGTTATTTGTATCATTTACAATTTTTATACATTTACTTTGTAACCATTTTACATGTAACATTGGTATAAGTGGCAGAATGGTGGAAATTGACAAGAAATACACAGTTTTATTCCATCTTGGCTTATTCCAGAGCTTGGCTTTATTCCAGCTCTAGGCTGGCGGCCATCTTGTGAACAGGTTTTGGGCTGCCGGCCATCTTGTGTACGGGCTCTGGGCTGGTGGCTATCTTGTGAACGGGATCTGGGGTGGCGGCCATCTTGTGAACGGGCTCTGGGCTGGCAGCAATCTCGTGAATGGGTTCTGGGCTGGCGGCCATCTTGTGAACAGGCTCTGGGCTGGCGGCCATCTTGTGAACAGGCTCTGGGCTGGCGGCCATCTTGCGAATGTGCTCTCGGCTGGCAGCCATGATGACCGGACTGGCCACCATTAATATGGAGCTTGCAGGCGTCTGTGACTCCGTAGGGATCTGGTGGATACATAAGTCTGTAGTAGCGAGTGAAGATATGGGGGTGCCAAACCAGTGGTGGTTTTGTAGGCCAAGAGCAGAGCTTTGAATTTGATGCGAGCGACTATAGGGAGCCAATGTAACTTAATGAAGAGAGGAGTGACGTTTGCTCTCTTCGGTTCATTGAAGACCACTCTTGCCGCTACGTTCTGGATCATCTGTAGAGGTTTGGTTGTGCAAGCGGGAAGTCCATCCAGTAGCGTATTGCAATAGTCCAGTCTGGACAGGACAAGAGCCTGGACTAGGACTTGCGTAGCATGCTCGGACAGGAAAGGTCTAATTGTCCTAATGTTGTAGAGGATAAATCTACAGGACCGGCTGGTGCTGGCAACATGATCCATGAAGTTTAGCTGATCATCGATTACCACTCCCAGGTTTATGTCCGTTCTGGAAGGTGTGATGGTTGATCAGCCTAGTTGAATGATGAGGTTGTGATGAATCTTTGGGTCAGCTGGGATTACAAGCGGTTCTGTTTTTGCAAGGTTCAGCTGCAGGTGATGGTCTTTCATCCAGAGCGAAATGTCACTCAGGCATGCTGAAATGCATGCAGAAACAGTTGGATTGTCAGGCTGAAATGACAAGTGGATTTGAGTATCATCCGCAAAGCAGTGATTGGAAAAGCCATGTTTATGAATGAAACGGTCCAAGCACTGAGCCCTGAGGCACCCCTGTATTGAGATGTTGGGACTCAGAGACCTCACCTCTCCAGGATACTCTAAATGACCTACCTGAGAGGTAAGACTTGATCCACTGTAGTACCATTACAGAGACACCCTTAGCCTTGAGGGTCGACAGGAGGATGTGGTGATTAACGGAGGCAAAGGCAGCAGATAGATCCAGTAGGATTAGTACAGATGAGTTAGAGGCTGCTCTTGCCAGTCTCAGGGCTTCAATGACCGCTCTTGAAACCAGACTGGTTGCTGTCCAGGAGGTTGTTCTGCGTGAGAAAGGAGGAGATCTGGTTAAATACTGGATCCATGTATGGTTCAATCATTCTGTTACGTGTAGGGCAGGCAGGAGAACAGGAAGCGGATCCAAATGCAGTACAAAGTCTTTTATTAAAGTCCACAGAGTAACAGATGTCCAGAGAGTAACATAAATCCGAGGAACACAAGGGCATAAAATTCAACAACGATTGACAACTGACAACTGAACACAATTTTGCAGATGCAGGGAAAAAAACAGGGAATTTGGATAAAGGTGAAATCAGTTGACAATCACAAGACACAAGGCATGATGGGATGTGGAGTCCTTACAAAACAGGCAGAAACACTGAGCAACATAGTGCCCTCAGGTGTAGAGCCGAGGTGCCAGCAGTGGGGTGTAAGCCAGTGGCAACGGTGCAAGGGGCAATAAGTGGCACTAAGATGATGAATTTACTTTTAAGGTAAAACATTGTTATAATTAGGTTTCTATAAGTGAAAAATACAAGTCATCATGAAATAAAAACTACAGTAAAATTATGATTTCATAATTCCCTGTTTGTCTCTTTTACTGTAATTTTGACAAATTTATCAACCCTTTTTGGTAAAACCTGAGAACAAGGTTCACTTAATTAAAGCACTTGTTTAAATGTTCTGTGAAGACCAACAGTTTTTACTGCATTTATTTTGGTTAATTTTAATTCATACATTTTCATACTATCTGTAATAATATTTATTGTAAAACTGCTTTGCAACAATGCTAAATTGTGAAATGTCAGCCTGGTCTGATTGTTTATACGTAGGTATTTATACGTAAAGTTTACAAGCACAAAACGTACATTTTACGTATTTTTTGCTAAAAAACTTAAAATATTTACAAAGCTTTTATATCATTAAGATATTTGTATCAGTGCGTTTTAATAATTGTATCGATAAGTCATTAATATTTCATCCTAACCTAAACCTACCCATTTTGTATACAGCAAATATAAAATATATCAAATGTAATGGACCGAAATATGCAGGAAAATCACAATTTTAATAACAATATAGCATTAAAAATATATTTTATAGTCGCAGATCCTACTCCTACCTCTAAACCTCATTACTATTTCTTAAAAATATGTACAGTATAAAGAAATACACGACAATCACAATATTTTTTCAAAATGATGATGCATTGCAGTCGCAGTCCTTTCTGGTGGAATACAACAGTTTTGTGTAAGGAACAGGGCAGAATTTAAAGGGGAGATTTTTGTAAAATGTAATATCAATCTTAGGGGTCCGCAGAATGTGTCTGTAAAGTGTCAGCTCAAAATACACCACAGATCTTTTATTATACCATGCCCTAAATGTTGGCAAAAAATGGCAACTTTTGAATTTGTAACAAATTGTTTAGAGCAAATGTAACGCTCTCCATAAACCTAATCCAAAAATGTTCGTACACTACATTAGTACCCAAGTCGTGACTGTATGGTCGGCGTTGAGGTGGCAACTGAGGTGGCAAAGCTCATTTTTAGGGTGGCAGCTGCCACCTGCTGCCACTCCTGTTGACATGTCACTGATGAAGATCGCTGAATAAAGGCTTGGATTTGGTTCTGTTCTGGACAGTCGAATGGATTCTGAAGATATGGATTACATCTGATGAATAAAATTGATTCCTTTTGTAATTATTTTGCGTATTTTATGCAACACAGTCTCAAGGGAATTTGTGACATTGTTTGTGACATCTATTAATTCATGTACGTGGACATGAATTTCCCCCTTTTTCCGTGTCAGTCGGCACAACCTTTTTTTGTGTCACCCTGCACGACTTTCAGCCTAACATATTTTAATACGCGGTATCTATGTATGAATATATATCATACCTATTTTACAAGGTGGCTCATACCTTTGAATTTCTATTTCCTACGATCTCCTTCGTATGTTTTGTAATGAATTTGTAATGAATTGCCCCCGGTGAGGTTAGGTTTAGTGGCGGGTTAGAGTAGCCATTTATCAATGCTTTGCCACCTCGCAAAACTCGCGTTATTAGCTAAAATGAACCTTTGTGGCTATGATTAAGGTTTGGGGTGAGGTAAGGTGATAGCCAACACCTAAAATATGTACGTCTTCTTTTGATATCAGGTTATAAATATATATGTACAAGCACTCGCGGTATGTGTATTAAAAGTCGTGCTGAGTGACATGGTAAAAAGTCGTGCAGAGTGACACTAAAGAAGGGGGAAATTCGTGTCCAATAATACGATACAATAGATTCCAAATTTCGTGCTTATGCCACAAACTTCCTTGAGACTGGGTTGATTTTATGTCACAGCATGTCAGAGAAAACTCCTTTGTGTCCCACGGCGAACAAAGCAAAATATTACATGATAAGTAGTGTTTAAACGATTGCAGAAATGTTATTCATTTTAAGTGAGTTAAAATGTCGAGTTTAAAGTCGCGTTTCTTCTAAACGAGTTGGCAGCAGAAACCACATAGAATGAAATGTCCTTTCGTAAACTTTAATAAATGCAATTGAAAACATAATTGATATGAAAAATATATGCAATATAAAAATGCTAAAGCCGCGATTACGATATTTACAAGGATTCATTTGTAAGTCTGTGAAGTTGTTGATATATAAATAATTCAAGTTTAATGTATCGTCAGTATGTCAGTTTTGTGCGTTTAGATGCTGTAAATATGTCAGTATTTTGCGTTTAATGTTTGTGCAAACTAAAGTAAATGTATGTTTTGTAGAACCACATTTTACCCAAAATACATACAAATTGTCATGAGATCACGTTGGAAGTGTGCTTTAGAAATTTTAATTAAAGTGAATTGTTGAATGCATAGATTTTTTTGAAAAATATCCTACATGAATGTAAATTTATGAAAATTCATTACAGTTTGTACACATTTAATAATAAGCTGCAGAGGTGTGGATTTCTGAGAGTATTTTTGGGGGGTAATAAGTAGAATACATTACTTGTTTGGTAAGGTATTTTCAGGCTTTAAACAGTGCAGAGGTTATTCGTCTGAACAAGGATATATTTCTCTCCCAGCAGACAGCTCAGATTTTCACTTCTAACTGATTGCTGTTGTTTTTTTATATTTTATATAGTTACATTCTCAAATCCACTGATCATCTGAAGATGCCTGTTTGGCACACCTGTTTCACTGTTATCCATTTCTCTCCCTCTCTATTCAATTTGAGTTTCATGCTTCAGGATTAGGGTAGTGAATCACCAGTTCAAGACAGCAGAGGTGGAGAAAGAGAAGACTGTGTGTGTCTGATCTGGGAAACAATTGGGGAAGGAAGATTTGATTGCAGATATCACAATCTGCCAAATCCAGTTAGGATGCCCATAATCTTATGTAACCTTTTTGATCCCACCTCTCGCTGGAATAACTGCATGCTCAAACACACTCACAACTGTCCAGATAAACTATACAGTATCATGTTCTGTACTTCATTACGGTATGTGGTTTTGATTTGTAGAGCCACACAAATAATTCATCTACTGGTATTTGTACAGGTTAGAAGCTTCAAATGAAGACAAAAAAGGAAATTTCTTTAGTCACAAGATAACATGACATTTACACAGTCATGTGTAGGAATTATCACACTGGACTTGACATTACAGTTTAGCGTTGTCAGTCTTCACAAATGAGGTAGAGAATCAAAAAACGAAAAGTGACTTACTTTGTGGCTCTCCATTAATTCACATTGCTGTCCACAAGGAACAACTGAGAGTGATTAGAGAGAACTTACTTTATGATTTGTCTTTCATTTTGTGGTTATTTTGTCCGTTTTGCATGTAGGCTAGTGAAACAGTCTGATTGCTTCTCAGATTTGCCTAGAATGATGTAATGCGACGGGCATTTATTTCTGACATGCTTGGATTTGTCTGATGCTTATGTAACGTGGTGTGTTGAGTATGTCAAGTCTGTTTATGAAGTGTGTTTTTACTGATATACATAGGCTAATGTTTTCTGTGCTGTAATCCCAAATTCCACATTAATAGTGAATGCTATCGGATTAGCATAAAGTAAATTCATATGTTAACATGTTTTGCGCATGTGTGTGTGTTTGGTCAAAAGCAGTAAACATCTTGCAATATCTTGCAGATTGTGAGCTTTAGATTTGTGGACTCAAAACTATCTCTTCAACACTGAATTTGTTTCGCAGGAACATGATGCAACAAAGATATGAAAACAATATTTTTTGTAGTTCCCATGTGATGTTGGTAGTGGTGTAGAAATGACGTTTGAGTGTACTTAAAAGTGGTCTGCACTGCATCAGCCATTGTTCGTGTGTGTTAAAACCAGCGATGTCTTTGGGATATGCGTGTGTTGAATGACTAAATTTACTGTTAGGCCTAAGTGTGTGTGTGAGTGTGGATGGTTTAAAAGCACTGTAGAGGGTTTGTTTATCATATCTCCGTTCATAAAGCTGAAGAGAGTTATACATACGGAATAATCGAACCCTCATCATCTATTACTTTCTTACTACGTTACTTTGGATCCCTCTCATTTCTCCTCATTCTGTCTTCTGAGTCACATCGAAGCCTTTCCACACGCTCCTCTTATATAAGATTATCAATTTTAAATGGAAAATGAGAAAATCACAGGAACTTAAAAGAGATTCTTTTAAAACATCCACATTTCATGTTCCTTATTTTCACCAGCAAATGACTTGCTGCTCACATCAAAAACTTCTGGATGCCTGCTACGCAACCAGAGAGTGCTTTTTGTGTGTTTTAATTTTGATTGTTTATCTATTATCTAATCATTTCAGTCCTAAGAGGAAAGTCATAGTCATTTTGAGAAGTGTTTTACTTAAAATCGTTCTTTATAATAAATGCCCCTGGTACTGATATTTTCTAATATAACGTAATTAGATTGATGTTTGATTTGAGTGTGTGTGTGTGTGTGCGTGCGTGCGTGCGTGCGTGCGTGCGTGCGTGCGTGCGTGCGTGTGTGTGTGTGTGTGTCTTCTTAAATTTGTATGACATTAAAATGTCCTTGTCTAGATGAATGACAGCAACTTTTACAGTTTTCTCTTTGTAGTTGTCAGATTGCCTGAAGGCAGAGGAAGACAGAACATACAAACCAGACTTTCACACTGGATGTGATCAGAATAAAATATTGCTTTACTGCTCATCCTTTTTTAATTTTCTTTATGTATGCAGTATATATTTCCAAAACACTTTTAAGTGCTCATTTTAAGAAGAGCGCCTGCCATTTCAACCACTTACACTGCGGTGGACACAGAGAGCTTGATTTTATACCAAGTCTGTATAAAATGATACATAATGTGCTGCTTAAATTAATTATTCATTTTGTTTTTACACAGGTATTTAACAGTAATTTGAATTAGGAATCAATTGTTTTGTGTAGTGCAGTAGTTGTCTTAAAATGAACCATTTCTCTTTTTTACAGTCTAGTCCTGTAAGGCATCTTAAATTTAATATAATTATTGTTTACATACAGTGACAAACGTCAGGATTTAGGATTCTTCAGTATTTTATCATTGATCATAATATACACATAGTGAGAGTAAAATTAGTTTTTATAATTTAAATAAAAATAAAAATAATTGTCCTCAGTCTTTGACAATTGCTGTTAGAAATGTGACCCTTGGCAACAAAACCAGTCTTAAGGGTCAGTTGTTAGAAATTTAGATTTTTACATCATCTGAAGGCTGAATAAATATGCTTTCCATTGATGTATGGTTTCTTAGGATAAGACGTTATTTGGCCGAGATAAAACTATTTAAACATCTGGAATCTGGGGGTGCAAAAAAATCTAAATATTGAGAAAATTGCCTTTAAAGTTGTCCAAATGAAGTCCAAATGAAGTGAAAAAAGTTTTAATATATTTATGGCAGGAAATTTACAAAATATCTTCATGGAACATGATCTTTACTTAATATCCAGATTTTTGGCATAGATCATTTTTACCCAAATTATAAAGTATTTTTGACTTTTACAAAAAAAATCCTGTGCTACTTTAGACTGGTTTTGTGGTCCAGGGTCACCAATATAAAATCTATCACAATTAAAGCATTTTCATAATCATGTATCATAAGATTGTGGGTTATTATGTGTATGATTGATTGAATATGATTGATTGATAGTATAACACAAAGGGTAGCTAAATTTGAATGTAAAAAAGATACCATTCAAATTGCCTTTATTGAGTTCATATTCCCATAATTTATGGAGTCTTGGTGGGAAAATGAAACGAACCATAACAAGTTAATAAGAGTTGTAATTTTCCTTTGATTTTTATTTTCATCTAACAATCATATTTTAGATTTAGTCAAAAGACTGTTTTTAGTTATTTACAGTTTTCAGTAAAAATCACAACACTTCCGGCAAGTGCCATGACAGACCACTCTGCTCCCCTAGCTCAAATGTCAAGATATGCCAATGATGGAAATGTGCACTGATATTTCCTACTGACACACTAAAGCAGAACATATAAATAACTGGCTGAAAACTTGCTTGTATCTTTAGCAGATACGAACAAACCCAGATTACAATTGAGCAAATTTCATGTATTGTATATTTATCAATGAAAACATAAAAGAATGAATAAATATTTGACCCAGTACGTTTACAGTGTGTGGTTTCTTGTGTGTACTGAGTTGTTTTAGCAGTGTGCCAATTTTACTAGTATAGCCTACTCAAACTTTGTAACATAAAGTCCTGTCTGCAGCTTTATCTGGCCAAAAATCAGACTCTTTGGCCAAAAGCAACCAGTTTAGATGTGATGTTCAGAGGCAGGTTTATCTGAATCTGTCAGAGTATAACTTTACACAATCTTCAACCACTGAGGTTTGGCTGGTTAGCGCTGCTGCTAAATGCCAAAACAAACATTTTTGGATTGATGATCTATTGACTATAGACATGTTATTTAAATCAAAAGATTTGTTTTGACAGAGACCATGAAAATAGCTTTTTTTCAAACCTCCTGGTCCCCAACCATTTCATCAACCATTACACAACTCCAAAAAAATCCTATAAGAGCTTCATGTTCCAGCCAAAATTAAGAAGTAATCAAATGTATTTCCATGGGAAAACCACGGAAGAACAGGGAGATGTGCAGTAAATGCAAGCCAAGCTCTTTTGCAAGCACTGCTCTTGTCCAAACATAACAATTCACAATGAGTTTACATTATTGAACAGTTGGTAGGTGGAGGAAAAAAGACGGAACTGTATCTGGAGCGCAATCTATTGGTTGTATATGAATAGCTGAATGGTTAAAGAGAGAGTCTTTCATGCGTGTGCACTCTTGTTATCTGTGCTACATTAAAATGGGAGCATAAAGTGCTGGCTTGTCATACCAGTGAACTGTTGTTCAGAGGGAAATGGACTGTGACATCATGAGTTTATATTGCTCATCCATAGCAAGGAGATTCATCCTTGCCACTGAATCTCTTCCAAGAGACCTCCTGTTCTTATCCAAGCAGGAAAGTGAGACTTCAGTGGGAAGACAGTACCTGAATGACAGTAAATTGTTTATAATATCTTCCACAGTCATCTGATCTCAATACAATAGAGCAGTGACTATAAAATGTCTACAAATGCACATCTGTGCATATGTGACTACAATAATGCAACAAGCTGCTTTTAACTTGCCCAGTGTATAACACGAAAAATGACATAATGTAGTATATAATGACATGCAATATTATATAATGACAAAAAACATAAATACAGAACACAAAACACAAAACGTGAAAATAACCTTTTCGAATTGTGTGGGTGTGTGAAACAGTTGCATTAGTCTTGGGGAACAGGTTTCTTTTACAATGCACAGAAGTAGGAAAAAACAATGTATCGATTGCGTACATACTGCACTATATGAGTTGTTTAAGTGTTCTTATCTGCATATAATCTGCATTTCTGACCCTAACTGCATTTCTAAATCACATCCAGATCAACACATACATTAATTGCACAATAATCTAAGTAATGCTTTTTCTTTTGTGAGGACACAGTATTTAAAAAACCCTTATTTAAAATGGGACCTTTCAACTTTGCTTTTAAAAATGTTATTTCCTTTTAGGGAGGCCACAAGCGCCTGCGTTCTAGAAGAAAATGACTTGTGGTTGTTAAGAAGGTTGGAAGTCAACCATCAGCCTTTCATTTGTGTATTGTATGTGATTATGGGAGGTCCACAGCAGCCCACAAACACTGCACAGCATTCCATTAACTATCCCCCGACACTCCATTCCAAAATTAGTTGTTTCTGGTTCCCTCGACCGAAAGGCTTTTGGAAGATCTCAAAAAAATACGCTTTGTGATTAACAATGGTGGCAGTATCAATAAAATAAATAATTTTAGTATAGTAAAGGAAAATTTGAATATTGTATCTTAAAATTTGTCATATAATCTATCCTTTACAGCACACACACATTACCAATGTTCATAATTTTGGCCTTCAGTCTGGATTTCACAAGCAGGGTCAAAGTTATTAGAAAAGCAATAACAAAGCCCGTAACTCTGCCCTACACCTAACCATCATTGGTGTAAAAGCAGATATCATCATGAAATTGTGTTGGACAGGCCTACTAATTGAACGTTAACCAGAAGACAGTCAGGCATATCAAGAGTGTAGGTCATATATAAGGTCATCACTTTTTTAAACTCCAAGCTTAATATTGCCTCTTCATGCTGGATATCTGCATCTGCTCAAGCAGCTGATGAATCGAAAGAATTGGAACTTGTGTTATTGTTCCCTGAATACAAAGCTATCTCAGAGCCTGATTCTGCACAGGCCATTGAATATTTGTGTTTGTGCTGGCTGCTGAACCGCTCTGTTGAAGCCAACAGTACATAGAACTAAAAATACTTGCAGAGATAAAACCTCAAACCTAGGACAAAAGCATAAGGAAGACTCTGGCAAGCAGAGTGGCATTATTATCAGGCTTATGTCATTGTGCATATTGAAGTGATAATGCAGAGTTTTTTTCAACGCATTCCATTTGTCGCATTCGGTTTTTTGTTGTACAGAAAGAGGAACTGATTCATTGGGCTCACCTCAGCAGCGGTGCTCAGTACTTACGGATCCCTTAAAAGGCTGACAGGATTATGTTCCTGAACTCCTTACATCAACACTTCATGTGTTATGAAGGGCTGAGCCACCAAATTTAGATTCAGAGTCTCTTGTATTGCTGAAAAGTGAAGTGTGTAATTTTTGTGATGTTAAAATACTTTACCTTATTCCTTTTTAGTGACAATTACCTTAGGAGACAACTATAAACAAACCATTCATATGTTAATTTCTAGAAGAGTGCAAGCATTCCGCCTCTGTGCTTCTTTTAAAACAGAACTCTGTTTGGTTGAATGCCCATCGTGTCAAACTCAAAACTTGGGTAAGTTTGGGGCAGGACTACAATATCTGTTTGGCTGACCAATGGCACAAACACATGTGTTTGAGAAACAGAATGGTCCGAATGGAATGATGTACTGCTTGCTGCATACTGCACACCAGATATTTTGTTAAGCCTGCATCATCTCATAAATAAAACAGTTGTTTAGCATTTTAATCCAATTTTGTGCAAAAATACTGGTATCCTCTTAAAATTATGAGTCAAAATAGAGATATTATAAATCACTATCTTTGTTTCATTCATCATGCATGAAATATGAAGGTCAAGATGTGCACTGCGTTAAGGAATACTACATTTGACAACTAACCAATTAAGTAGGAAATCTGGGTATTCTGTGACTATAGAAAACGTAATTAGTGACAATACTAATAGATTCTTGTCTCCATTAGACCCCCTTGAGAAAGAGACCCTAAACTTATGCAACAGAAAATGTTTTACTATTTTAAAAGCCTTCATCAATCAGACACTAGTGAAATATTTATAGATGCTTGCATGTATTTCTGCTTGCAAAGTTGCACAACAACTTTAGACTTCTGAACTTATGTCCATCAAAGAAGAACGATTGTTTTAGTCCACATAATGGTTATGGGATCTAACAGCAGGGGTTAACTGCTGAAACTAACCATCCAAACCTTCACCCCCTGATGGGAACGGCCTTGAGAATCAGCGGGTGCCATGCATGGTCATTACAAACTAATCACCATTAACAATCCACTAACTCACAGCGGATAACAGTGAAATTAAACAGACGCCAGAGGAATCTGTTTTTCTGGTGTGTATTTTTAGCAAAGGGAAAAGGCAAGATTGCCCATTTGTGGCAACAATTGAATTGGGGGATCCCTCTCTGTTCTCCTTACCTCCTGTCAAACTGAATCAGTCTCTGATTCACATTCCCAGGCATCGTTGGCAATGCCAGTTCTTCATCAACAGCCGAGCCACCTACATTCTAGTGAGGAGGAGGAGGACAACATGAGCAAATTCTTCATTCTTCACCTACCTCTCGCTCCAATAAAATGCAGCTAAGGCAGCTACATTCAGCAAACTGATGCAGGGAGGAGGGTTTAAGAACCTACACGCATGAGTATCCAATTGCATGCAATAGAAGTGTTTTGCATTCGCAGTGCTGCCACAAGGGGTGCCATAAAATGTATTTTTTCTGCAATCTGTCTTCTTTTTTAGTCTAACTAATTAGTTAAAGAAACTGCGGCCTGCAGCCATATCACCCTGTAGCCCAAGACTGGTTGCCCACTGGAGCTAAGCAGAGCTGAGCCTGGTCAGTACCTGGATGGGAGACCTGCTGGGAAAACATCTTAGTTACGGATGTAACCTCAGTTCCCTGATGGAGGGAACGAGATGTTGTGTCGAACCGACAGATTGGGATTTGTCTTGAGAACCTATCATCTTCTGAGTATTTAGAAAAGGCCAATGAAAATTGGCGAATGAAATTTGTCATGGATGTCCGGGTATAAGAGGGAAGCCGGCGTGCTCATTCATTCACCTTTGGTCTGAGGAGCCTTAAGCATCCTCCCCCGACCGCTGGGGTGAGCGGCCAGTGTTGTGGCATGAAGGACACAACGTCTCGTGCCCTCCATCAGGGAACTGAGGTTACATCCGTAACCAAGACGTTCCCTTTCTGTCGGTCTCTCGACGTTGTGTCGAACCGACAGATTGGGGTTCCTATGGAAGACGCCACAACACTGAGCCGCGTCACAATATCTAGCGGAGCGACGTTGAATGGCCTGGGCGAGTCAGACGTGGGCGCTAACGTGAAATTATGACCATCCAGTGGATAGGAAGGGGGACCAGAGCTTTTCCACAAAGTTGGGAAGCCCCTGCCACCGGCCGTCACGAGCGGAGGCCTAGTTCTCTAAACAGCGAGAAGTCGCCGGCTCCGTAAGGGCCACTGGGTAAGCATTATTCCCCCCCCGGGGGAAAAACACTGCAGAGACCACTACCTACTGAAGGGAGGAACTAGTGGAGACACTACATGGTCTCACCATCAGGGGAGAACTCATGGGAAAATGTGCGGACTACAGTTAACCGCAAGGTGGGAGTCCACCTAGGGAGGTCATGGGTTGCCGAGGTGGGAACCATTCATGAGGATACATCAGACGGAACAGCCCACGGAGGGGGGGTTACCACGTCTGGAGCACTAGGTCCGGTTAGAGCTATGTGGTATATAACTCAACTGTTCACCGGCCTAAGGGGGCAGGGCTGCTCTGCTCTGCTCTCGCAGGTGTACGCCCTAGCGGTTGCCGGTCCTACCTGTTGCCCTGCAGGACGCGGGCTGACACCGGTTCTACGCGGAGGTTGTAGAACCTCGCGAAGGTATTGGGCGTAGCCCAACCCGCAGCTCTGCAAATGTCTGCCAGAGAGGCGCCCTGAGCCAGTGCCCACGAGGAGGCGACACCCCGAGTGGAATGTGCTCTAACTCCTAAGGGGCAGGGTCGATCTTGCGACCAGTATGCCGTGGCGATGGCATCCACGATCCAGTGCGCCAGTCTCTGTTTGGAGACAGCCCTCCCCTTCTGCTGTCCTCCAAAACAGACTAAGCTGCTCAGAGCTTCTAAAGCTCTGCGTGCGGTCCAAGTAGAGGCGCAGTGCGCGTACTGGACACAACACGGATGGGGTTGGGTCTTCCTCCCCAGTGGGGAGCGCCAGCAAGTTCACCACCTGGTCCCGGAAGGGAGTGGTGGGAACCTTGGGCACGTAGCCGGGCCGTGGTCTCAGGATAACGTGAGGGTCTCCAGGTCCGAATTCTAGGCAACCCGTGGACACAGAGAATGCCTGTAGGTCCCCTACCCTCTTGATGGAGGCGAGCGCCACCAGGAGGGCCGTCTTTATCGACAGGCGAGAAAGATCGAGAGGCCCTCCAGGACCACTTTGAGGTCCCAAGAGGGTACGGGGCGCGGGCGAGGCGGATTCAACCGCCCCTCAGGAACCTGGTGACCAGGTCGTGCTGTCCTAGAGACTTGCCAGCAACTGAATTGGCGATTGCGGCAACATACACTTTCAGTGTGGAAGGGGAGAGATTTCTCTCAAGTCTCTCCTGGAGAAAGGACAGTACGTACCTGATCGAGCATCTCTGTGGGTCTTCTCTGCGAGAAGAGCACCAGGACGAGAAGAGGCGCCGCATACACCTCGTTTCGCTTGTCTGACCGTTCCCCAAAAAAGACGGTCCGCCGTCTTATTCCTCAATCACGTATTCGGACACGATGCGTGATGATGAGATTCTCTTGCAGCATCGGGGGGTGACGTACTGCCATCCGACTCCGACGATTCCTCGGGCTCCCTCCCTCGGGGGGTCGAGCCCAGGAAAAAGCGGATGTCGAGATGTCAGCCATGCTTTCCCGGGCCGCCGTGAGTGTTGGGTTGCAGTGCCCGCACTGCCTCTCCCGGCGCTCGCGGCTGGCTACATGGCGCCTCGGGTTTGAGCGCGGCTCCAAGCCGCGCCCGCCCCCAGTGCCGTGTTTACCGGAAGTGCATGAGGAACTTTGTAAGACCTGAAACGCCCCTTCCCGGCACGTTTCACGTCAAACAAAGTTCTGTCACCCTCTCTTCCCTCGTGGTTGAGACAGCTGGAGGATGCGTCGGTGTCCCCCAGGTGGAGAATGCCGCCGCGGTGCACTCGTGCCCGTAGGTGGCGGCCACTTGGGAGGGCTCGACCTAGACTCCCGTCCAAAGCATGTGGTGTCTCGGCATCTCTGGTGTCAAGAGCTTACATTGCAGCGGACCAAGCTGCCTCCTCTCTCCACACTATGGCTCCTGCCAGGCCAGGGCGTTGAGAGAGCTGGTGACCACGCGGTGACCACGCGTTGAGAGAGCAGGTGACCACGCGGGCCCTGGGTCGGACGATGTCCACACTTGTGGTCCATGAGAAACTCCTCTGGCCTATACTTGCGCAGATGAGTAACGCTGAGAAGGTCCGCTTTCTTGACGTACCCGTCTCGCAAGGGGGGGCTGGTTGGTGTTACTGTCGAGCCGCAGCGGCCCCGCTCACCCCCCGCCCGCGGGGGGGCGCGAGACCCGCACGCAGTCTCCCCGGAGGGTTCTCGTCAATAAGAAGCAGTCCTCCATGCCGCAACTCGGCCGCCTCGGCCGTCGAGTCCTGTGCACCGTCTGCTTCCCAGCAGCCCTGGTCCTCTTCAACGCCCTCCAGCTCTGGGCAGGTGCCCCCTGGAGGAGACAGCGAAGAGGAGACCATCGCCCATCAGCAGCCGCGGGGCAGCGGCCGTCATGGGAACACCTCAGGGGGATCGAGGCTACCATTGGGCCTGACCCCAGCCACATCGCTGGGAAGTCGGATAGGGACGGATCCTGCCCCGTCCCTCCATCTGCTGGCCCCCTCCGGGGGGGTGGCGCCCACTTACTCTCAAAAAGGAGAGTTTCCTCTCTCTCTCGGTTACCTCAGCCGCTCTCACCCTCTGCACGACGGTGAACGGCAAACTCGACGTTGCGTCATGGCAAAGCGCAATGTCGAGTATAAACACCAGCCCTCAGCACTCTCAGTCAGACAGTGCGTTGAGCTGCGCAGTTGCCAGGCAGGAAGAATGGCAGAGCCGATCTCCTCCCCGGGGGGCCTCCCCCGGCAAGGAATCCGTACTGCTAGCCATCGAACCACCCTCCGCGGGGGCGATGAAGCAGATCAAACCTCTAGTCCCCCTGTCACAGTTTTGGGAGCCTGCCCAGACTGTCAGGCTGGCTGGGGAAGATGATCCGTCTTGGCTACGCGATTCAGTTGCTACACGCCCGCCCAAGTTCCGGGACGTCCTTTTACCTCAATCAGAGGCAGGGATGCCCCCGTACTTCGGGCGGAGGTCGCCTCCCTTCTGGTGAAGGGAGCGATCGAGCCCGTCCCACCGGCCGAGGTGTTCAGCGGGTTTTACAGCCCGTACTTCATTGTCTCCAAGGAAGGCGGAGGGTTGCGCCCTATCTTGGATCTGCGTTTTCTGAACAGGCACCTACACAAGCTACCTTTCAGGATGGTCACGCAGAAGCGCATCCAGGCGTCCGTCAGGAGTCAGGACTGGTTCATGGCAATCGACCTAGGACGCGTACTTCATGTCTCGATCCTCCCTCGACATCGGCCGTTCCGACAGTTCGCGTTCGAGGAACGGGCATATCAGTACAGGGTCCTCCCCTTCGGTCTGTCCCTGTCTCCACGAGTCTTTACGAAGGTCGTGGAAGTCGCCCTCCTTCCCCGTTGGGAAGGAGGTGTGCGGGTACTAACTATCTCGACGACTGGCTCAAGTTTGGGCACACTCTCGAGATCTGTGGTGTACACACAGGGACCTGGTGCTCCGGCACCTAGATCGGTGGGGCCACAGGTCAACTGAGATAAGAGCAAGCTCTCCCCGGTGCAGAGCATCCTCTTTCTCGGTATGGAACTCGACTCTGTCCTCACGGGCGGCCCCGCTCACCCCCAGGGGGGGGCGCGAGGACTAGCGCGCCCGGTCAGTGTTGAACTGCCTGAGATCAGACAGTCAGCGGTCCCCCTGTAACAGGAGGCTCCTGGGATTCATGGCATCCTCGGCGGGGGTGGCCCCCCCTCGGGTCGATGCATATACGACCGCTCCAACACTGGCGGCAGAGTCAAGTTCCTTGGAGAGCGTGGCACACCGGCAGCAGGCGTTGGTCACACGCTTTTCTGCCGACACACCCTAAGGGGTGCCGTGTGCAACGGGCAAGCAGTGTCGGGGCGGTGGACGGGCCCCCGCCTGCGTTGGCATTCAACTGCCTAGAGTTGGGACAGCAGCTGTTGTGGCGTATTCTTCACTCACAGCAGCTAACATGACTCGCCCGACGCCTCCTCCTCTGGAGTCAGCAGGTGATCAGCTCCCTGCGAGCCACACACATCCCAGGCGTCCTGAACCAGACAGCCGATGCGCTCTCTCGTCAGTCGATGCCTCGCGGAGAGTGGCGACTCCCTCGCAGCCGGCTCTTTTGGGGCAGTTCGGCCAGGCACAGGTGGTCCTGTTGCCTCCCCGGACTCCACCCATTGTCCGCTTGGGTACTCCCTGTCCGAGGTACCCTCGGCACGGATGCCCTTGCGCACAGCTGGCCGCGGGACAAGCGGAAGTACGCTTCCCCCCAGTGAGCCTCATTGCACAGGGCCTGTGCAAGGCCAGGGAAGAGGAGCATCAAGTGGTACTAGTTACGCCCCTTCGGCCTAACCAGGACTTGGTTCTCGGAGCTGAGGCTCTGACAACAACTCCCCCCTGGCCGCTCCCCCTGGCGGACAGCTTCCCCAGGGGAAGGGGCACGTTACGGCATCCCAGGCAAAACCTGGTCTCCATGTCTGGACGGGACGAGGAGATCCTGAGTGACCCACCCCCGGTCCGGTTGGGACGTCACTCAGGCTAGGGCTTCGGCCACTGGGCGGCTATACGCCCATAGGTGGCGCCTCTTCTCGTCCTGGTGCTCTTCTCGGCGAGAAGACCCGCGGAGTTGCTCGGTCGGGTACGAGCTGTCCCGTCCTCAAGAGAGACGGGGGAGTAACCTCTCCCCCTCCACACTGGGAATGTATGTAGCCGCTACGGCCGCTCATCATGACCCAAGTGCTGGGTAGCCTCTGGGACAGCACGACCTGGTCATTAGGTTCCTAAGGGGCGCGAGAGGGTGACCACCTTACCCGCGCTCCGTACCCTCTTGCGACCTAGGTGGCGGGCCTCAAGAGGCCCCGCCCCCTTCGAGCCTCTCGGGGTTGCCGCTCTTTCTCAGTCTTGATAAAGACGGCTTTCCGCATGGCGCTCACCTCCAAGAGGGTAGGGGATCTACAAGCACCCTCCGTGTCCACAGATTGCCTAGAACTCGGGGCCGGGATTCTCACGTTATCTTGAGACCCCGCCCCGGCTACGTGCCCAAGGTTCCCACCACTCTCCCGAGAGACCAGGTGGTGAACCTGCAGGCGCTCCCCACCGGGGAGGAAGACCCAACCTATCCGTGTTTTGTCCAGTACGCGCACGGCGCCTCTACTTGGACCGCACGCAGAGCCCAGAAGCTCTGAGCAGCTCTTTGTCTGTTTCGGAGGTCAGCAGGAGGGCTGTCTCCAAACAGAGGCTGGCGCACTGGATCGTGGATGCCCTCGTTAGGGCATACCGATCTTTTTTCCTGCCCGTTGGGGGTGAGGCACACCCCTCGTGGCTGGCTCAGGGCGCCTCTCTGGCAGACATCTGCGGAGCTGCGGGTTGGGCTATGCCTAACAACTCCGTGAGGTTCTAATACCTACGCGCGGAACCGGTGTCAGCCCGCATCCTGGCAAGGTGTGGGACCGGCAGCCGGTAGGGCATACGCCTGCGGAAGCCCTTCCCCCTCCGGGGGGAGCAGTGGCGATCCCGCCTCACTTCTTTCCCCTCGGGTAAAGAACAGGCATTCCATCCATCACTAAGCACCCTTCCAGGGGACAGGCTGGGCAGAGCAGCCCTGCCCCCTTAGGCCGGGGAACAGTTGAGTTATCTCCCACATAGCTCTAACCGGACCTAGTGCTCCAGACGTGGTAACCCCCCCTCCGTGGGCTGTTCCGTCTGATGTATCCTCATGAATGGTTCCCACCTTGGCAACCCATGACCTCCCCAGGTGGACTCCCACCTTGCGGTTAACTCCTGCAGTCCGCACATTCTTCCCATGAGTTCTCCCCTGATGGTGAGACCATGTGGTGTCTCCACTATTCCTCCCTACGGTAGGTAGTGGCCTCTGCAGCGTTTTTCCCCCAGGGGGGAATAATGCTTACCCAGTGGCCCGTACGGTGCCGGGCGGCTTCTCGCCATTTAGAGAATCAGGCCTCCGCCCGTGACGGCCGGCGTTAGGGGGCTTCCCAACTTTTTGTGGAAAGCTCTGGGTCCCCCTTCCTCTCCACTGGAAGGTCATAATTTCGCGCTAGCGTGTTCGTCTGACTCGCCCAGGCCAGTCAACGTCGCTCCGCAGAGATTGTGACGCGGCTCAGTGCTGTGGCGTTTTCCATAGGAACCCCATTCTGTCGGTTCGACACAACGTCGAGAGACCGACAGAAAGGGAACGTCTTGGTTACGGATGTAACCTCGGTTCCCTGATGGAGGGAACGAGACGTTGTGTCCCTCATGCCACAACACTGGCCGCCCACCCCAGCGGTCGGGGGAGGATGCTTTAGGCTCCTCAGACCAAAGGTGAATGAATGAGCACGCCGGCTTCCCTCTTATACCCGGACATCCGGGGAGGAGCCCGGCATGCAAATTTCATTCGCCAATTTTCATTGGCCTTTTCTAAATACTCAGAAGATGATAGGTTCTCAAGACAAACCCCATTCTGTCGGTTCGACACAACGTCTTGTTCCCTCCATCAGGGAACCGAGGTTACATCCGTAACCAAGACGTTTTCCGTCAGTATAGTTGAGGTAATAGTTGAGGTAATAAGAGGGAATTTACTTGTAAAGTTGAGGAAACAAGGTTGCAGTATGGTTCAGTATGGTTCATGTACTTCAAATTATGGACACTGAAATTTGTGAGGTTAAGATAATGGATATGATGTACTCTAATGTGGTTGGGGTAGCAAAGTTCAGGTAATGAGGTAATGGCAATAAGTGGGGTAAAGAGTCAAACAACTGAGACATATCGATTACATGTTCATTTGTTAAAGAACACAACAGAACTCTGTAGTGCACATGAGAGATCATTACTAGTAAGGTTGAGGTATAGTGTGGTGATGTTAAAATCACTACTGAGGTTGAGGTAATGATGTTAAGGTAATGAGGCTGATATGACTAGTGATGCTGTTGACTAGGCAATGATGTTGATGATGTAGACACAACCAGATATCACTACCCTAGTAATAGAAAGGTTAAAGTATCTCTAACCTCAACCACTGACATCACTCACACAATCAGTATACATTCCTCACTCTGTCTTAGCCTTCCGGACAGAACTGTTGCAATGGCAGTGCAATGCTCTGATATGGTTACATGGAAGTAGATAAGCTCTGCTGCTCCCCGGGGTCCTGTGTGACTCACACACTGCTACCTAAAGGCTCAAAATGTCTCCATGCTTGGGCGGTTATCTCCAAAAACATGCTGTACTGACAAAAAGCGGAAATGTGAGACAGAATGTAAGATCAGTCAGAATTGAGGATGTGCTGCGTTTCTGAGTCCAAAACTATTCTCATCAAAATCAACAATGGCTTTCAAAAAACACAAGGGGAAATATATAGTGTTACTGCCCAAACTGGTGAGATTACGGAGGAGGTCTTCAACAGAGGCATATTTTGCGAGTGCTGACAGATTGACAGTTGCTGAAATATTTAGCTGAGCATGACACGTTTAGAGAGACTTTTAGTTCAGTGATTAATCTTATGTGATGAAACTTCATAAACAGTTTATTGACAGTTTATTATCATTAAGTGTTTGCACTTTTGCAAGTGTTTGGAGCACAATATACTGTATTAACATGAATGAATTTTCCATATTCATTTTTCAGTGTAAAATGAAAATGAAAATAAAAAAAATTCATTTTATTTTTCATTTTGGCACATATTGTGCGCGCAGTTGTGTATAATGAAATTGCTAATCTGGTTTTCATTTTCATTGTTTAAGTTATTTATTTAAATTTGGCAGGATTTGCCTCCCATATAGAAGGAGCACAGTGATGCAGGCAGCTTTCGCCCCAGGTCATAAGAGTCCACTTCTTTGATCTTTCTTCACTCAGGAAACTTGCCTGAAGCCCGAAAATCGGCTGACTGCGTGTGCTACTATAAGCAACCACACTCATACACACAAGATACATACTCCCATCAGGCTGTCGCATGGGAATATGTACACATACAGAACAACCAGACAAGGGCACTCAGACAGACCGATGCAAACAGTACAGTCAAGGCATTCTGGTTGGGGGCTGCATCTCTCTTATACTCTGTTCACATTGACAGTGATTGATGAGCTTTAAAAGTGACAAGAAGTGGTTCATTTTCAGTGAGAGTGAACTGGGGAACTCGAGCCCCTGCACTTTGATCAAAAGTGCCACAAACGTAATGTGTTCACTAAAATAGATCAAAATTATAATTCAAATAACAACGTATACAAAACAACAACAAATATAATTTATTCAAAACGCAAATCAATTTTTTCAATTTTTTCACCAAAGGTGAATGAATGAGAACGCCGGCTTCCCTCTTATACCCGGACATCCGGGGAGGAGCCCGGCATGCAAATTTCATTCGCCAATTTTCATTGGCCTTTTCTAAATACTCAGAAGATGATAGGTTCTCAAGACAAACCCCATTCTGTCGGTTCGACACAACGTCTTGTTCCCTCCATCAGGGAACCGAGGTTACATCCGTAACCAAGACGTTTTCCGTCAGTATAGTTGAGGTAATAGTTGAGGTAATAAGAGGGAATTTACTTGTAAAGTTGAGGAAACAAGGTTGCAGTATGGTTCAGTATGGTTCATGTACTTCAAATTATGGACACTGAAATTTGTGAGGTTAAGATAATGGATATGATGTACTCTAATGTGGTTGGGGTAGCAAAGTTCAGGTAATGAGATAATGGCAATAAGTGGGGTAAAGAGTCAAACAACTGAGACATATCGATTACATGTTCATTTGTTAAAGAACACAACAGAACTCTGTAGTGCACATGAGAGATCATTACTAGTAAGGTTGAGGTATAGTGTGGTGATGTTAAAATCACTACTGAGGTTGAGGTAATGATGTTAAGGTAATGAGGCTGATATGACTAGTGATGCTGTTGACTAGGCAATGATGTTGATGATGTAGACACAACCAGATATCACTACCCTAGTAATAGAAAGGTTAAAGTATCTCTAACCTCAACCACTGACATCACTCACACAATCAGTATACATTCCTCACTCTGTCTTAGCCTTCCGGACAGAACTGTTGCAATGGCAGTGCAATGCTCTGATATGGTTACATGGAAGTAGATAAGCTCTGCTGCTCCCCGGGGTCCTGTGTGACTCACACACTGCTACCTAAAGGCTCAAAATGTCTCCATGCTTGGGCGGTTATCTCCAAAAACATGCTGTACTGACAAAAAGCGGAAATGTGAGACAGAATGTAAGATCAGTCAGAATTGAGGATGTGCTGCGTTTCTGAGTCCAAAACTATTCTCATCAAAATCAACAATGGCTTTCAAAAAACACAAGGGGAAATATATAGTGTTACTGCCCAAACTGGTGAGATTACGGAGGAGGTCTTCAACAGAGGCATATTTTGCGAGTGCTGACAGATTGACAGTTGCTGAAATATTTAGCTGAGCATGACACGTTTAGAGAGACTTTTAGTTCAGTGATTAATCTTATGTGATGAAACTTCATAAACAGTTTATTGACAGTTTATTATCATTAAGTGTTTGCACTTTTGCAAGTGTTTGGAGCACAATATACTGTATTAACATGAATGAATTTTCCATATTCATTTTTCAGTGTAAAATGAAAATGAAAATAAAAAAAATTCATTTTATTTTTCATTTTGGCACATATTGTGCGCGCAGTTGTGTATAATGAAATTGCTAATCTGGTTTTCATTTTCATTGTTTAAGTTATTTATTTAAATTTGGCAGGATTTGCCTCCCATATAGAAGGAGCACAGTGATGCAGGCAGCTTTCGCCCCAGGTCATAAGAGTCCACTTCTTTGATCTTTCTTCACTCAGGAAACTTGCCTGAAGCCCGAAAATCGGCTGACTGCGTGTGCTACTATAAGCAACCACACTCATACACACAAGATACATACTCCCATCAGGCTGTCGCATGGGAATATGTACACATACAGAACAACCAGACAAGGGCACTCAGACAGACCGATGCAAACAGTACAGTCAAGGCATTCTGGTTGGGGGCTGCATCTCTCTTATACTCTGTTCACATTGACAGTGATTGATGAGCTTTAAAAGTGACAAGAAGTGGTTCATTTTCAGTGAGAGTGAACTGGGGAACTCGAGCCCCTGCACTTTGATCAAAAGTGCCACAAACGTAAACACAAGTGATTTTATCTAGTTTTAATATTAAGTTTATTGTTGCATATGTTTTGTTGTTGTTTATATTAAATAAGTTTTGCGTTTAGTTAAAAAATTCCCTTCATACATGAGCTGTCTGGTAAGGTTTTACAGGAATTGACAGTCTGACATTATGTAACCTTAAACCAAGTAAAAGGTATCTAAAGTTAGTTCAAGCAGATGTGGCGATTGCAGCAAATAAACTAAATTTTGTAGTAGTATAGAAATTGCAACTTTGGACCAGGCTAGACTTCAAAGAAGACTTCAAAAAGGACATGACTAGAATTTTCATAATATATCTTACATGTCAGGATGTCTCATCAGCCTACAATTTCCCATTGGATAAGTATGAATTATCTGTGTGTTTTACTTCATAAAAACGCTGTATGAACAGCAACCTCCAGGTTGCTTAGGACACACAAACTCAAGCTCTTATTTTATTATCAGGCCACTTTAAGATGAGTTTTGTTTGATGAATTCAATAAGATATACTTTGAGGATGAGAAAAGAGCCACATCATTTGAGAAAAATTAAAGGAATACAGCAAAAAACTAGACCATTCTGTCTGAAACTCAACTTGCTGGCTCAGAGTCCTGGGAGCCTATAATACCGGAAGGAGATACAGTAGTACATTAACTCTTAACGTTCTTATTTATCACAATAGCAGTTGCTTGCCTGGAGTGTGACCCTCGAGTTACAGAACCAGTCAGCTGATTGGCTAATGGTACCACAAGAACAGACGTGGTCACAAGCCCTTCACTAGCCCTTCACCCCATTGAGTTGTGACGTCAAAGGCAGCAGACAGGGGAACATATGTATTTCCCGCTTTTAAGAGCCTTCCAAAAAAAAAAAAAAAGTCACTTGCAAGACGTGGCTGCTTTTGAGTAGCCATCAAAACGACAGGAGAATAAAAGTTGTATAATCTGCATTTGATCCATGATAACCAGCCAAACTCTGACATATTAATTGCATTGTCCAAACATTTGGCCTCAAAACAAAACTATAACTTTTACAAACTCATATTTATCCTATGAATTCAAATCAGTCGATGCCTAAGGCAATCAATCAATGCTCTCTCCTGCAAGGTAAAAACTTGAAGTACCCTTATTCTGCATGATCACAAATGTCTTATGCTAGTGTTGTGCAAAATCAGGCTAATGATGGATAACAAGTTGAAACTAAAAGGTTTAAGACTGAACGCACAAACAAACAAACAGCCTAGTCCATATACAGTCCGAGCACGTTGCCGATCTGCGTGTCAGGCTGAGGCCAGGAGAACTTAATCTAATGCAGCGAGAGGATCAGTCAGTGCTGGATCTCAGTAAGCTATTTATGGCTGGATAACTCTCTATAAAACTAACTGGTGCTATCAAGCTCAAAATGCACTGTAATGACAGGCTATTACATGAAATCAAATGCTCTTGCTTATTGTGCATAATGAATGAAAATATTTTTTGCAATATTCATGTTCCTCATAATTGCGTAATTACATTTGAGCTGCTTTGAGTTCAAATTCCCAGCTCAGGATCTTAAAACGTTTCTCTCTTCTCTTCAGCATAAATGTCATATTTTTTATAGCTGACACAATCAGATATGTCTGTTATGACTACCCCACCCTGCCAGCCTGCATAATCTCTAGCTTGAGCTGCAAAGCTAACTTTGCCATTATAAGTCATGTCAACAAGGGAGATGACGGAAAATGTGATGTGCAATTATCAAAACAGACACGTCAAACGGCTGAATAGCTATAAAAGCACCCATGAGCTGCAATGAAGACTCGCTCTTGATCCGCAATCTCTATTAGATGCTAAGAATGCATCAGTATTACAGATGATGGTTCTGTGCATGAGTGTGTTTGGTGCTTGTATGTGTGTGTGCAAGTGTGTGAGGCATAACTTGAAGGGCGTATGATGAGGTCCTGTCTCTAAGATCAGACTCACACTGGGCACTAATGTAACGTGACAGCTCACTACAGACTTATACGGCCCCCGGGAGGGTAATACCATTTCATCAGTCGTCCTTTATCCGTGCCTCTGATGGTTTTGTGCTTGTATACAGGACAGTACAAGGACAATAACATATACTGTACAAACACACACACATACAGTAGAATGTTAACAGTGTGGGTGAACACGACCCGCATTAGCTCCACTTTAAAAAGAGCAAGCTGTTTGCCTAAAAAAACTTTACAGAGCCAATAAAATTAACTCATTTTAACATTACTGGTACATTTGGCGTTTGATAATATTATAGCAGCGGATATTATTTGCGCAACACTGTTGACATTCAAGTAATCTGCTTTTGACACAGGTTTTTTATTTTAACCAATATTTGTGAAACGAGGGGACATTTTGTGCTTCTAGAGTAAATGACATACACTATACAAATTCTGTGATTATTGTATTAATGATCTCATCTCTAAACTATGAAATGAATTAATGCATTATTTAAAGGATGTTTTCGTGTGTAAATCACATGTAGAGGTGTGATTGAGAAATTGAGAAAAATATAGTTTTGTTGTAGGAAAATAAGCATTGGTGCTTTGTTGATAACAGTATGTTAAAAATATATCCCACATGAGATGTATTCACAAATATAGAATGACCCATGAGGAAACAAATTTTAAGATATATGTTAGGGGCTTTTTGTGTCATGGCTCTGCCTCTATTAGTCATGTTTTTCTTGGTCCTGTGGCAGAGCCATGGTAAAGCCTTTGGTTATGTGTGGAGAGAAACATATTATTGTCCTTTTGACAATAATATGCGTTCTCTCCAGTGTCTCGTCATTGGCCCCGCCCCTCTCGTTTCCTGTATTGTTTCCCGGCTGTGTTTCATTACCCTCACCTGCCCTGTGTTATTATCCCTCGTTTGTGTTCCCTTCAAATAGTCCTCCGGGCTTCCCCCGTCAACCCCCCCGGGGCTGCGTGCTTTCGAGCACCACCCCGGACTAAGACTATTCCCCCTTCTCCCTACCCCCATGGACTGCCCCCCATGAGCCCATGTTTGTTATTTTTATTATTCTGTCAGGGGAGTTATGGGGACCGGGAGTTCGCCAGAGCATTCTCGGCAGTGGCAGAGGTGACCGGGTTCAGTGAGGCGGAGTTGAAGACGATCTTCAACTGCTGCCTCACCCGGCGCCTCACA
Organism: Triplophysa rosa; assembly: GCF_024868665.1. Lineage (NCBI taxonomy): Eukaryota > Metazoa > Chordata > Actinopteri > Cypriniformes > Nemacheilidae > Triplophysa > Triplophysa rosa. The sequence continues at coordinate 20,618,532 of NC_079905.1, read as the reverse complement.
CCGTCGGAGAAGAGGCTGCTGGCTCCTCTCGGGTTCGCGGATATGGTCAGGTACGTGGCCAACCGGGATGATCCCGGGAGTGGGGTTCCATTTGGAACTTCTGCTCCACGGTCGAGCGTCCCGGGGGGTCTCGTCCTGGCTGCCGCTGCCCGGGAGGACTCAGTACCCTCTGGCTGGAGCTCCACGGTTCCCGGTTCTCCTGGCGGTGACCGTGGCGAGTGGGGGAGGAAGGACTCGGGGACGATGTCTGGGGGTTCCCTCGACGCATAACTACCTCCGGTCCCCACGGGTCCGCCAAAGATGGCTGCATCGGAAAAGGAGGGAGGAGCGTCACGGGGGAATGTAGCGTCCAATGCAGCCGGTTACCACTCCGGTGCAGCCGGTGTCCAGTCCGGTTCAACCGGAGGTCCTGCCGGCGTCTCAGCCGGCGGTCGAACCAGCATCCCAGCCGTTGGTCGAGCCGGCGTCCCAGCCGGTGGTCGAGCCGGCATCCGAGCCGGTGGTCGAGCCGGCGTCCAGTCCGGTGATCCAGTCCAGAGTCCAGTCCGGTGATCCAGCCGGCATCCAGTCAGGTGATCCAGCCGGCGTCTAGTCCGGTGATCCAGCCAGCGTCCAGTCCGGTGATCCAGCCGGCGTCCAGTCCGGTGATCCAGCCGGCGCCCAGTCCGGTGATCCAGCCGGCGTCCAGTCCGGTACAGCCGGCGTCCAGTCCAGTGTCCAGTCCGGCAGTCCAGCCGGCATCCAGTCCGGTCCAGCCGACGTCCCAGCCGGTGCTGCCAGCGTCCAGTCCGGAGTCCAGCCCGGTGTGGCCAGGATCTAGCCCGGTGCAGACGGGAACCAGCCCGATGCAGCCGGGAGCCAGTCCGGCGTCCAGCCCGGCCTTCCAGCCTGTGCAGCAGCCAGCCTTCCAGCCGGCGCCCAGCCACGTCGGCGGTCCCTCCAGGGACTAAGACTGTTCCCCCCAGGGCTTCCCCCGTCAACCCCCCCCGGGGCTGCGCGCTTTCGAGCGCCACCCCGGACTAAGACTATTCCCCCTTCTCCCTACCCCCATGGACTGCCCCCCATGAGCCCTTGTTTGGACCCTCCCATGTTTGTTATTTTTATTATCCCACCCCAATCCTGTTGTGATTTTGTCATGTCTGAGCCTGATTTTGTTTTCTCTCTATTGTCTTGTCTTGTCTGTCACCCAGTCCGCCTTGTCTCGTCTGTCTACCCCTTGGTGAGCACCTGGAGGTGCTCATTAAAGGGGGGGCTTCTGTCATGGCTCTGCCTCTATTAGTCATGTTTTTCTTGGTGCTGTGGCAGAGCCATGGCAAAGCCTTTGGTTATGTGTGTAGAGAAACATATTATTGTCCTTTTGACAATAATATGCATTCTCTCCAGTGTCTCGTCATTGGCCCCGCCCCTCTCGTTTCCTGTATTGTTTCCCGGCTGTGTTTCATTACCCTCACCTGCCCTGTGTTATTATCCCTCGTTTGTGTTCCCTTCAAATAGTCCTCATGTTTCATTGTCCTGTGTTCGGTCATTGTGTGTGCTGTATGCCTTGTGCTGTTCAGTTCCTGGTCTATGCTCGTGTTCCTGTTCATGTATGTGATCTTTCAGTAAGTCTAGTTAGTGTTAGTTTATTGTATTTGGTCTAGTGTTGTACTTAGTCTTTGTTAGTTTAGTTTAGTCAGTTTATGTTCCTGTTTACCTGTTATATCATTTCCCCTGTTATCGTGTCTTGTTTTCCCCACCGTGGGTTTTTGTTATACATTTTTGTAAATAAAAAGTCATTTGTTAACCCCTTCACTCCCGCCTGCCTGCAATTGGGTTCTTCTCCAAGCAATCCTTGACATTTTGCCTGTGGATAGGACCGTGGAGAACAGACAGGAATACATTGGATAGAGACAGGGGAGTGGGACTGGCAAAGGACACTCGAGACGGGAATCTAAATCGGGTCGGGCCGCAAGTGCACTGGCACTTCATGTCGGCACACTAACCACAAGGCCATTGGTGCCGACCAGGAAAACAATATAAAGTAAATACAGTAAATTGAATTGTTTTTCTTCCTGGTAAACAGACCAAAAATATGAATTCCTCACACAGACAGATGTGACAATTTTGTTTTTCTTTGTGATAAACTGGGCCAGTTTGTCCCTGATGCAAATATTGTTTGAAAAGGTAATTTAGGCACTAAATTATTGGATATTTAAAAAAGTGTCTGTCGTTTTAGATTAAAATTTCTAATGCTGCCAAAGTAATTGCGGAATGCATTGGGGTCAGTGAAGCATGCTGGTCCATTCTAAAACACTAGAGGGATGACTTCAGTGGTCCGTGAAGTGCCCTTCACTTTCTGTCTGGACGATTGTTACTCAAAAAGAAAGATACTATGGAATATAAGTCCCGGTCCCTAAATCTTATCTAATTAAACATAACATACTTCCAATATTTTTTTTATTCTTATTAGTACTAGCACTGGCTATGCTCCAAAACCTAGTGAAATGTCTTGAAATGTATACATCTTATGAGACAACATCAGACTGAAATGGAAGTGACTGATCTGAGTGACTCTTCATAGTCACACACAAAGCATCGTACAAATAATGATCTGCATGCTGAGCACACAGAAGACTTGACTTGATTTTAGTAGAGCGGTATTAACATATCGCCAAGCTGACATTGTGTTACACTTATAGTTGGAAGTTAGTGTGGTGCACAAAGAGTTTTTCAAATCAGACAGGTCAAAAAGGTTTGATTTATGTTAGAATGCTGCCTCATTGTTTTATCTTCTCTACCTCATACATCTAAACACATGCTTCCTCCTTCATTCATTTATACACCCACATGTAGTGGCTCTGTTCCAAATCCTGGTTAGCTGCCTACATTGGAAGCATTGTACAGAAAGGTGGTGATACTTTACTGTATCATCAGCCATCTTTCCAGGGTTATTCCTACTGCCCGAGTTGTCAAATCAAATCGAGTTGTCCAAATCAATCGGTTCAATTTAATGTTGGGATGGGCTGCCTACTGTATCATCTTGCTAGGTTTTGAACCAGAGCTACAGACTCAATCCATTTCATCACCCTTTCAAATGCATTGTCATCCTCTTCCTCGCTGCCACTATTTCATCTTTATTCAGTCCTTCAGTTCTGCTTTTTACACCCACTTGTAGTGACACTATCTCACATTCAATATTAGACAATAAGACGATTTGCTATATTGTTTTCCATAAAAGCAAAGATGGCAGCAGAACGAAAGGCTTATGTTGCTCTAAATGGTTCCCTGCAGGTTTAGTTTCTCTTCATGATTAAAGATAAATTGCTAGGCATTTCAGCACAGCTCTCAAAGAGTAAAAAAGCCCCTGTCGTAAACAGAGGCCAATGATGAAATAGAGATAATAACAGCCATGGAATTCACTCTTTAGACTATCTTTAGACATGAAGACCGGTATGTGGGCTGGCACCAACACTCACTCTCATCATCATCTAGCTGAGAGCTGATTCAGTGCTGTGGAATTTACCGTGTCATCTTTTAACACATGACATGATTCGAATGTCCAATAAGAGGCCACACACCAGTCCACCAATAACATCCCATTGTGTCTTACTTGTCCATTAGCTTTCTGCTAGAGGTAAGGACCGGATATTGATGAAATTGTTTTTTTCTCTGAAAGGCAAATCTTACACAAATAAGAAAGATACTTGGATGTGTGTCGAGCAACTTGAGTTATTGATTTAAATTCCTGGCAACCACACAAGCCATGCAATACTACAGGGCACATTATAGTCTCAATCATATTTTTTTGGTATGTGACTTTGTACACCAACACTGTTTTGATACTCTTTTGATTGGACAATGTCCTTACTGTCATAGACCGAAGACGAGGAGTCCACAAACTGGATATTTATTTACAGGAGAGTATAACAACTAAAACTTGAACAAGGTAACACCAAAGCAAATACACAATGATGAGACCGGACAACAGAGTAAGATTATATGGGCATTATTGGGGGCCAGAGGGGTGCAGCATGCACCGGAAGCCAGGGGACACCAACAGAAGCCGTGGCCTTGACACTGGAGTCAGGAGCGATGCACACAGCCGACAGAAATAAAGGAGTTACAATCGGCCTCTGTGGCCATCGCAAGGAGACTAGAGACGGTCACCATGACCATGGCGTAAGAGCAGGGAGAGCATGGGTTTTGGTTGGTCTTTGTGGGCATGATGAGGGACTCAGCGACTGCTACTTCAGCCCGAGTATACACCCCAAATTTCTTGAGGGAAGTTCTGAGATGTCCATGTCACCCAGAAACATGCTGCTGCCATCACCATTTTGGCCAGCATTCAGGAGCTACAGCGGGTCCAGGGCTGAGTTCTGAGATGGGAGCCGGCCCTGTACGGGATTTAGGAGAGTGAGTGAACACCTCACAGAGATCAGGAGATCGGAGATCCGTGAGCAAGCACTTCACAGAGAGTGAGCTGACTCCTCATGGAATTCAAGGCAGGGAGTAGGCTCTTTCTTGAGTTTGGGAAGTTGAATGGCTCCTCAATGAGTTGAGGAAAAGAGTGGGCTCCTCACAGAGTTCAAAGAGGTGACCAGGCTCCTGGCTGGGCCCGGGGAAGTGAGCACGAGTTGGAGCAGACTCATGGTTGAACTCGGAAGCGGACTCGTGGCTGAACTCTGGAGCGAATTTGGGTCTGTTGTTGTCTCCTGGTGTACATGGAAGAGTGGATCTAAATCCTGGTGTATCTGGTAGAGTGTGTGTTCTGGAGTAGACTCTTGATAAGGCTCTGGAGTGAACTATTGTAGAAACTCTGGTGCGGAGTCTTGGAGAAACTCTGGTGCAGAGTCTTAGAGAAGCTGGAGCAGAGTCTCGGAGAAACGCTGGAGCAGAGACTTTGAGAGTGGTGTTGGTCTCGAGGTATGTGGAGGATTTGGGTGTGAAATTGACCTGAGGTAATTTGCAATGATCAGGAGACAGGCACATGAATAAATAATTATCCAGTACTATCCGGAAGCATGCTTTGAGCATAACATCGTTCCAGCTCACCTGATGGACGTAATCCAAGAAGTCCTCTACGTAACATTCCAGAGGACTGTCGCCTTGGTGGAGATGGAGAAGCAGGTAATCCTCCAAAGAGTCCATGTAGAAATCTTATGGGTCTGGTCTTTTGATAAACAGCCAGCAGAAAATACTGGATGATGTCTGAAATATTCTCAGGGAACATTGTAGCACCATGTCCCTAGCATGAGAAAAAACACTGCATTCAATCTTACTCTTTTCGAGTTTGAGTTGTACCTACATTTTACAGAATGGTGGGCCTCCTGAAGCACCTGGACACCTCTGAGCTACAGTACACCATTGGAAACACTTTAATATCCGAAATAGTTTCTACATGACAAGTGGATATCAATCCTGGTGCTGGGTCTCCATTATCTGACAACAAGTTCAGTTAATGGGTTTTCTGCTATTTTGTGGCCAGTATAAAAAAATAAGAGAATAGAAATAATATTACAATGTCCTCAATAATGTTTTCTTGATTTTTCATGTAGATTTTCTCATTTAGATTTTAAACAAATGACACATTCTAAGTTTATTGATAGGTGTTTTTATTTGTTCATACAGATTTTAACAGGTGTAAATTACAGCAATTTTATGCAATCTTTTTGCTATGCAGTAGATGTTCTTTCAGCTCTATCTACCTTAATATTTAAAAGAAAAAGAAAAGTTGAAAAAGTAGGAATTAAACACATAGCAAGTGTTTAATTTCCACACAGCAAAATCGCCAGTGTTAAAAAGGGTCAAATTAACTCTCACAGTGTTTATATAATCCACACTTTGAGAGTGTGGATTATATATACACCGTGAGTGTTCATTTGACCTTTTTTAACACTAGCGATTTTACTGTGCATACATTTTTAAACCCCTTTGTCAAAACAAAGCTCCATAACAACATTATATTAACAGACCTTTGCTATCATGGCAGTCTTACAACAACAAAGTCATTATAGTCCAGTTCCATGCAAACGCTTGCCAACAAAAACATTTAAAATCATAGCAACACCTTGCTGGTGTTCAGCTGTAAAAACAATAAAAAAACAAGCAATTTGAAGAGAAAAACAAAAGCTTTGGTTACATTTTAGGCCTTGCTGTTGTTGTTATCATGTACTGAAAATTGGATGATTGTGTAAATGTTCAGTAATACAAAGACGGACAATATAAGTTCAAAGAATGAACAAAGCAATGCACTTTGAGATGCTTAGAGAAAAGGGTTCAGGGTGAGTTTGTTGTCTGTGGGAGATTGAGCAGCCTCTGAAGAGATCCCAAAGGAGGACAGTAGAGTGTTATTTGCTGGAGGAGAGGATCTGTACCACCAATACTCTCATCTACAGATGTGTATTTATTGGCAGAGGAATGCATTTTAGGAAGAGTTAACTACATAATAAGGGACGATTTACTTTTTGCACTGTTCAAATTGTTGGACTATGACAACATGTATAATTACTTTTGATGTCCCAAAAAGTGTACCACCTTATTTTCTTACTGTGATGGATCTCACAAGCTTATTTGCTGCTGTGGTAACATTGACAAACATGGGATATAAAGGTCAATTGCAGAGTATGGATTGTATCTTATAATTTAGCAAAAAATAAAAATTTGCAGTGACAAATGTAAGCTACAAAACAAATATGGGGGTTGTGGCTGAACAAACATTCAGTTGACAATTCTAACACAGTGAGATCAGAGCAGAGCTATAGTATTCATACACCCACTCAGGCTAAGTCCGAGCACAACCTTGAGCTGTGCATTCATATGATTAAAATGTGCCTCTTTGCACACTGATTTAATCAATGGAAACATTAAACTATATCTTCAGTCACTTACCATCAGGGCTGGAAAGGGGGGGACAGAACCAAGGACGTGCATTTTAAGGGGAAGTTCCACCTCAAAATGTAGAGAATTTCCGTCTTTTTTTTCATTTAGAATCCCTCAAACACTATGCACATTCCGTTTATAAAGTGTTTTTTGTATCTATGGTTGGAAAGTATGAAAAATGTCCACAGCTAGAGTCTCCACCATTTCCACCAATTATCTGCTTACCACTGACTCAAAACTGATTCATACTTCAGTTTGTAGAACAAACCTAACTATATATAAACTGAACCAATGGCAATATCTCAGCACCGTGTGGGAATCGCCCGGCCCGAACTCATGGCACTCGTTGGACACAGAGAGTGCATGCAGATCCCCTACCCTCTTGATGGAAGCGAGTGCCACTAGGAGAACCGTCTTCATCGTGAGATGAGTTAGAGCGGCCTCTCCTAGGGGCTCAAATGGGGCCATACCGAGGCCCTCAAGGACCACATCAAGGTCCCAAGAGGGGACAAAGCGCGGTCGGGGAGGATTCATCCTCCTCGCGCCCCTCAGGAATCTGATGACCAGGTCGTGCTGACCGAGAGACTTACCTGCCACAAGGTGGTGATGTGCAGCAATGGCGGCGACATAGACCTTGAGGGTGGAGGGAGAGAGGTTGCTCTCTAACCTTTCTTGGAGGAAGGACAGAACGACGCTGATCGCACAGCTCTGTGGGTCTTCCTTGCGGGAAGAGCACCAGGACAAGAAGAGGCGCCACTTGTAGGCATAAAGTTGCCTAGTGATTGGGGCTCTTGCCTGAGTGATCGTGCTCACAACTGCGGGAGGCAGGTCACTCAGGATCTCCTCGTCCCATCCAGGAGCCAGACGTGGAGGTTACAGAGGTCTGGTCTCGGGTGCCAGACCATGCCCTTCCCCTGAGAAAGAAGGTCCTTCATTGGGGGAATCAACCAGGGGGAGTTGTCGTCAGAAGCGTCAGCTCTGAAAACCAAGTCTGGTTGGGCCAATAGGGAGCGACTAACAGAACTTGGTGCGCCTCTTCCCTGACCTTACTGGGGGGAAGGCGTACTTTCGCTTTTCCTGTGGCCAGCTGTGCGCAAAGGCATCCGTGCCGAGGGGGGCCTTGGGCCTCAGGACTTCTGGGATTCTAGTTCTCTGTCGTATGAGGGTGTCTGCTGTTCGGTGGGTCGAGTCTCTCCACACCGATATCCGTGCTACTGGTGGTGCCTATTGACTGTCTTGTCTATCTACCTTGTTAATAAAATTCTGTTTCCCCCACAATTGAGTCTGTTGCCTGATATATCATGACAGAACGATCTGACCATATACGGACTCAGCGGGATTAGATCAGCCCCCCCTGTCGACTGCCCGGGGAACCCACATGAGCCTGACCTCATAGAACCCGGAACATATGGTGGTAAGCCCCATTCATGCCATATTTTCTTGACCCTGTGTGTTGCCAGGATGCGCCAGCGGAGTCATCAATTCCCAACAGAGACCTCTAGAGTGGCTTTCTGATGTTTTTATTTTACAAAACCATGATATTAATAACCATGATAGTTACACGATAATTGTGACGTTACGTGACGCTCTGGAATACGTGCTTCTTATTGGCCAGACATAGTGCTGTAGTACTCGAGTCCGGACTCGAGACGTTTTTTAATGGTCTCGGACTTGTCTTGGACTCGTTGGTACTTGAACTCGGACTCGTCTCGGACTTGGTCATTGGTCTCGCAAATGTTCTAGTCGGTCTCGTCCGAGTCCAGCGATATATGTTTTATTTTCTCCTTCAAAACAAAACATTGACAGAGCAATATTCTTGTGATCCGAAAACTAATGATCCGAAAACTGTTGCCGACTCTCGACTCTAGAACGAGAGCTGCGCGTGCTCATAAGTTCTCTTTTCACACAGCAGTTCAGTTCAGTGTGTGCTGTTGTTGTAATTAAATAACTCCGGTATATTGGTTCAAGTCCACGGGACTGTCATGCACGCCAGAAAGTGAATAACTGAATTAATTTGTGGATAATATTAAGTGTTTACGGGAGACGCTAAACGGGAACGATTCAGCTGAACTGGTTCGACCGGTTCACTAAAAAGAAAGAACCGGTTCGAATGAATGATTCGTCCGCGCCGTGAACCAGCAGCAATCATTCATCAAGCACGATGTCAGCGAGCAGCGGCATAATACAGATTGGTTTTACAAACTATAATAAATGTATCGACAGTGCGCTTAAAAGGAAACTTTTTGCACCAAAACTTTCCCTGAAACATGTGGGACAACATCCAATTTCGTAAGACACCTGCAAAGGCATCACAAAGAGAGGTAAGTTAATGCCATGTTTCAGAGTTAGCATTGCATTTGAGTATTTTAGAAAGTTTGGAAAGTAGGGCTTAAAGATAAGATTGATCGTATTTTTATTGTAATTGTGATGAACATGTTATTTAAGGATGGGCACCGACGTGCTCATAAACGAGCCGTGGAGCCTCTGCTCTTTCTAGCGGCTCCTCTATCGAACACGCACGTCCACGGGCAGGCGCGCACACGCACGCACGCACACACGCACAAAAGTGTTCATTGCTGCACAACCTTGCTGTTAGGTAGTAAAATTAAAATGACCTTATTTTATCTGCTTTTTGATCATTACAAACAATAATGAAAATGATTATCTTAGAATAGAAGATATGCTGTCTCTTGCATCACATAAATTATCAGTAGTTAAGTATGTGGTCTTGTAGTCATGATTTTTTTCTGTCTCTGTCTTGACTGTCTCAATTGGACTCGGTCTTGACTTGGACTCGAACCTCTCTGGACTTGGACTTGACTTGGACTCGAACCTCTTTGGACTCGGACTTGACTCAGTCTCGACTAGTCCTGGTCTTGGACTTGTCTTGGACTCGACAATGGTGGACTTGACTACAGCCCTAGCCAGACATTCCAAGGTATTTTATTCCCAGATAACAACCACAATCATCTTGAACGTGGGAGCGACAGCAGATAAACAACAAAGAAATTAACAATTCTCCAGTAACTCAGGGAATTTTATTATCTCTGTTTACACTTAATCACAGAGAACAAACAATATCTACCCTACAGCTGCTTTATAATTTTACTACATCCTCAAGCAATTCTGCAGAACTCACACAGCTACACGATAGCAGCCAACCAATAATAATAATAATAATAATAATAAACAATTTCATCTCCCTCTATGTTATTGCACTTTTCAATAGACAGGCCCGCCTGACATGAATGCAAAATTGAGAATAGATCTCAACAACGCTGAGAGGAATGACACAGGAATCAGTGAGGAGACGGGGGGCCGAAGAGAAAGCTGTGGACCCTCAGCACAGGATGGAAAGGACCTCTTTAAAGACTTTTAATAGGCCTGCTTTGTGCGCTAGCTGCCAGTATCTGTCACACACAGTCCAGATGTACGAACACAGTCTTCCCTGAGTCAGACATTCTTTGTGTAGACCTCAGCGATCAGCTATGAACAGGGCTGTGTTTCCCGATAACGATGGATCTTAGTACTTAAGAGTGTTTTCTACGAGCCACTTTGCGTACGTTCGTCATTGATTCACGTGCGTTTCCCAAAAATGCACTTTACACGACTGCACGTAGCAGTGCTTTAAGTGCTACTTACGAGTCGCTATCCGTTTGTCAGGTGCTGAAATGTAATGGCTCGTTTTGTAGCACGTGCTTGTTTTCAAAATGTTATAAGGCAAATTATATATATGTGCATGTGGTAGGTGAATATTGTTTAATGTTGTTTAACATATTTTTTGTGCAACGTGTAATACTTTTTCTATGTGTAGATAAGACTTATCTACTGTAATTGTGCAATGTATTTAGCACGTTCTAGTGAAAATAAAAAAGTTAAAATCAAAAGTAAAAAAATTGCTGTGTGTTTGTTGAACCACATTTTATTACACTTTTGGGTGGTGTGGAGGTGGCAATTTCAAGTTAAGTTTTTATTAGGGCCTATGTATTATCTAGCATTCTAGCTCCAAACAAAATGTTTATTGTACACATACATTACCAGCACTTTATTAATAATAAGCACAACGTGTGTTCATTATGAATATGAACCTTTCAATTAGAGAACAATAAAGGGAAGAGCTAATCAATCCAATTTCTCAGCAAATCAGGCATTCTGTTTCTTTAAGTATTGCCTTCTGCAGTTGTTGGAACATACGTATGATAGGCAGTGTGTAATATATAAGGTTTGTAACAGTCTGAAAACCTTTAATCACATTGTTCCTGTTGATAGGCTAATTAGAGTATAGTTCACAATAGTCTCAAAGAAGAAATCATGGCTGCAATAGGCTACAGCAGCAGGAGAAAGACAAAGACACTGACATTCACCAAGTAAACATTTTGACCATTTCTCTTTTGAACACAACATTTTTACTTTGCATAAAATGTGGAGTAACTTTAATACAGCAATCCAGCAACAAACATGCATCCAAATGTTAGAACCAATAACTTGCCCATACGATATATTTTTTTATTCTTTACTTTATTAATGTATGTTCAGTCATTTAATTTTATTGTACTGTATTTTTTATTAATTTAGTTTAGTAATCTATAAGATTTAAACAAACAAAACAACTAACTAAATAAAAAAATTATAAGTCACATGTAGGCGTGTTTAAGTTTAAGCGCAATTCTCTGGTTGTCCTTCAGGTGTCTTCTTACGATGCACTAAGGGCTTTACGATTACTCCAGAGCACTCGTAGATCTACGATGATTTTCAAGTGCTACTTAGGTAACGATGCTTTTGGGGAAACAGACCGTAATATTAAGATCACTCGTACGATCATTTTTACGATCAACGTAGGCTTACAATGCTTTTGGGAAACGCAGCCCTGGTTAGTTTCCTCAGCTCTGGTTTTTGTAATCTACAGAAAGAATGAGATACCATAAATAGACTGCACTGATGGAACTAAATCCTACCCCTAAAACCAACATTTGCCTAAAATTCAAACATAACTTAGCCCTCTTCACTGTAAACAGGGTTTAAAATGAGGTATTTACACACTTCAGGGTATATTTAGTGGGTGTCCATTAATGTAAAAATCTAAAAGAATGTTTCTGTATCTTTTAAAAAAAAAAAACATTAAATATTTTTGTGTACTCACGGGCCATTGTATAAGGTACACCTGTTCAAACGTTTGTAACACTATTTAGGCATGTAGACTTGTAGTGAAACTGCTGATCTGCTGGAATTTTTACACACTAACATCACTAGGAATTAGAAAGAATGGAAAAAGTTGCAGGTCTGTCGGTAAAAATGCATTGTTAATTGTGATGGTTCTGCCCCATCTTGTCTTGCTTTTCTTGATCTTGTGGCAGAGCCATGGCAGAACCTCTTGTTTCATGTGGAGAGAGGCGTTTTGGCCGTTTTGGCTTGCCATACTCTCTCTGGTCTCGTCATTGTTCCTGCCCTCTAGTTTCCTCATTAGTGCTCCTTATTAGTTCATGCCCCACACCTGTCCCCTCTTGATTTGATCCCTTATTTAATGCCCCTTTGTTCTCTGTCCTGTGCTGGTTCATTGTGTCTCTCATTCGTTTCATGTGGTGAGTTTGTGTCTTTAGCCAGTGCAAGTCTAGTCCAGTTATTTGTATTTAATGTCAATGTTTATCTCAGTCTAGTCTAGTGTAGTTAGTCTGTGTTCCTGTTTATCTGTCATGTTTATATCTTTGTTCTTGTTCTACCCCCACGTGGGTTTTTGTTTTGTTAATTATTTATTAAAGTCTTGTTAACCCCTTACCCGCTGTCTGCACCTGGGTCCTCTGTCCATGTCTCACCCCGTGTCATGACAGAATGAACCAGCCATTATTGGACCCAGCAGACAGAGGGATTGCACCGGGAGGGGTCGATGCTGCCGGGCTCCCCTTCAGGGTCGAAGCCGCTGGAACCCCGTCTGGGGTCGAGACCGCCGGGCTCCCTTCCAAGGTTGAGGTCGTCGGGTTCCCCTCCAGGGTCGAGACTGCCCGTGTCCTGTTCCCGCAACAGATCCATGCCGGCATCCCAACCGGTACACAGGCCTGTCCAGTCGACACCCCGTCCTATGTGTTCCTGTGTCGCCGGCGATCCAGCCGGTGTCCTAGTTGCTACCTAGCTGCCAGAGAGTGCTGCCCAGCCGTTGGAGAATGCTGCCCAGCTGCCAGAGAACGCTGCCCAGCCACCGACATCCTGTCCTGTCCTGTCCTGTCGATGCCCAGTTCTGCTTAGCCGGTTGGTCAGCCGGCAATCCTGTCCTTGTCAGCCAGTAATCCAGTCTGTGTTTCAGCCGGCAATCCAGTCCATGTGTCAGACGGCAATCCAGTCCGTGTGTCAGACGGCAATCCAGTCCGTGTGTCAGCCGGCAATCCAGTCCGTGTGTCAGCCGGCAATCCAGTCCGTGTGTCAGCCGGCAATCCAGTCCAAGTCCGGCCACAGCGCCGGCATCCAGTCCATGATGGGGTTCTGCCCCATCTTGTCCTGCTTTTCTTGATCTTGTGGCAGAGCCATGGCAGAACCTCTTGTTTCATGTGGAGAGAGGCGTTTTGGCCCTTTTCGCTTGCCATACTCTCGCCGGTCTCGTCATTGTGCTTGCCCTCTTGTTTCCTCGTTAGTGCTCGTTATTAGTTCATGCCCCACACCTGTCCCCTCTTGATTTGATCCCTTATTGAATGCCCCTTTTTTCTCTGTCCTGTGCTGGTTCGTTGTGTCTGTCATTCGTTTCAGGTGGTGAGTTTGTCTTTAGTCAGTGTAGTCTAGTCCAGTTATTTGTATTCAATGTCAATGTTTATCTCAGTCTAGTCTAGTGTAGTTAGTCTGTGTTCCTGTTTATCTGTCATGTTTATATCTTTGTTCTTGTTTTACCCCCACGTGGGTTTTTGTTTTGTTAATTATTTATTAAAGTCTTGTTAACCCCTTACCTGCTGTCTGCACCTGCGTCCTCTGTCCATGTCTCACCCCGTGTCATGACAGTTAATGGTAGAGGTCAGATGAGAATGGAGAGACTGAAAAAAACACAACAACCAATAGGGCAAAAAGAGGAACTCGGAATGCACAACCTTGAAGCAGATGGACTACAACAACAGGTCCCGGACCTCATATAAGCATGAAGGGGCCTCCCATAAGGTCTAAAATAATGAACTTGGGGGGTCCCCTGGTTTTTCATTAAAACAAAACACTATTGTTGTAACAGAACCACTAGGCACACGGCAGGTAAGATCTTCAATCAATGTTTACTCACAGACAGATTCGACACAGGTAAGTAAACAGGTAAATGTTGCAACGGCAGATATATGACTGTAAGAACTGACTATAATTACTACTAATACTGTATATACTAGTACGAATCTATGGAGGAAGTCTCTGAGAACATTGTGCATAAAGTCTTGGAAGACAGAGGGGGCATTTAAAAGTCCATATGGCATAAATAAGTATTCATAATGGCCGGTCTAGGTGATCAAAGCCGTTTTCCACTCGTCTTTCTTCTTGATCTGCACCAGATTGTACGCGCTGTGGAGGTCCAACTTGGTAAAGATGGTGGCTCCTCTCAGCTGTTCCAGGGTGGTAGGGATGAGGGGAAGTGGATGCCGGAACTTGACAGTGATGCGGTTCAGGGCTCGATAATCAATGCAAGGCCATAAACCCCCGTCTTTCTTGACCACGAAGAAGAAGCTTGATGCGGTAGGGGATAGTGAAGGACGAATGTAACCTTACTTCAGGGCTTCCTGGATATACCCGTCCATGGCCTTCTGCTCGGGGATGGATAGTGGATCAATTTTGCCATGGGGCACTGGCTCACCATCCTTGATGTCGATGGCACAGTCCCATGGTATGTGGAGGTGGTAGCTGGGTCGCCCGGGCAGGACAGAAAATATTGAGGAATGGGAGATAACACTCAGGCACTTTGACTGAAAGCTTCTCAGTGGGACTCTCGATGGTTGTGGGGCAGACTTCCTTAGCTGGACGTGCTGTGGGTCGTAAAGACATCAGAGAGGGGAAGCAAGATGAGAAGCACTGTTCACCCCATTTTAAAATCTCTCCCCAATTTAAAACTTCTGGTTGGTGTTGGACCAACCACGGGCGACCCAGGATGTTTTCTGAGGTGGCCTTCTCCAAGACTAGAAAGTGGATTTTCTATTCGTGTAGGGCGCCTACTTGCAGCTGCACCGGCCCCACTTGAAAATTTACTCTGTTTGCTGAACGGTCTTCCAAGTATTGACTAAACTTGGTAATGGATGGGGATGTTCTCTTTCGTGAGCTTGAGCTGGCAGCAGAGGGTGCCAGAGATGAAGTTGCCGGCTGACCCAGAGTCGATGAGGGCTGTTAGAACGAGCGCAGAATCAGAGGTGGGCCGGCATACTTGGGCATGCAATGGAGCTTGAGCGACTGAAGCATTCTGAATGCTACTCACCAATGTACGTGGGAGACGAATGGGGCATGATGACCGCTCAGCAGATGGCAACCGGGTGCCACCAATTTCCATGGGTTCGTCTAGAGTCACTGGAGCAGGCATACTGTATAGGGATACTCTGGCTGCCGGGGTTGGGTTTGATGGACACATCTGCAGCCATGCTGCCGGTTGTATGGAGAGCTGAATGAACTTCTCAAGACCAATGGAATCATCACTACTCGTGAGGTAGAGTTGGAGCTGTGGACTTAACCCGTGATGGTAGGTGGTTAGGAGAGCTGGTTCATTCCATGCACTCGTGGATGCCAATGTATGGAACCTGATGGCATAATCAGACACAGGTTAATTTCCTTGATGTAACAATTAGAGTTGAGCACTTACAGATGTATCTCCAGTGCACTGTCCAAAAACCTCACAGAAGTATTGTGGGAACTGTGATTGAGACTTTACAGCTGGGCCGGCTTGGGACCAGAAGGCATCCGCCCATCGAATGGGTATTTCCGGTGAGTAGTGAAATGGCGAAGGAGATCTTGGCAGCTTCTGTGGAGTAAAAATGAGAGTTGTGTTGTAAATACAGGGTGCACTGGAGAATGAATCCTTTGCAATCCTCAGATCACCGCCAGTCCCATGGCTGCTCCAGCTTCCTACTCTGGCCTGGCGGTGATGGACGGTGAAGCATGGATGTTTACCATTTGTGCCTGGTGCTGGGGATTGGTGCTGGGTGCGGGTGTTAAAGCCCTCTTGAGTGCGTCCACGGTCTCCTGGAAGGGGTCTGGCGCACTCATCTTGTAGTGGTTTGGCTTCTTGTAACAGAACCACTTGGCAGACGGCAAGTAAATTCTTTAAAAAATGTTCATTCACAGATACAGGTAAATAAACAGGTAAATGTTGCAACGGCAGATATATGACTGTGAGAACTGACTATAATTACTGTCCTGTGTGTCGCAGGAGATTGTGGATGACGGGCTTGTGATCCGGGGAGTGCAGGGTGACAGATGTGGAAGACTTGGATGACTAGGGAACCTCAGATGACTCTGAAGACTTGGAAACAGAAATGATGATGAGATACATGTGACGGTGATCAAAACTCCGACGAGGGTGAGCAAAGTGAGGGAGTGAGGTGAGAGCCTGGTGATTCTGTCACAATTGTCCGTTATTGGTCCAAATTTCATAAGACGCAAATGACATTTATGTCATCCAAGATGTAATGACATTTTTATTTGAAAAATCCATGCATGCTCAAGCGCGCCACACAGTATTCAATGAAGACATGTACAGACAGGGATGTCACGCTGAGTGACACTGGCAGCGTGCGAATCCTCTTATACTGAAAGTGTTTATTTGGCAGATGCCTTTATCAAAAGCGCCTTACAAGTAGAAGAGCATTTAAGCATTTTGTCAACATGCTAAACAGTACCGTTAATTTACACGGCCATGCTAATAGTAGGATTAAAGCTGGAGTAAGGAGGGAAAGGGAAGGAAGGGAGAGAATGAAGAGCAAGATTTTTTTTAGACAAAGACAGTTATTGGTTAATCAAATTAATGCGGAACAGGTATGTTTTGAGCTGTTTTTTACTACAATTTGAAAAACCTGAAAATATTAACAACAAAAAAGTATTTACACAGTAATTTATGCAATATACAAAGCCCCCCCCCCTCAAAAAAACTGAAGTGTAGAAATACATTGCAGGCACCGTTTCAGGCTGCTGCTGCTGGTGGTGGTGTAATGGTGTGTTTTATGGTACATTTCGGTCCCTTGGTACCAGCTGAGAATCCTTTAAAAACCACAACCTTTCTAAATATTGTTGCTGACTGTGTCCATCCCTTTATGACCACAGTGTACCCATCCTGTCTGTTTTTTCCAGAAGCATAATGTCTAATGCCACAAAGTTCAGACAATCTCAAACTGGTTTCTTAAACATGACAATGTTTCCTGTACTCAAATAGCACCCAGAGTTAAAGGTCTCAATACAATACAGCAACATTGGGATTCAATGGAATGGAAGCTCGACATAATCTATGAGCATGCTAAAATATGCAAATGATCCTATATGTTAATACAAATTGTCATAAAGAAGAATGTTCTAAAGGCAAAAACGTTGCACCAAAAAGTGATTTGGACATGAAAGAACTGAACCTATTTCTTATTCTAAATAAAGTAAGAGCTTGTCTTGCAAGAAATTACAATGGCATATCTAAACCAAACAAGGGTGCTTCGGTACCAACTAACAGAAAATATTGCAGACTCTAGACTACACAAAATGATAACAACTGACTTCCTGTAAAACTCAGGACATCAGATTTTTAACGACAGGTTTAATCCGCAGTCCTAGAACTTTTCAGATACAAAACGTCTTGGTTACGGATGTAACCTCGGTTCCCTGATCTGATGGAGGGAACGAGACGTTGTGTCGAACCGACAGAATGGGGTTTGTCTTGAGAACCTATCATCTTCTGAGTATTTAGAAAAGGCCAATGAAAATTGGCGAATGAAATTTGCATGCCAGGCTCCTCCCCGGATGTCCGGGTATAAGAGGGAAGCCGGCGTGCTCATTCATTCACCTTTGGTCTGAGGAGCCTAAAGCATCCTCCCCCGACCGCTGGGGTGGGCGGCCAGTGTTGTGGCATGAGGGACACAACGTCTCGTTCCCTCCATCAGGGAACCGAGGTTACATCCGTAACCAAGACGTTCCCTTTCTGTCGGTCTCTCGACGTTGTGTCGAACCGACAGAATGGGGTTCCTATGGAAAACGCCACAGCACTGAGCCGCGTCACAATCTCTGCGGAGCGACGTTGACTGGCCTGGGCGAGTCAGACGAACACGCTAGCGCGAAATTATGACCTTCCAGTGGAGAGGAAGGGGGACCCAGAGCTTTCCACAAAAAGTTGGGAAGCCCCCTAACGCCGGCCGTCACGGGCGGAGGCCTAATTCTCTAAATGGCGAGAAGCCGCCCGGCACCGTACGGGCCACTGGGTAAGCATTATTCCCCCTGGGGGAAAAACGCTGCAGAGGCCACTACCTACCGTAGGGAGGAATTAGTGGAGACACCACATGGTCTCACCATCAGGGGAGAACTCATGGGAGAAATGTGCGGACTGCAGGAGTTAACCGCAAGGTGGGAGTCCACCTGGGGAGGTCATGGGTTGCCAAGGTGGGAACCATTCATGAGGATACATCAGACGGAACAGCCCACGGAGGGGGGGTTACCACGTCTGGAGCACTAGGTCCGGTTAGAGCTATGTGGAATAACTCAACTGTTCCCCGGCCTAAGGGGGCAGGGCTGCTCTGCCCAGCCTGTCCCCTGGAAGGGTGCTTAGTGATGGATGGAATGCCTATTCTTTACCCGAGGGGAAAGAAGTGAGGCTGGATCGCCACTGCTCCCCCCGAAGGGGGAAGGGCTTCCGCAGGCGTACGCCCAACGGCTGCCGGTCCTACCTGTTGCCCTGCAGGACGCGGGCTGACACCGGTTCAACGCGGAGGTTGTAGAACCTCGCGAAGGTATTGGGCGTAGCCCAACCCGCAGCTCTGCAAATGTCTGCCAGAGAGGCGCCCTGAGCCAGTGCCCACGAGGAGGCGACACCCCGAGTGGAGTGCGCCTTGACTCCTAAGGGGCAGGGGCGATTTTGCGACCGGTATGCCAAGGATATGGCATCCACGATCCAGTGCGCCAGTCTCTGTTTGGAGACAGCTCTCCCCTTCTGCTGACCTCCAAAACAGACAAAGAGCTGCTCAGAGCTTCTGAAGCCCTGCGTGCGGTCCAAGTAGAGGCGCAGAGCGCGTACTGGACACAACACGGAAGGGGTTGGGTCTTCCTCCCCGGTGGGGAGCGCCTGCAAGTTCACCACCTGGTCCCGGAAGGGAGTGGTGGGAACCTTGGGCACGTAGCCGGGCCGTGGTCTCAGGATAACGTGAGAGTCTCCAGGCCCGAATTCTAGGCAACCCGAGGACACAGAGAATGCTTGTAGGTCCCCTACCCTCTTGAAGGAGGCGAGCGCTACCAGGAGGGCCGTCTTTATCGACAGGCGAGAAAGATCGGCCTCTCCTAGGGGCTCGAAGGGGGGCCTCTGGAGGCCCTCCAGGACCACTTCGAGGTCCCAAGAGGGTACGGGGTGCGGGCGAGGCGGATTCAACCGTCTCGCGCCCCTCAGGAACCTGGTGACCAGGTCGTGCTGCCCTAGAGACTTACCAGCAACTGGATCGTGATGTGCGGCTATAGCGGCAACATACACTTTCAGTGTGGAAGGGGAGAGGTTCTTCTCAAGTCTCTCCTGGAGAAAGGACAGTACGTACCTGATCGAGCATCTCTGCGGGTCTTCTCCGTGAGAAGAGCACCAAGACGAGAAGATGCGCCACTTGAAGGCATACAGTCTCCTAGTGGCCGGAGCCCTAGCCTGTATGAGGGTCTCTACCACCGCCGGGGGTAGGTCGCTCAGGATCTCCTCGTCCCGTCCAGGGGCCAGACATGGAGGCTCCAGAGGTCTGGCCTGGGATGCCAAAACGTGCCCTTCCCCTGAGAAAGGAGGTCCTTCCTCAAGGGAATCGGCCAGGGGGGAGTTGTTGTCAGGCTCACCAGCTCTGAGAACCAAGTCCGGTTGGGCCAATAGGGCGCAACTAGTAGCACTTGATGCTCCTCTTCCCTGACCTTGCACAGGGTCTGTGCAATGAGGCTCACTGGGGGGAAGGCGTACTTCCTCTTGTCCCGCGGCCAGCTGTGCGCAAGGGCATCCGTACCGAGGGGACCGTCGGACAGGGAGTACCAAAGCGGACAATGGGTGGAGTCCGGGGAGGCAAACAGGTCCACCTGCGCCTGGCCGAACTGCTCCCATATGAGCTGAACCGCGTGAGGGTGGAGTCGCCACTCTCCGCGAGGTGACCACTGACGAGAGAGCCTGTCTGCTGTCTGGTTCAGGACACCCGGGATGTGTATGGCTCGCAGGGAGCTGATCACCTGCTGACTCCACAGGAGGAGGCGTCGGGCGAGTCGTGTTAGCTGCCGTGATCGAATACCACCCTGGTGGTTGATATACGCCACGGCAGCTGTGCTGTCCGACCGGACCAGCACGTGTCTGCCCTGCACGAAGGGTTGGAACCTCTTCAGCGCAAGTAGCACAGCCCACAACTCTAGGCAGTTGATATGCCAACGCAGGCGGGGGCCCGTCCACCGCCCCGCCACTGCGTGCCCGTTGCACACAGCACCCCAGCCCTGAAGGGAGGCATCCGTCGTTACCACGACGTGCCTTGATACCTGCCCTAGGGGGACCCCCTCCCGTAGGAAGGCCATAGACGACCAAGGGGTCAGGGTGCGCCGGCAGAAGGACGTGATGACCATACGCCTGCTGCCGGTGTGCCACGCTCTCCAAGGAACCCGACTCTGTAGCCAGTGTTGGAGCGGTCGCATGTGCATCAACCCGAGGGGGACCACCCCCGCAGAGGATGCCATGTGCCCCAGGAGCCTCTGAAATTGTTTCAGGGAGACCGCCGGCTGCCTGAAGTGCTTCAGGCAGCGTAACACTGACCGGGCACGCTCTGTAGTCAGTCGTGCTGTCATGGAGACAGAGTCGAGTTCCATACCAAGAAAAGAGATGCTCTGCACGGGGGAGAGCCTGCTCTTTTCCCAGTTGACCTGCAGCCCCAACCGATCTAGGTGCCGGAGCACCAGGTCCCTGTGTGTACACAACAGATCTCGCAAGTGAGCCGAGATGAGCCAGTCGTCGAGATAGTTGAGTACCCGCACACCTTCTTCCCTGAGGAGAAGAAGGGCGGCCTCCACGACCTTCGTAAAGACACGTGGAGACAGGGACAGACCGAAGGGGAGGACCCTGTACTGATATGCCCGTCCCTCGAAAGAGAACCGCAGGAACGGCCGGTGTCGAGGGAGGATCGAGACATTAAAGTACGCATCCTTCAGGTCGATTGCCATGAACCAGTCCTGACGCCTGACGGACGCCAGGATGCGCTTCTGCGTGACCATCCTGAAAGGCAGCTTGTGTAGGTGCCTGTTCAGAACACGCAGATCCAAGATAGGGCGCAACCCCCCGCCTTTCTTGGGGACAATGAAGTACGGGCTGTAGAACCCGCTGAACATCTCGGCCGGTGGGACGGGCTCGATCGCTCCCTTCACCAGAAGGGAGGCAACCTCCGCCCGAAGTATGGGGGCATCCCTGCCTCTGACTGAGGTAAAAAGGACGCCCCGGAACTTGGGCGGACGTGTAGCGAACTGAATCGCGTAGCTGAGACGGATCGTCTTCCTCAGCCAGCCTGACAGTCTGGGAAGCTGAGACCAGGCTCCCAGACACTGTGACAGGGGGACTAGAGGTCCCCCCCAGGGGGGACCAGCAGATGGTAGGACGGGGCAGGAACCGTCCCTATCCGACCCAGCGATGTGGTGGCTGGAATCGGGCCCGGTGGTAGTCTCAATCTCACTGGAGTCTCTCCGTCAGGGCCGCTTCTGCTTCCGCGACAGCTGCTGACGGGGAGGCGGTTTCCTCTTTGACGTCCTTTTCCGGGAGGCAGCCTGAGAAGGGGGCACTGGAGCCGGAACCGGAGTCGAAGAGGGCCGAGGCTGCTGGGAAGCAGACGCCGCTCGGGATCTTGAAGGCCTGACGGCAGCCGAGTCACGGCGGGGCAGAATGTGCCTGATAGCCTCCGTCTGCTTCTTCACCATCAAGAACTGCTGAGAGAAATCCTCAACGGTGTCACCAAACAGCCCTCCCTGCGAGATGGGGGCGTCAAGAAAGAGAACCTTCTCGGCGTCCCGCATCAGAGCAAGGTTGAGCCAAAGGTGCCTCTCTTGGACCACCATGGTGGACATCGCCCGACCCAAGGCCCGTGCCGTCACCTTAGTCGCCCATAGAGCGAGATAGGTGGCGGTACGGAGTTCCTGCATTACCGTTGGGTCGGTCTTGCCCTCGTGGAGCTCCTTCAACGCCTTGGCCTGATGGACCTGCAGGATGGCCATGGCGTGGAGGGAGGAGGCGGCCTGACCCGCAGCCGTGTAAGCCTTCGACACCAAACTTACATGCCTTGGATGGGAGTCTAGGCCGAGCCCTCCAGGTGGCCGCTATCTGCGGGCACAGATGCACCGCGACAGCACGCTCCACCTGGGGGATCACGACATAGCCCCTGGCCGCCCCACCATCGAGGGAAGTAAGGGCGACTGAGCCTTTCTGATTGGAACGAGCCGTGAGGGGTGCGTTCCAAGTCTTACTCAGCTCCTCATGCACCTCCCGGAGAAAGGGACTGGCGCTCAGACCCCAGGTACCACGTATCCAACCGCGAGCGCTGGGGTAAAAAGGCGGTGCTGTGCACTGCAGCCCAATGCTCGCGGCGGCCCGGAAGAGCATGGTTGACATCGCTCGACGTCCGCTTCTTCCTAGACTCGACCCCCCGGGGGAGGGAGCTCCGAGGAATCGTCGGGGTCGGATGCCAAGAGGTCGCCCTCCGATGCTACGATCGACACCTCATCTTCGTCACGCACTACCGAGTACGTGGCGGAGGAACAAGACGGGGTAGGACCGTCTTTTAAGGAATGGTCAGACGAGCGAGACGGGGCGTGAACGGTCCATGAGCCTGTGGCTGGCGGTCTAACATTCACGGTGATCCCCATATCACCCCCGGTGTTAACCGAAACGGGCGGCAGGGCCGTAGTCACTGCCGTCACGGATCGGGTAACAGACGAGGGAAAGGGGAAAAGTCGCTGCAGGAAGGGACCGTCCGCTGCACCACGTCGTAGATTCCAGCAGAATACCAGCGAAGATCTGGAAGATCAGCGAAGATCTGGAGATGCTCATCAGATGCGTAGGCTCTGAAGAACAAAAGGTGAATGAATGAGCACGCCGGCTTCCCTCTTATACCCGGACATCCGGGAAGGAGCCCGGCATGCAAATTTCATTCGCCAATTTTCATTGGCCTTTTCTAAATACTCAGAAGATGATAGGTTCTCAAGACAAACCCCATTCTGTCGGTTCGACACAACGTCGAGAGACCGACAGAAAGGGAACTAGATTTTTACATTTCTGAAGAAAATATAAATTGTGCTTGCCAATGTAATCCTCCCTACCATGGTGGTCTGTTGTGATTGGTTGCCATGGCATTACTGTGGTTGCTAAGGTGTTTTTATAAATCATAAGCCAAATCTTTCTGATATTCTGGTCTCATGTGGATCAGGTCAATTAAAGCCTTTTTTCTTTGCCTGTTTCATCATTTGACATGTCAAATGTTTGGCTATGGCACACCCATGGAGGACAACAGGTAGGTGAACAAAAAGTTTATTCACAATCATCAAAGGGTAACAAACACAGGTTAGCATCCACAGGTAATATCCACAGAAGAACATCCACAGGTAATCCAAGACAGGTAAACATCCACATGTAAGTAACAACGGGTACAGTATATAAACATCCACGGGTGAGATCAGTACTAATGTTAACGACAACAAACAACAACTAGCATAAGAATCAGAGTAACATAAATGCAACATAGACGAGACCTGCCTGCACTCAGTCAGTGATGGGAATTGTAGTCCGGTGGAGAATGTGCAGGCAGGAGCGGTGACACGCCAATACTCATCAATTCACATTTTCAGGTATGATTTATGTTTTTAGCACGCTCAGCGGAGGGTAAGTTATGTGCCAAAGCGAAATATTATGCCTGTGAAGTTAAAGAATCCTGGAAGCTAAATATTCAGTGCCAGAAAACATGACCTTCCACTGCAAGTAGCAAAAGTTTAATGCATTCCCAGAAATGTCATGAAGTCCAGCCTCTTTTTATGCGTGGGACAGATCGGTTCTATACGTTCAACATAGGCAGGACCTCATCTGTTTCAGCCTGATAATAACCCTGCCAAATGCAGGAGCAGTTACAGATTCCCTTATAGAGTACTTCAGGCACACTTGTGATTGAGGTTTAGTGGGCAGTTTGGTAGAGAGAATCTTGTGGCAGAATAGACTGAGACATACATGAGCAAGGTGGGAGAGATGGTGAGCTTTGAAGAGAGGATGGGGGATACATTAACATAGCTTAAAAGTGTGGCTGAGCCGAGCTGGAAGAAAAAGAGTTTTCGAGTCTGAGATGCAACGTAAAAAAACAGTGCATGAGGAAAATGTTAAGGCATGTGTCAGAGGTTGATAAAAATTGTCTTATCATGCATTCCTCATCTGAGATAGAGGCAAGGGAAACATTAAGGAGCTGAAAAAGATTCCGTACATAACAGCTAAACGTCTATAGCTGTGGCTCATACTGTTTATAGGTAGTATGTCACGACAGGCGTGGCGGAAGAACCCAAATGCAGGCAATGGGAACGAAGGGGTTAACAAAGAACAGATTTATTTAATATGAAACAAAACATGCACAATGGGGAATGGGGAAAAACTTAACCAAGGCGGTATAACAAAAAGACTTCCCACGTGGGGAAAAAACAAAGGAGACAGGAGAACAAGAAAACTGGACTAACTCTAAAAAGACAGGAACAAGACTAGCTAAACGATAAAGCAAAAACACGACAAGGTATTTCATAGACACAGGCAAGATGAGGACACAAACACAAGGCTACACAACGTCAAGAATATACAATCAACGCGCACAGGACAATGAAACATGAGGGCATTTTAAAGGGAGACAAACAAAGGAAGATAACGAGGGGCAGGTGAGAAACATATACACACGGCAGGGAAGCAATACAGGAAACGAGAGGGGCGGGGGGCCAATGACAAGACACGAGAAAGCACATGGGATGTAAAAACGTAAACAACCCATGAATTTCTCACATAAAACATAAGGGATCTGTCCCGATCCTGCCACATGACTAGAAAATCAAGAACAAGAAGGCAGGACTGTGACAGTACTGTAGTTAGTGATGTTTGTTAAGGCATCCAACCATTTTTTTACAAGTAGTTGTCCCAAAATGATGCATAATGCACAATTACTATAATAACATTTTAATCACAATAAATTTATTAAATAATTTTAAACTGTCATAATTAACTTTGCCTTCTGTTATTTCAATGTATCTAATAAAACATATGAATTCTGGCTTTAAAGTGATTTTCTAAATCTAAAATCAAATTACCAATACTTTGAGTATATTGCTCATCATGTGAGCAATACCATGCATTTGTCAACTTTACTATAAAAAGTTTTTGGTTTTCACCATTCCTCTGTCAGTGTTCAGATACACTTCACCTTCAGGTAGAATTGTGAAACTGCGCACAAGTTGCTCAATAATTCAGTCATTGCTTATTCCAACACAAATCAGACTTGTTACTATGTAAACTAGAAGATGTAAGTTATAATAAAGAATAGAAGAGAAAGTGAAGATTCTGAAATGTGTAAAACTGAACAATATAATCTTTACTTGCTGTGGCAAAACTTGGCACTCGTTTGCTTAAGTGTTTCTAGGTGGCTACTATGGTGTTGCTATGGCATTCTGGGTCATGCAAGGTGGTTACTAGGGTGCTCTAAATGATTGCTAGGGCATGGCTTGTTAGCTTCACAAAGATCCTGTCTATTGGATTTTTTTCCCGCCAGAAGAACATCAAATGCACGATCACATATTAAAGTCATAGCACACCTCTCCTCAATAGGCCACTCAATTTTACATCCCATTTATGGGTCTATGACAAACAGTGTGGGACAAGTTATGAACCAAAGTTTTGTCCAGAAAAAAAACAGAAAAATAAGAAGAGCACCACTTACTTTGTGAAAAGAAAGTATTTGAAGGTCCAGTCAGTGAAATCTAGCGCCAAGGTTGCGAATTGCAGCCAAACGCTCACTCCACCCCTCCCCCTCCCTTTCGAAGGCTGACAGAACATGGCGAATTACATACAAGGAGACCAGCGGTGTATGTAGATAGAAATAGCTTATTTTAAGGTAATAAAAACATAATGCTTCACTGTGCATGCTCTTTATATACCTCTGAAGTCATAGCTATGTATATTATATTGCATTTCTATCAATAGATCGTCCCAAAAATTCCACACTGGACCACGACCGGCTGCTCCTTGTTTCCTAGCTCCATCCTTGTCCATGACACCCATGACTTCTCCCGGGTTGCCAGCTCTACCCTCTCCTCACTCGCCTTCAGCTCCGCCCTGGTGCTCTGCTGCACCGCGGCCGGCTCCAGCCTGGTGCCCTGCTGCTCTGCCACAGTCTCTGCCCTGGTCTCCGGCTCCTTCCTGTCTCCAGGCCCTCTGCCACTCCACAGGCCTGGCTCTCCATCCCTGTTCCACCTTTGAACCACCTCCCTTCTGAACTGGTTTTATGGAGCATCTAGAAGCTGTGACAAGCCCAGTCTGTGTTCTCTTGTTGTTTCCTGTTTGCTTTGTCCTCATTCGTATGTATGGTGTCTTATTAGTCTCAGTTGTTATCCCTCCTGTTATCCAGTGTATCTAAGCTATGGTGTTTCTTTGTTTTTGGTCAACACTTTGATTGTGTCGCTGTGTTCGTGCATCTTTGTTTCTTTATGCCTCACATGTTCTTTTGCCCTGTAGATTATTTTTTAACCTGCTGCATTTGGATCTGCTGGCCTTCCTGCCTTTTCCTATTGTGACTAATTATTTTTCTTTTAAAACTGCAATTATGAGCGGGATTTTGACCCTTGGCCACCCTCTAGTTCTGCCCATGGTAGGATTTCCCTGGTCACCACCCACATTACTTTAGCACTATGGTGGTGAGTTTTACATGGGTAATCAGACTAACACTATTTCTTCTATATTTCCTCTTTGTGTATGAATGTTGCCTAATAGGCACAAACCTCAAGGACATTCCCATCGAAAGAACAGCACAGAGGTAATTAACTGGACCGGAGTTGAATGAACGTCCTACAGCAGATGTTCCAGGACATATTGTTAGAGGAAGTGGGCTCAGACTGTCCAGAGATGAGATGATTATTTATCATATCAACTTTTAGCACTTTTAGTGGTCCTTCTTCTTTGTGCTTCATTCTTTTTTCCTGCTTGTCTGTATAGCAACACCATTCCTTTGAAATATTGCCATATCAGAATTGAGTCGTCTGTACTGATGATTTAACAATCCTATTTCCTTCCAGAATTATTTTAATGCACAAAAAGCTAAGAACAGCACAAAAGTCCTTGTCGTTGGTGACTTTAACATCCATGTAGATAACGTTACAGATGCCTTAGGAATGGCTTTCAAAGACACTCTTAACTCCGTGGGCGTTAGTCAACATGTGTCAGGACCCACTCACCTTCGTAATCATACTTTAGATTTAATACTGTTTTACGGTATAAATGTGGACGATGTTAAAATCCTTCAGCAGAGTGAAGACATTTCAGATCATTATCTGGTATTATGTTTGCTTCACTGGCCTACGGCTGCAAATAAAACTCATTGTTACAAATATGGTAGAACAATAACTTCAACTACCAAAGATGCGTTTCTCGATAATCTGCCCGAATTGTCTCAAATCGCTAGCATGAGAAATAACGTTGAAGATCTTGACAATACCACTGACAATTTTAATTCCACCTTCTCGGTAACGCTAGACACAGTTGCTCCTCTACGTTTAAAGAAGATTAAAAATGGCAGCCCCACACCGTGGTATAATGAACACACTCAGGCTCTAAAGAAAGCGGCCCGAAAAATGGAGCGCAACTTTAAGAAAACTAAATTAGAGGTATTTCGTACAGCATGGAAGGATAGTATTCGAAAATACAGGAAAGCCCTAAAAACTTCTAGATCCGCCTACTTTTCATCACTAATAGAAGAAAACCAGCACAACCCTAGGTTTTTATTTAACACGGTGGCTAAATTAACAAAAAATAAATCGTCAGTGACTTCTGATCCTGTATATCAGCATAGCAGTGATGAATTTATGAACTACTTCACATATAAAATCCAAGATATTAGAGAAAAAATTATAACAATGCAATCAGAAGTGAAACCCGCTGAACAAACTAACTACAGCGCCCTTAAGGAGAAAATGCAATTATTTTATACCGTAGATCAAGATGAGCTGTCTAAAATTATTAGATCATCTAAATCAACAACATGCATACTAGACCCTATACCTACAAATCTACTGAAAGAGATGCTCCCAGAAATTATAGATCCTCTTCTTGGTATTATTAACTCATCTCTGACATTAGGACATGTGCCTAAAGCATATAAGGTGGCTGTTATAAGGCCCCTTGTCAAAAAACCCCAACTCGACCCTAGAGAACTAAGGAACTACAGGCCTATATCGAATCTACCTTTCATATCTAAAGTTCTGGAAAAAGTAGTTTCAACTCAATTATGCTCCTTCCTCCAAAGGAATGACATCAATGAAGAATTCCAGTCTGGATTTAGAGCATGTCACAGTACAGAGACTGCTTTGATCAGAGTTACAAATGATCTGCTATTGGCGTCTGACCGAGGTTGTATCTCGTTATTGGTGCTGCTAGACCTTAGTGCTGCATTCGATACCATTGACCACAGCACACTCCTACATAGACTCGAAAATTATGTCGGCATTAAGGGAATAGCTTTGAAATGGTTTAAATCTTATTTATCCGACCGTTTTCAATTTGTAGCAATAAACAATGAGGTGTCACGCAAATCGCAAGTCCAGTACGGTGTACCACAGGGCTCAGTCTTAGGGCCTCTGCTCTTCGCATTATACATGCTACCTCTAGGAGATATAATAAAGCGACACGGAGTTAGCTTTCACTGTTATGCTGATGATACTCAACTTTATATTTCCTCGAAGCCTCATGAAACACAGCAGTTCCATCGAATAATGGAATGCATAGTCGATATAAAAAACTGGATGAGTAACAACTTTTTATTACTGAACTCGGACAAAACGGAAGTGTTACTTATTGGACCGAAAACTGCTATAAGTAACAACCAAGAATACTGTTTAACTATTGACGGATGTTCCATAAAACCCTCGTCGTCAGCAAAGAATCTTGGCGTTCTATTCGATAGTAATCTGTCATTTGAGAGCCACGTCGCCAACACCTGTAAAATTGCGTTTTTCCATTTTAAGAATATATCTAAACTACGTCATATGCTGTCAATCTCAGATGCAGAGAAGTTAATTCATGCATTCATGACATCAAGACTAGATTACTGTAATGCACTGTTAGGTGGTTGCCCTGCAGGCTTATTACAAAAACTCCAATTGGTCCAAAACGCGGCAGCTCGAGTTCTTACACGTACAAAAAAGTATGAACATATTAGCCCGGTTCTGTCAACCTTGCACTGGTTACCTATAAAGCATCGCGTTAACTTTAAAATCTTGCTTATTACCTATAAAGCCCTACATGGTTTAGCTCCTCAATACTTGAATGAACTCCTTTTGTATTACAGTCCTTCACGTGCATTACGCTCTCAGGCGTCCTGTCAGTTGGTAATACCTAGAATTTCAAAAACAGGTGCAGGTGGTAGATCCTTTTCCTATCTAGCGCCTAAACTTTGGAATAGTCTTCCCTGCACTGTCCGGGAGGCAGACACACTGTCAGTTTAAATCTAGACTAAAGACGCATCTTTTTAATCTTGCATACACTACACTTCCATAATATAAATCCTCTGAGGGTTTAGGCTGCATTAGTTAGATCAAACGGAACCAAAAAACACAACTGATGTACTTGTTGCATCAAAGAGTGCAGAACAGTACTCTACTCTCAGCCAGTCTTGTCTCATTGTTCCAAGGTTACCACAGCAAGCAGGATGCAGTTCATGGCCTGACCTGATGGTAGAGGTCATTTCACCTCGACCAGTACACTTGGAATATTTGTACGTTTTGAAAAACAATTGTGACTGTTTTATATGCTGTGTTTTAAATTATATAATAAATAAATGTTACGTTACTTGCTCAAAATATGTGAATGGTTTAATGTAAATACAGTTCATTTTGACAGTTTAAATTGAAAATCACATTCCAATACATTCCACATTCCATCATTGCAAAATTATAATGCAATATATAATTTTATAATGATAGTTATATCATTCTCCTGCTGCTGGTAGAGGTGCTAATTCAGTGAACAGTCCAGTGCGTCGTATTTGAGAAAAGTGACAAACGACTTTTCTTGTTGCACGGGTTGGAGGACAGGTTGGTTAATTTTGTTAACAATTAACTCTTTGTAGTTTTCGGCATCATCATCTTTTTCATTTCTAATAACTTTCATAACTAATTAAAGAAATTATGCTGAAAACTATAAAAATATGTTGACATTTTCTCTGACTTTTTAAAATGAGAGATGAATTATAAGTAAATAGTAAAAATAATAATAATAGTAATAATCCAAGGTCAACTATTACAAGTGTAAAAAGACCTTTATTTTGTGGTAGGGAGTTTAGACACATACAATAGAAATTTACTTATCATCCATGGCTGTGTCTATGGGGAGCAAGGGGGTGGAATTTCCCCCCAGATTTTCCTTGGGCCCCTTCAAAAATGTCCAGCTGATGATTAAAAAAAGAAATATAAAAAAATTCTTATTTGTATAACTATTATGAAATAATGATCTCTAAAATAAAGTAAAATTATGCATGCAATAATCTATGATTATTAGAAATAACTATAAAAAATGGTTGCCCAACCAATATATCTCATTGCCACCCTAGTCAAACCCAACACAGTCTCACGCGAAATTGTGACATTGTCACGAACTGTAATCTATATTTTCCCCCTTTTTTGGTGTCACCCAGCATGACTTTCAATCTAATGTATTTTAATACGTGGTATCTTTCATATGTATAAATATATATCAACGCAATCTGATGGGAATCCATACCTATTTTACAAGGTGGCTCATTCATGTGAATTCCTATTTCCTACGATCTCATTGGTATGTTTTGACTTTTCCCCTGTGGTTTTAGGTTTAGGGGCGGGGTTAGGGGAGCCATTTATTGTTGTTTTGCCACCTCGTGAAACTCGCGTTTTTAGCAAAATTAGCCTTTGCGGCTGTGATTTTAGGGTTCGGGGTGAAGTAAGGTGTTAGTCAGCCACATCCTAAAATATGTACGACTTGTTTTGATATCAGGTTATAAATATATAAATGTAAATACACACGCAGTCTGTGTATTGAAAGTCGTGCTGAGTGACAAGAAAAGAAAGTCGTGGTGAGTGACATTTAAAAAAAAGGTTGTGCTCACTGACACGAAAAATGGGAATATTCGTGTCCATGAACACGCATAAATAGATTCCAAATTTCGTGTCTATGCCACGAACTGCTGTGAGACTGGGTTGTCAAGCCAGCCAAATAATGGGGCTGTGCTTCTAAAGATAAACTGTAAGAGATTTGTTCGCAGGGAGTTTTCATACAGTAGGTGAGAGTGAGATGGGCTTATATTTGATTTCAGTGCACATGTAGGCAAAACTGTCAAAATTATAAGAAGACAATTCACACAAGTGGCCCAGAGGGGTTGATACGGTGTCTTGTAGAGGTAATTAAACTCTGACTCACAGAATTCAGGCTGTTTGTATCATTGCAAGAAAGGGCTTATGTAACTCAAGTAGCATACTTGAAGATGCAAATTGTTGTAATTTGCAAGATGTTTTCCCAAGGCCCTGGGACCTTCAAATGCTTACATTGAAGGTTCACACAATTGCATAATGCATAGTTCGCTCTCTTTCCTTTCATACAGTATTAGTAAAGTGATGTAAGGCTTAAATACTGGAGCCTTTGACAAAGTCAAACTACATCAAGGCCTCTTATTCATGAATCAAACTGGCAAATAATATAGAGGAGACTGAGGCTTGGTCTAGTCTAGTGAATATTTCTCAGTATTTAATGCTTGCACCATTATTTCCCAGAAATAAAACATATTAAAAAACAGAACAAAGTTATTTTAACAATCATGAACCTTCTGTGACAACAAGCCCCAAATAGAGTTATTTTGATTAATGAATGAATTTGCTATGCCACTTTAAAATACATAGCAACGGAATCTGTTATAATTCTTTAAAATATATACAGTAGTAACTGCTTTGATATTCTATGTGCTTTACATAATACAATATGAAACATTTGAGAGACAAGGTTGTATCTAGACAACACAGAGAAAAATTGACAGCCCACATGCACAACAATGAGAAGAGAAGTTCAAAGCTTGAGAATCCGAGTCCACACTGATGCTCAGCAGCAGCCTCATTGAACAACGACACCAAATACCGGCCAGTTTCGTCTCTAACACTGATAAGAAGACTCAGAGATTCTATCTTTCAAGGCAGTTTCAAAGAAAACATCAGCTCTGACTCAGGTGAATAAGAAAAAAAACGGTTAAAAGCGCAAAATACTGTAACAAATGAGATCATGAAGGTTTTGTGGAAGCCGTTTGAGTGTTTGATTACATGGTCAGAGAGATGCCCAACAAATGCCCCAATAACACCTACAAGAAGCATGGAATAAACCTTCAGCTAAATATTTCAATTGAATTAACTCACTGCTTTGGTCTCAGTTGCCATTAAGGGTGAAGAATTCTTTGAACAACAAAGTCTGTAGATTGCAATCTGTTAATCCACAAAAAATAAAAAGACTTTGTCATTTAACTTCTGTTCAGGAATGGTGATGCTTCTCTATTTTCTCAATATTCCGTTTCACTTAGAAAATACCTCACAATACCACAACCAGTTGACCACAACACTTGTTTTATAATATTCACAAAATGTCTGCTAAAAAGTCTGTTTTAAGCCTGTCTGGTAAGGTCAGGGTTCAGTTTGATCTGACATGATACAGTAATTCTGGGAAGCCACAGATTATGCAATGACACATGACAGCAGTATTTGATATTTCAGCGAAGAATACTAAAGATAGGGAACAATGGAAATGGCAGGCATACAGTATATTTCTGTAACATGTTATATAAAGTACAGTAGATGTAGAGAGGGCATCTCTCAGCAGTCATAAAGAGAAAGATAATGAGTATGGTTACCACACGCTGCTATCACATCTGCAGCTTTTTAAAATACTGCTGAAAAGTTTTTTTGTGCGCGTGTGTGTGTGTGTTTGTGTGTGTGTGTGTGTGTGCGTGCGTGCGTGTGTGTGCGTGCGTGCGTGCGTGTGTGCTGGTAAAGTTCCAGTTAAACTTTCATATCAAGGAAACTCAAGATCAGATATTTTTAGACTTTTCATTCCAAATTCTGACTCTCAGTTTGCTTATATTTTGGGGGAAATTGTGTTGTTGAGATGTACCATGATGAAATTTTTTACTTTTCTAAAAATGCTGGTGTATATACAGTACATTATAATGAATTGTTAGGTCTCTCTGCCTATTGTCTGGCGACAGCGTCAGCTAGACCTAAATTCCTGCACAACTAAGCTGAGTGTAGCATTTATCACAAGAGTCTTAAAGCTCAGAGCTACGAGTGTCGGAAAACAGACTCTGTTCCCCTCCAGAGAATCACTGACTCAATCTCTCTCTCAGGGTGAAAACTCAAACCCTGCCAAATTCAGTTGACAGTCCTGGTAAACAAAAGCTAAAAGCGCTAAGTGGGTGTTACTATGACCACATAGGCCTATACTACAAATAGGTATCTAAAAGCACCAGCAACTGCTCCACAGTAGCAACATAAATTGTGTTTTAGGGAGAAAGGATTGTGGTACTCTAGACTTGTCTGACACATACATGATCAGAAATACTAAATCACATCTTCTGTTGTAATTCTAATGTAACTATAAGTACATTCACAAAAAAAACTTCAAAACAGTTTTTGTTTAAACTAAACATCTCTCTTATTTTGTGTGTGTTTCCAGTAAGCTTATATTTTGCAAATTCACTGCTTAGCATACTGCTGTAGTTTTGCATATAGCTAACTGATTAGCACATACTCTAGTCCCCATGGGATTTTACAGAATGTTGTTAAATGTAACAAGCAGACCAAACAGTTTTGATATTGCCACAATGCTAGGATGTTTTTTCTTACAAAAACAATCATTCTGTCTGTAATCAAAATCTGAAAATGTCCCTGTAGGTTTTGAAGCATGGTAGCTGGTTTGTGCTGGTTTAATATGGTCATGTGCTGGTTTAAACTGGTCATGAGCTGGTCCTACACTTAAACAACCTTAAACCAGTACATGACCAGCTTAAACCAGCACAAACCAGCTACCATGCTTCAAAAAGCACCTAACCAGCATATTCTGTTTTTTCAACAGGGGTACTTCTCTGATAATGTTAATTGAACAGAATATCCGTTAACCCCTCCAACTGTCAGTCAGCTGCCAGCTCCATTTCTGAATGAAATGGCTTCTTTTCTAGATCAATCCTTAATTTTTTTTAAGGGTTGGGTGGCAGCCAGGTGGTTACTTGTTGATCAA
The DNA here is from genome assembly GCF_024868665.1 of Triplophysa rosa. NCBI lineage: Eukaryota > Metazoa > Chordata > Actinopteri > Cypriniformes > Nemacheilidae > Triplophysa > Triplophysa rosa. The sequence continues at coordinate 20,583,998 of NC_079905.1, read as the reverse complement.
ACTATTCCACCTCCAAATATTTAGGGACAGGGTGTCACGGTCCTGCCTTCTTGTTCAGGATTTTCTAGTCTTGTGGCAAAATCGTGACAGATCCCTTATGTTTAGTGTGAGAAAGCAATGGGGTGTTTATCTTTTGACATTCCATGTGTTTTCTCGTGTTTCGTCATTGGCCCCACCCCTCTCCCAGTCCTGTGTACGTCGTGTAAGTTTAGTTATCCTGTCTTTGTTGTTTTTTCCCCCCTTGCGGTAAGTCTTTGTTTTGCACTTTTGTACAATTAGTCCAGTCAGTTTCGCACCCCATTGTGGGTTTTTGTTTTGTTTTATTATTAAAATCTCTTTTGTTTAACCACTTCACCACCGTCTGCTTGCATTTGGGTTCTTCCCCCTACAATTTGTGACACAGGGTAATAATTTGACGTTTTATTCCAAATTAATTCTAACTACTTTAAATTGTCACCCAGACTCATATTTATGCACTCTAAAAATGTTGTGTTATTTCAACCCATCTTTGTCCAAAAATAGACTAACCTAACCTTTGGGTTACAAATTAACCTATGCTGGGTTATTTCAACCCAAATGCTGGGTTGTTTTAACCCATTGTTGGGTAAAATATAAACATTCTCTGGGTTAATTTAACCCAACAGCTGGGTTTGTCCATTTTTGACCCAACGATGGGTTGAAATAACCCAACATTTTATAGAGTGTATTTATCTGATAAGTAAAGTAGAAGAAAGACAATATGGAAAAATATGTAATGTAAAAATATTTAAAATATTTAATATTTAAAATATTGGAAAAAAAAGACAAAAAAATATGGAACCATCATTGATTGGTCATAAAATAATACTAGAAAGTAAAATTTAAATGCAGTTGTATTCAATTATTTGGCATCGAATCATCTTTCTGGAGAAGAATCCATTAATTATACAGCGAAAACATATGTGCTAGTGCGGGCGGTAAAGGCATCAATCCTTTTAAGGGGTTGTTGAGTGTTTTTGGCTCAGACACATGAGGTCATGTTGAAGGTCTCAGAGATACAGATCCTCACAGGCCTAGAGCAATTTCTCATTAATGCATCAGCAGCACCAGCTAACGCATATGCTATGCCAGCGTGCGATGTGATTGTGACAAGAACGCAGGATTGCATTTACTGCGAAAGATTTATGCACAAGAATTCAAGAGAAAGGATTAAATTGTAATTTAGCCAAAGCCTTCGATGTGATTTACAGTAGGTTACGCTTATTATGAGGACAATAATGCAGCAGTGGTTAACAATCTAGTACAGTAGGTATACCACCAGTGGTACAGTTAAAACAACCCAACATTGTTTTAGATTTATGTATCGCTTACACAAACAAAATATTTTAAATACATGGCTACCATTAAATGACCATCAATAAAGAAGCTCAAAAAAGTACATCATCCTCAGATTCTAATCCCCAAGTCGATGCCACCCTGTTAAATACGGTATTGAGCTATAATCATAGAGACGAGAAACATTCCCCATGTATATTTTGCTGCAAGTTCCTGTTCCTTTATTGCCAGTTGCTGGAATATTGGCCATTGTGATATTTCAATTCCCCAATTAATTGGTAACATGGTGCTTGACAAACCGCAGTGGATCCCAATGGACAAACTAATGTATTCTCTTGAAATGATTTCCTGCCCAGATGTGATTGGGGTTCTGGCTGTTAGACTGAAATACTGATGAGTTTGTCTTGAAAGGATTATCCTCATCATCCTCCAGTTGCACAATTACTTTATTTCAGCCACTAGGTCAATGCACCAGGACTTAATCCCTGTATGTCCCGTATGCATATACACTGTAAACTCAATATATAATAAGATACGAGTAGCATACAGTTACATTTAATTAAAGTGGTGCAGTGTGTAATAATGAAAAAGAAAATACTTTAGGCTGTTGTTTACATTAAGTTATTTGAGAGATCATCATGTAATATTATTAGACACCAAAACCATAGCGCAGAAGGGGAAAATGATTTTCATTGATCAGTGATGACCATAACGCTGACATGAATTACCTTTGGAACCTTTGGTTTGGAACCGACATCAATTTAGGAGTATGGGACGTCAGGGCAAGGCTTGCACAAATGTTCACACACTGTTTGCACAATGTGTCTTTCTCTAAAGCTGCTTTGCAACAATGCAAATTTAATACCGTAAAAACTGGTGTCTTTAACATAAACGTTTCAGCGTGTCCTGAGCACATATTTAAAGGTCTGTAAAACTGAGGTGTATAAAACATTTTCTGCGAGAAACAAAATCTGGTTAAGTCTCAGTTGGCCCTGTGTAACCCGCAGCTATCGGCTAATCAAAGGAATTCTGCCGACTGTAATTTTCAGCCCACTAGAGATCTCCTGTGAGTCACGACATGGCAGACTGCTGACGGACAGAAAATGCACTGCTGATTCAGAACACAAATCAGATTTCTATGGATTACAAATGTGAACGGCTGCATAATGAAGCAATGTAGTCATATGATGGATTTTAGTTAATCATAAGCCAAATGTTTCTGATTTAGGTGACATTATGCAAGCTTGCAATCCTCCACAAATTTATAGATCACTTCACTATTCCACATTAATTTCACCTAAAGTCTCCAGGGAGCAAGTATTTACTGCCAACACAGACAAGCAATGCTGAGCAACGGATCCTGAGTTATCTAAGTATAGAAAGAAATTATACACATGATTGAATGCGTTTGCACGCACAAAATAAATTGATATCTATAAAAAATCAGCATATTAAAGAAACCTGGTTTACATGAGTATCAAAAAACCAGCTACGAGGAAAACTGCGTTTACATGGATATTTTAGTCCGTCTAGTTACACTGACCAAAATTATAAACGCAACTCTTTTGTTTTTGCCCCCATTTTTGCCCCCATTTTTCATAAATTGCTACACATTTTAGAGTGGCCTTTTATTGTGGCCAGCCTAAGGAACACCTGTGCAATAATCATGCTGTCTAATCAGCATCTTGATATGCCACACCTGTGAGGTAGATGGATTATCTCGGCAAAGGAGAAGTGCTCACTAACACAGATTTAGACAGATTTCTTAACAATATTTGAGAGAAATAGGCCTTTTGTGTACATAAAAAAGTCTTAGATCTTTGAGTTCAGCTCATGAAAAATGTGGGCAAAAACAAAAGTGTTGCGTTTATAATTTTGGTCAGTGTATTAAAAATGCAGCTGGAAATCGGTTAGAAGCAGTATTTTTATATTTCTTCTCATGTCCGCAGTACATTCATATGCAACAATAGTTTGTCATTTTGCCATTTCTACATCAACTGCATTATTCGAGAGCAGACTTTTATGGCTTATTTTACTGTTACTTCCGTTTACTACCTCTGCCGAGCGGGGTTTGCTTACGCCGTTTATGACCTTTCCACCTTACTTGTTATCAGCTTTTTAAGCATAATCGGAGTTAAGACTATGCATGTAAACGCACTCATTGGTGACAGGGTAGTTGGTAGGAAGGTGGGTAAGTATACTTTTTTTAATCCCATGCGGAATATTGGGATGTAAAGTATGTCAGAAAAAGTGTACATTGTAAACATCATACACAATATTTATATTACAAATACAATACAATATTTACAAATTCAATTCAAGTTGACAATCAAAAACTGATTGCGGGTTTATTTTAGTTGCACCATTGGAGATGATAACAGGAGAAAAGAAGTTGCAGTCACATGACACACTGTAAAAATAAAATAGCATAGTAAGCAAACAGAAAAAGAAAGGAAATGAGAGGAAGCCAGGATGAACAGCTGAGATAAAAATAAATGCCACTACTGTTGGCGAAGGCCTGCATGGGCGATGATACTCACAATCTGCTGCAGAATACTGCCAATGTGGACAGGAAACACAGCATTGGACGGAACAACACAGGGAGGTGGCGACAGGCATACTCGACTACACACAAACTGTATGCAAGAACACAGAGACACAAACATCTTCATACAGCATGAACAGCCAAAAACATATAATATACAATAATAATATAATAATAATAATATACAATATATAAACACCAAAATATATAAGTAAACACAATGATAACAAACATTGGCTGTTTCATGAGGCATCACAGTTTTTTTAGCTTGGCTGATCTCCCGCACAGCTTTCTGGGTAATCAGCATGGTGTGACCACATATCTGGATGTCTTTAGCAAAAGATGCGACGGGATGGTTTAGGGATCGTCTGGGTGAGAAACATCAAAGAAACACACCCACATGAACGCACAGCACTGTGTGTGACTGGCAGAGTCCTTCCATTGCTGTGAATACATAGAGTTTTGGGTTCCTCGCCACCGTTTGCATACTGTTTTTGCACTATTTGCCTGGCCGGGGGGGCTGCTTCAGAATTTTAAAATTTTACTTAATTAATATTGCATATAGGAATTTATAGTCTGTTATATTTGACCTGTGCTTCTCTCTCCTTTATCTTAAATGTGTGTGTGTGCGTACTTGTCTGTGTGCGTTTGTGTGTGCGTGCACGTCCGTGTGTGTGTGTGTGTGTGTGTGTGTGTGTGTGTGTGTGTGTGTACCTACTTATGTCACTTTTAGGGACATTCACCAGAGTACACACCAGTAAACTGAGGACCACCTTGACAATTTAGGACTTTTTTGATGTCCTCATTTGTTTGACCATATAATGACATTCAGTATGCACTAAAATGGTGTCCAGCCTTAAAATCTCACTTGTCCCTNCAAAGTGAAGTTAAACTGGAGTTTGTGTGTCACCAGTCCCCAAAGTGAAGTTAAACTGGAGTGTGTGTATCACCACTGTATACCAGATGTGACACTCAGTCATTTTTATTTTTGTAGTACTTTTTACAATCATGCATTACAGAAAATCATAACTTAAATGTTTTGGGGATGGTGTGTTATTAGTCATTTCTATACTAAATGAACTACAGGGATGCCAGCAGTTGTCATGGCATGATTCGCTGCCATGGAGATTAACAATTATTATGATCCCATGATATTCATCAGGCTTTTCCCACTGGTTGAAATGTTCAATAAAAAATATTTGATAATTTTGTTGATGTCATGAGCAGGACTTCTCATTTTTTTATTATTATTGGCATTAGTCAATATCAGTGTGCCTATGAATGACGAAGCAGATGTGATAGGCTTATTGTATGTTGATTAAAGTTACAAATCATGAAAAATTAGGCAAAAACTTTTTTCAGTTCTCTTTAAATAAAATAGCTTACCAATTCACCACCAATAAGAAAAAAACTTGACTGTGTCATACTTGTATGTGCACTAGCTTGTTTTCTAGCCAATATTTGAACTTGGAATTGTTCTTCTGTTTCTTATTGGGATAAATTGTTATCTTTGTAAAGTCCTAAAAGTTTAACACAACCAGAGTTTGTGTGTCAACCATAGTCCTCAAAGGTACACTTGGTCAGAGTTTGTGTATGTCCTCAAATTGGACATAAAAAATACTGTCTCCAAAGTGAAGGTAAAAAGTCAGGTCTGTAAAGAAGGCTTTTATTAAAAATATCAAGTGATATTTGTACTGAGGGCTTCACCAGTAGTGTAGTCATATCTTTCTTTTGTCTCTAGACCCTTCAGAAGGGGGTGTACCCAAAGGTAGGGTGTTCAGTCATACGTCCTCATTGGGGGGTTAAGTAGGTATGCGTGTGTGTGTGTGTGTGTGTGTGTGTGTGTGTGTATCTATGTCTATGTGTGTTAGTACGTGTGCATATTGTGTGTGTGGAGTGTTTTGTATGTGGGTATGTCTGTCTTCTGTGTTTTCACCTTTTTCTTGTTTTTGCAGGTAAAAATTTAATTGGTTTGCTTATAGTCAATATGTCTTATGTACAGCTGCTTTGTAACAATGAAAATTGTAAAAAGCGCTATATAAATAAAGTTGAGTTGAGTTGAATACAAACTAACAGAGTGGAGCTTCATGGGAACCTTGTCATCACTATGGACCGAAAGGGGGCTGTGGACTGAAAATAAAGGGCAAACTCGAGAATGTTTGCCTTTCAAAATAGGATTTATTGGGGGTTCCAAACAGGATTTATAGCACAAATATTTTCATAGACAACACTGACAGAAAAAAACTTCCTGACTGATTATATGAGAATATAACCACTTCAGTTTGGTCTGTTGCTGTCACACAAACAAGAAAAAACTGCTTATTCTGCAGCTTATTCTGACATTTAGTTACGTTTTAGGGATAAGCGCCCTGTAGTCACCAGCAGCTTAATATGACCTATGGTTAATTGTATTCCAGTGCTTTAGGTCAGTGGTTCTCAACCGGGGTGGCGCAGGGGTACTGCAGGTGGGGCGCGACGGTTATCCGAAACTCCAACCTTTGGAACTCGATTGCAAATTGACGAAGGGCAATGGTCCGTCTGAAGCTGCGTGCGTGATCGGCCGCGCAGACATACTGTCCTGCGCAGTGCAATTTTAGGCTGCGCTCAAAAGCTCAATATACACAAAGTAGGCAAACTTCCACTCAGGAAGCAGCAACAATTACCTCAACATCCTAAGAAACAGGTAGATCATATAAGTATGTTCCCAGCTAACAAAAGTTTGATATAAGAATGTTCCTTATAGGTTTTTCATGTTTTTAAAAAGGTATGAAAAACATACAAAATGTCCAGTTTTTTAATGTTTTAAGAACGTTCCCAGCTAACAAAAGTCACCATCATGGTGATCACTGTTTCCTTGAGTTGGGCTCTTGTACCTTGACTATAAGTGTTAAAATTTTGGCTTGTTGTACTGTGTGTATGTGATGTACTGTTGTTATGGCAATGCAAGGAGATTCTCATCCAATGGAGTTCGTTGGTGGTCATTAAAATCACCCTCATCTGGTGGTTAGAAGCATTGATCTCATTTGGTTTGAGTGCTGTGGTGTTGAACCTAAAAATAAAATTGTTAGATCCGGAGTTTTATTTGCATTTGGCTGTCTAAAAAGATTTGTGAAATCTGGACACAGAAAAAAAAACTACAGCAGAATTTAGACAAACACAGACATCAAGAATCAGGGTATGTATCTCAAAATGGTGACAATCAACAAATTAATTCTGCTAATCAGATCAACTGCAATGCATGCTGGGAATCATGAATGAGTTTTGTACTAAGATGTTACAATCAACAAAAGAAAACGTCATGCCGCAAGGCATGCTGGGTAACATCTTAGTACAAAACTCATTCATGATTCCCAGCATGCATTGCAGTTGATCTGATTATCAGAATTAATTTGTTGATTGTCACCATTTTTGAGATTCATACCCTGATTCTTGATGTCTGTGTTTGTCGAAATTCGGTTGTAGTTAATTTGCATCCTCTTTTAACAAATCTTCTAGCCATCAAAATGAAATTAAACTCCCTAATAATATTATGTTCTTTCAGGATCAAGAACACAATTTACAATGAATATGCATTCAGTGAATCGAACTACAACATTATGGTTGTTTAATGCTCACCAAGAAACTCCATTTGTTTAGATTCTCATTGCATTCCCATAACACACCAAATCTAACACATGAACGTCAAGGGACAAGAGACCAACTCAAGGAAACACTGATTACCATGATGGTGACTTTTGTTAGCTGGGAACGTTGGACATTTTGTATGTTTTTAAAACGTTTTCAAAAACATGAAAAACCTCTAAGGAACGTTCTTATAACAAACTTCTGGGTTTGTCTTTCAGACTGTAATTTTACAATAAGCACAAGTCTCTCTCTCCCGATGAGTTCAGAGTGTGCGTGAAGGGAGTGGCGTGTAAATAAAGTCCACTTTCATATATTTCTGTTGACAGTTAATAAAGATGTAAAGCGCTATTTTCGACAGGCAAATGACACCACACCGCGTCTGTATTATAAATGCTCGTGTTAAAATCATGAAACGCGCACTGTTGTCGTGATCTGGCAGATTAATCCTTTTGAATAAAACAATACAATTTTGTAATGGTTTTAATGCAAAAAGCTAATGGTTCACAATGGTATTTTAATGGAAGCCATTAATTTCTGTGATGGTTTCTTTTGTGTTTATAAGCAGGGTTGTTACATTTATAATCTGATCTCTTGAGCTCGATCTGTCATATACAGGTATTTTTTGCTTCTTTATATATAGTTTACATATATATAAACTATATCTAACATATTTTACACATATCTTATCTATCCTCTATTAGTATGGGGGGAGCGCCAGTTCTTTAAATGGGTTTACAGGGGGGTGCGAACTACTGCTTTAGGTTGTTAGCTTTATGTGTCAGATCAAAACACATTCAATTCTTTGCATAAATATTGATGGTTTAATTATATTTTGGACCACCTAACCCCACACTGACCCTAACCACTTCTCAACCATACCAAACAAAACGCAAGTAAAAGTACAGTCACTGGTATTTATTGTATAAATTAACCCAAAATAATTTTATTGACTGTTTTCAATCAAATGTAAGTAAAACTTGTTAATTAAGTAAAAAGTTTTGTCTTCAAAATAATACTTGTAATAAATAATACTAATTACAACTAAAGTAAAACAGTCAATAACTTTAAAGTCCGAGTGAAATAAAAAATTACAATGCCTATTTTTTCATGAAAAATTGCAGCATTTATTGAAAATAGTGTATCAATGTGCGTCATTCAATTTTTAAAAATCACAACTTCAGGTTCACGGGGACTTAAAGGTCTACACCGGACACGACCGGCGCGAAACGACACGACATGACAAAAGACATTAGAAATGTATTAGAATTTTTGTCCACACTGGATGAGGCGTGGCGGTGTAGACACGGTGTTACTGTAATCAAGTCTCTGCAATATCATAGTGCACATTCACAATGGCATTAATGACGTGATATATCAAAGCTGGAAACAATGCAGGCGCTCTCTTGTGCACATCATTCCTGCAGGCTGTAGTCACACTTCAATGTTACTCCGCTCTTGTAATAACATTGTCTTTTTGTTGCTAGAATTAAATAGTCTCATAAGCAGCATGTTTACAGAGGTTAATGACACACCTGGGATATGGGGTTGGTGAGCTTTGAGATGTCATGTTTCTGTACCAGATGATAGTGTTGCTTTAGGTAAGGTCACATTAATGGCAGACTGAGCAGAAGTGAGCCTATGGAGAAATCACTCCATACAGCACTGAATGAAAATCCTTTACTATAACTTCATCCAAAGCATGAACACATACAGTAGAACACCACATGAGTGTGTGCCCTTCATACTATGCATGTACTGCTATATATTACTGTTACAGCACTACTGGGTGTTGTTTAGCATGAGGCAAAAAGAGAGTATGACATCTCAGTGCTATGGTTGAACAGAACAGAAATATGATAAAACATCATGTAAATGGCATCACATCAGTAGTTCATAAATACATTTTATTATTGATAACCATTTTTCTGAAGCACCTGTGACGAGTATTTGTAGTCATTAGCAGGAAATTAAGAAATCATGTATGAACCCAACCTGTGAAAAAAATAGCAGTAAATAAGCAATCTGTGTGGTTGCTAGGGTGTTTCTATGTGGGTTTTTGGGGGGGGGTAGTGAGGGATTGATGCTAGATGATTTGCTTGCTTACTGGCAAAAAAGCCTCTCTATCTTGTTCTCTAAATGTGCCTTGCTGTTCTCCTTCAATTTAAGTCTTTGGATTTTGTCTGACAGGCAATAACTGTATAGTGAGTTTTATTTCTGCTCAACAAGTTGTGCTATTTGAATTGTTATTTATGTCTGTAGCATGTTACCTACTAAAGTATGAACAATAATAATTGTGACGCTTGCCTCAGCTAGGACCACTGATTATTATGACAAGTAATATATTTATTCTAAATTATTAAATTAACCTGTTGGCTGTTTAAATTTGGTGCAGTAATATTCAGTTCACGAGTTCGCCTTGCAGCTAATGAACTGGGACGGGTATGCATGTTTGGCGTGCTGTCCCGGGGCGAGGGCTCCGAGCTCGGTAATCCTCCTCGAACTCGGAGCACCTGCCCCTTGACCGGGGAGAGGGCCCGGGGCTTGGTGTGTGCCCGGACCCGGAACATACCCCCCGGTGCTGAGGTAAAAACAGGCTTGTGGTGTGGAGTCGGGGTGGAGGAGGGATGTTGCAAAACGTCCGAGAGAAGGGAGGTGAGGTGGCTTGACTACATATAGGCTGTTAGGATGATTGCTGTGATTGTTTATCAAAGCCAGCTATAACTCTGCCAGCCGAGTTAATTATCTGCACGTGTTCCTCCCGAACCTTGTTAATAAAACATCATTTAGTGTGTGGTCGCAGGTGTATGTAATTTGACAATCATAGAATTTGTGCAGGAACTATTTATTTTATGATATACAGTATGACAGTGGTACATAGTACATATTATAAAGGAATGATAAAAGAAGCTTATAATCACAAAATCTTTGAGAACAATCATAAACAGGTAATATTATGATTTCAGGTAATTGGCATTATTTATATTGCTCGAAACATGCTTGGATTAGATGTAGAGATGAACAGCATGAATTTCATGCCAGTCTCTTGATGAACTCAGGCTAATTGAAATTCAATGGTTGTTATCCAGCAGCCTCTGTGATACTTACTGTGAATAATATCATGGTACTGCTGTTATGTGGGTGCACAGCTCCTCAATATTGCACCTGGAATAGTGGCATAAAACATCTTTGTGTCATGCTGTTGACACAAATAGCTAAAGTTAATTATCAAGGAACATCGACAGGAACTTTGGCAAAAATAAGCATCTTGATCAATTGAAGGATAAGTTCACCTATGTTGTAAAACTAGCTTGCTCTTACTGTAAATCTTTGAAGTTTGAAGAATGTTTACACAGCTTCTTTTCATATCTATCCGCCAAATCTTATTCTCATTCTCAGTGGTACGGTTGACATCATTGATGAAATTAGGTGTATTACGACCTTTGGTCTGTACCTGCACTGTTGCGTGAAAAAAAGTTATACTAAGATCCTTAAAGCAACACAAGAGATCTTTTGCTTATGGTTTCCCCATGTGGCTGATAAGCACAATTGTCTGTTATCAGTGTCATAAATACTGTCGCTGTATAAGCTTCCCCGTGGGTAGCGCAATATACATGAATTTGTTGACTAAGCAGAAACAGCTGTTACATCATGTCACTTCATAAACTGTGCATGTACTAAAGCACTCTTTTGGCTCCCGCGGGGTATACTACTGGGCTATACTAATAGATCAAACTAGATTCTGAGTTAGTAGCTGGTTGTTAGCCATTAGCGCATAGTGTGCTAGCTACATAGCAGCTAACATGCTAATGTTAGCTAAATAGCACATTTGCAGTCACCCAAAACGCAACGCATGGACGTGAATGTGTTTAGTAACCAATGAAAATAATTTACAGTAGTTTTATTTTCGGAAACACTCGCGACCGGGCGTTGTGCTTTATGTAATAGGTGCAATCATTAACTTACACTCAACTCGCTGTGGGAATAGTGCCTAGCATAGTAACTATAGATACCGTTAACATTAGTCTACGTGCATGAACTAAGGAATCAGCAACTTTTGACCATAAAACAATTATTGTGGTTTGGTAGTCATCGTTTACAAGCATAACACTAAATTCGTAACGAGGCACGATCATGCTACGTAAGCTATTGAGACCCGGCAACATTACATTATATCTAGTCTAACTTACAGTTATAAATTGTGAACCAGTGACATTAGTGCGCCAATAAACAACCTGAGCACTGCCTAATAACTAATAAGGTCAAAAGTACAGGACAGTAAGAAAAAAATTACATACTGTATAAGACTTTCAAATCCAGTAGCAGGAAGGCTAGGTCTCCATCCATTTTGCAACCCGTTGCCTCTTGCAAGATATTGATATTGATTTGTGTTCGGGCTCGTGTCCAGGGCTGGATTGGCCATCGGGCATACCGGGCATTATCCCGGTGGGCCGATGTACTTTTTGGGCCGAAACGGACGCATGGGCCAGAGAGAAGGACGGATTAGAAGCGTGAATTGGGCGCGTATGCACGGAACGCGAACGCAATTGCGAATCGCACATGTATGCAGGAAAGGCAATGACAGCAGCACAACATACCACCCCCCACGTCCCAGGCCAGCCCTGCTCGTGTCCGATCACTCTCTCTCTTTTACTCTTTGTATTTTGAGCTGGCTCGGCCATGGTGATGGTTTGGAGACTTGCGTGCGTTGAACTAGATCGTTTCGTCTAATTGTTAGTTGTTGGCTAACTTCACCCAGGCTACGAGTAAAACTCGCCGTATGCCGTAAAGCAGGTGATGGGCAGGGCTTGTGAACCTACCCGCACACCAAAGTTGTGATTTCAGCCGATAGAGGGCTGCTTAGGTAGCAGTGGCAGTAAAATTCGTCCAGTTAAGAGTTGTCCTACCACAAAAATAATTTTAGTGAGATTATTTTAAGGTTGAAAAGCTCCCTAGTGTTGCTTTAATAAATTTTGCTTAAAAATTTTTTAAAACGTTTTTGGAATTACATCGAGGTAAGTAAGTAATGATAGAATGGTCATTTTTTTTGAATGAACTGCTCTTTTAAATGTTCCCAAAACCCTGGTAAATGAGAAGTGAGCTCTCAGGTTAACCAGTACAGAGAATTTCAAAGCTACAGCGAGCTTCATTTCAACATCCCCAACCTGCCAAAAACCCAAAGAAAATGAGAACAGATCATGAGAGAATGTAATTTAATGAACCAAAGCTAAAACTGAGGAGTGAACTGCAGATGATAAGAATCCAGAAACTGGAGGTAAGTGTCATGATCACTGTCTGTGTTTCCCCGGTTATTGTGGACTTTTAGCTTGTATGCCTTAGTTCCTGTTTCCTGTCTAGTGTTGTAGTTTTTTGTAGTTCTTTTGTTCATTGGCTTTGTGTCATGATCTGTTTCAGGTGTGTCTTGTTAGCCCTCTCATTATCCCAGTGTATTTAAGCCCTTGTGTTTCAGTTGTTGGTTGTCAGTCGTTGTTCCATGTTCCCTTTGGTATCTGGTCTCAGTTTGTGGATTACGTTGTTTCGTTTTGTTTTTTGTTTTATTAATTCTATGCTGCACGTGGATCTGCTTCTCTGCCTGGTTACTTTGTGTTACCAAGTACCATCAGTAAACATATACCACAAACACAGGTTCAAGTAAAACTTACAAAAGTTTATTGGTGGCACTATACAAAAAGAAACTATGTACCAGGACGTCCAAATGTTACCTCAGCAGAGCATGAGCGTTGAACAAAATAAACAAACCAAATAATAAACAAAAGAAATACAATCAGATTTCACAGCACAACAAATCATAACACCATCGTGTTTCACACTAGACATGCGTTTAATGGCTCAGCTCTGCCTACGTACCATACCTTCTGTCCCTGACATAGTAATACCGTGGGAGAAACAAATTACTGACGAACAAACAAATAAACAAAATAAATAAAGAAAACTAGTCCGCCCTCAAGGCCTTACCATCAGCAGGACTAGCAGTAAACCAAACCCTCAATAGTAATCTATACCAAACAATAAACCCAAACAAATCAAATAAATAACAAGAGCAACATATAGGCCCTATAGTGTCACCCTAAATTCGGCAGCCCTGTCTCAAGGATCCCGAACAGACCCACATATCAACACTTTAGCATAACCAGTATGACAATCCTTCAGACTCCCGCGTATATGCCCATCTATTTCAGGCACCACAGAGCTGCTCTCCACATCCAACCATCACATACGAATCCTCCATGGAACCATGTACGTCCAACTATTTCAGCCGGCCAGAAACAATCACGTTTTTAGAACCCGTTCCTACCTAGAACCTTTATACGGTTGACCACGCCCTCTTCATTCAAAGTTCTCCTAGTATCACCTGCTACATTCGGTTACAGAGTAAAACCAGTCCAGCCATGAATCCAGCAGCACAGTTAATGCGTCTCCGTCAGGGAGATCGACCAGTTAAGGACTACATTGAGGACTTTATTGAACTGGCGCATTTAACATCTTTTGACCAGTTATACCTCATGGTCTTTTTTCGTGGAGGGCTGTCCGAACCGCTTAGCACATATTATGTCAGTATCATGCCGCAACACGACCCTAGTTGGGCTCTGGAGTATTATGTCAGTATAGCACTGCAACTGAGCTGTTCGACAGTTGTTGTGGAAGTAGCTGAAGAGGACACCAGCCCAGAACCCATTCGCAAGATGGCCACCAGCCCAGAACCCATTCGCAAGATGGCCACCAGCCCAGAACCCATTCGCAAGATGGCCACCAGCCCAGAACCCCTTCGCAAGATGGCCGCCAGTCCAGAGCCCGCTCGCAAGATGGCCGCCAGTCCAGAGCCCGCTCACAAGATGGCCGCCAGTCCAGAGCCCGCTCGCAAGATGGCCTCCAGTCCAGAGCCCGCTCGCAAGATGGCTGCCAGTCCAGAGCCCGCTCGCAAGATGGCTGCCAGTAGGGCCAGTGTTCCTGCTTTGTCATATTAAATCCTATGCTGCACGTGGATCCACTTCTCTGCCTGGTTACTTTGGTTACAGTAAGAGGATTGCAGAGCTGAAAAACAGGACATTACAGTTTAAGAATGTTGAGGGTTGAAAGAAACAGAGATGTGCTAAACAATATTCAGACAAGTATCCGAAAGCTGCATGCTAAAGAGAGACAGTACAGAAGAAAAGTGTTTCTGATCTTCATCATTCCAGTTCGAAACTGAACTTCATCAATCCAGTTCGAAACTGAACAAATTCTTGTGATCATTTCCGTAGACATACATAGATGGATCTATCTGACAGCACCACCATATTGTAGAGGGAAAGACTGTCCTGTAAACATATACAAATGAAGTGGGGAGCACAGTACATAACATTTCAGTGTTCGGTTTGTCTTCTGACCTGGTAAACAAGAAGCTAAAAATAGTGATGAGCAAATTTCATGTACTGCACTTTAAATTATATCACATTATGAATGTCTCCATAATTGTATATAACCACGTTTAATACAATGACTTGTAGGATGATTATAGGAATTATGAAAACATTCCTCTGGTGTGAAACTTAAATCTATATTATTTGTCTTCAAGTATTAGAGCCTTTAAAATGTTTGATGCAAAACATATTTTTAATCCTAGTGCAGTATACCTACCAATGCTTTTAAGACAATATTTAGCAACTTTAAGCTGGGTTCACATCGGTAGCAACTGTGTCGCTATGAGGTCATTAGAAGCATAGATATATATATTACTAAATGCCCCATTCAAGCGCTCCAGGCATGTAGACGTGTCCAGCATCTTGGAACGGTCCACTGACTGTGAGTTTACACAACAACAAATATGTTTTCATCATCATACACAGTCAGCTTGCTCTTGAGTGTTAACGGACTGGCTTGGCAGAGTTCCCAGATATGTGACACAAAATCATTTATCACAAGCCTAATGTCCCTTGTCCAAATAACAGAACTTAACATTCATAAATAAGTTAAAAATTCAGTTAAAAAGTAACCCAATTCTAAGGGAAAGCGGCAGAGTTGGCAACACAGACTGGCTCTCACCGTTCCAATATGGCGGACGACCTACGTATAGAAGGTTTCATCTTAACAACATAAACAAACGTTGCTGCGCATGTGCACTTTTGTGACCTCAACTTAACTTCCGGTACACATTCACAAACAATAGAGTGCCTGTAGATTATTTCTGATAACAAGCAAAAGAAACCGAGAAGAACCATTACTTGGCTAAACTTGTCTCTCCAATATTTTGAATTTAGACTGCGATACCAAGCTCAACCGCTAGATGTCCATACGGTTTGTTTAAATGTGACTGAATACAGTACCTATTCAATAAATTGTTTATTTAATCAAATGAACATGCAACAAAATTCAACAAATCGTTTATTTAAAACAGTTATTATACAGTAAAATAATAATACAAATTCATATTTACATAAATTAAATTAAATATAAATGTTATATTATTAGACACTGGCCAAACACAAACCGGAAGTTAACAGGGGGTCAGGCACGCACACCTCTGATGAAACGGTGTATGGCGGCCCATAGAAACAGAAGCGAATGCGGCATCTAGTTATTTATATCTATGGTTAGAAGGCAAGAAGCTTTGGTTGTCCTAGAAACATTTATAAACAAATGCTGCAGTACCTGACGAGAGACGGCTGAGGTGAGCTCCACTGCTTTACTACCATTGGAAGTCGCTTATCATTTGCATAAAGATGAACAATTCTAAACTTTATCATGTCGCTAGGCACGCCCACTTCCTGTCGCCAACGGTCACTGTCCCTTGCTTCACCAGAAGCAAAGTCCGTTTACGGAAGTCGTGCAACTCGGCGGCCATGTTTTCAAGGCCTCTGGGCAGCTATCTACGTCATAGCAAGTCCATAATCCTATCTACTTGAATGGGGGAAGGCAGATATTTCTAAAATCGCTGGCAAAAAATCACAATTAAACAGCAAATTTCCGATCAATAATTAAACATGACATGAACTGTATCATAACTTTGGTTTGTAACCGCAGTGGTGCATCTTGTTAATATTAATATCTTTGCCTGAAGTAGCCAATCTTCCATTGAAATGAGATTGTGTCGCTCTGCCGCTGCTAGTCGCTAGCAGTGTGAACATGCTGTTAGGCAACATCACATTTCTTCATGTGCTCTGAGGTACTAAGATCCTTTAAGCCTTGATGTTACACTTCACAGTACATTTTCACTCTTGTATTTATGATAAGTCATCTAGATGCATGTACTGTAATTAAGCAAGTGTGTGTGTTGTCACAGAGATGTAGAGCAGCCCCCTGAGCTCTGGAGTGGAGCTGTCAACAAACAATGAGCAGTTCATTACTGGCTGCTGAATTACTCCTGTCATCTGGCACGACCCAGGGACCACTTACATGACAATGTAGCCCCAACAAAATAAATCATACAGCACACATATAAGCACCTCAATAATACATTTTTTAACAGCCTTTATTGTGGAGAAAGACAATCACAGGAGACAATTGGAGCTTTCATTTCCTTTTCCTTAAAAATTGAATATGAAAATGAATAAAACATTTAACAAGAAAATACATTTTAGAAATATACGAAGAGACAAAAGTCTGCAAGATGATAAATGCACGGCTCTCTTTCATGAATTGAATTTATTTCAGTTTTTCAAAAAGAAAAAATACAGCAGCTGTTCAAACAGAGATGTCTAGAGGTTTATGATTTATCCCTCTGTCTTGGATAAAAGAACATCTCTATATTTATCTCTTAAAGAAAACCCAAGAAGGCTGTTTTGTTATTAAAAAAAATTGGCTGGTGTAATAATTTAGATATGTCAAAACTACACAAAAGAACACAGTTTTATTGTCTAGTGTCTCTTTAATGATAGGCTATTAATACTTCACTCTGGGACTTATTTACTTGAAAAAAGCTTCAACACATTGTTTCGAAAGTACCTCTTCGGCTAGAATCGAAAAACTGTTGAAAGAATGAATTAAGAAAATATTTTGTTGCATAACCATTTTGTCAAACCCAAATGCAGATTAAAACAAAAAGGGCTTTGTTTAACAAAGAATTAACACAAAACTGGGCCATAATAGGGCTGACCAACAGAAGAACTCATGTGAGGGTGAAACAAAACTAAACAATGACAAAAAAGAAACATTACATTTTGATTCATGAGTTTAGAATATGATTAAAAGAAACAAGACCCAGAGACACCTCTGCCAAAATCCAATACAAGACCAAAAGTCCAGACATCATGCTTTGCCACAAGACACTGGGCTGTCACGATCCTGCTACAAGAGACTGGACAGTAAACACTTACAGGGAAGACAGGACTGGCAAGTTGTTAAAGAATTTCACACACATTTTTAATTTCTTATTTGCAGTGTAATCAATTTATGCATTTTTCTCTACTTTAGAATAGATAAATTACTGACAGGTGAAGTGAATAACGTTGATTATATTCTCTTATGTGTTCCCAGAAAACACATGTTGTTTATCTACCAAAAGTGGTGCAAGGAAGGACAACCAGTCAACTTTCATCAGAGTCATGGTCGGCTCATTGATGCATGTGGGGAGCGAAGCCTTACCCATCTGGTCCGATCACAGAAGAGCGACTGTACTGTTATCTCAGTTGCTTAGAGTTTCTTTACACCAAATACACATTTTTGTTTCAAATTTTCTCCTACACTCCTGACATTTTTCAATTCAATTGAGTCCTCCTTCCAGTCAAGAAATCCTTAAGTCAGCAGTAACTTGGGATCTGGCTTTTTTTGTGTACATCTACTGATAATGTATGCTACAATGTACATTCAGTATATTTTATAATTATTTTTTGATTGTTTCTTTGCCATTTTTTATGTCTCTACTGTTTGTTCTAAAATATAAATCTGCTTTACAACAATGCAAAATTGTGGAAAGCACTCCTTTTCGTGCATGCTTTACTGTGATCACAAACTGTTGGTTTGCTGCTGGGTACAGTATACCTGTAATTTACAGTACCTAAAAAAGCCCATATTACATACTACATGTTACACCAGGTCACAGAACGATTCACGCTGAAATCAAATGAGTTCATGCTGAGCAGCAGATGCTACGCACAGCTAGTAACTGCATAAAGTGTGGCACTTTACTGCATTTTAAATATATATTATGTTCTTCTGTTGCGCAGGGCTAAAAGTATGTACCCTATTCTGTATTACTTCACAGTTACTGAACAGGCATCATTTAATGATGTTTAAATGTGGACAGCAATATTAAGAATTTGAAAAGCAGAGAATTTCGAAGCAATTAAGCAGTTTTTGCTGTTTAATTAAATTAGCAAAACTGTAAAACTTTATATCAAGTAAAAATTGTAGTTAAAGTAAGCCTCAGACGTCACATCCACAGACCATTGGCTGAATGTCTGATGCATACGGCACACTTAACTGGAAACACTTTAGCATTTTCAAAGTCATCTGTTTGGTTGAATCCTACAGGTTTTCAGGGAGACGTCCCTTTCGTGTTTTTTAACGGTCCGCCTGGAAACAATACAGAGCTCTCTAAGAAGAAATCTGTCGTATTTACATCGATGACAAGAAGCATCAAAATCGACTAAATGCTGGATTCATAAAAACATTTGAGGTTCAGGGCATGAACTTATAAACATTGTTTTTGTAAACTTTTGAGACTTTTATGAATGAATAATTCACTGGTTGCTGTACCTGTCAGTCATGTGGCCTCTTGGGGGGGTCATTGGCCATTCAAAGCAGCCATGGTTCCCAGACCTTCCATCATCAGTCTGAAGGTCTGGCCAAGTTCAAATGAACCAGACAGGTTTTTATGTAACCACACTGTATGTAAGGCACATCGTAGAGGTTTCATTTGGTTTCTGATTCTACTGTATTCTATATTGAAGTATGTAATATTATAATTGAGAGAGACAACAACAAATAAAGACTTTAAGAGGCCAGAATTAAGGTAGATTTTCAATTGGTTGTTTGTATGGAGAAATATACATTTCTATAAGATATTCCATAGAACTAAATCAACACCTTTTTGTCCATGAGTTCATAAAGATTGGCCATCACACACCAGAATAAAGAAAGAATAACGTTAAGTTTGCAGTGGCTTGTGGATATCCCCCTCCTGAAACAGCGATTGCACCAGTTTGTGGGGGAAAAAACTTTTATTTCAATGCAAATGAAGTTAGTGCAGAATGATGAAAAATGCATATCAACTGTTTGGACGAAAAATACAAATTATTGGTTTGTGTTATTAATGCCTTTAGGAAGTGAAAAATAGAAAAAAGTATTTTGTCTAGATGTGCCCATTTAAGGGTTAACAACGCTGATCACATGTGCATACTGACTGTAACTACAAACATTTGAAAAATCAATACAAAGGCCAGTTTATTTGGCACACCAGAATTCTAGACTACTACATCCCTTTTGATTTAATACATATATTTTTTAATTCCACCCATAAATCCCAGGATATCACAGCCGGCAGATCCACATAATATACTGAACCACCTGCACAACGCTGATCACATGTGCATACTGACTGTAACTACAAACATTTGAAAAATCAATACAAAGGCCAGTTTATTTGGCACACCAGAATTCTAGACTACTACATCCCTTTTGATTTAATACATATATTTTTTAATTCCACCCATAAATCCCAGGATATCACAGCCGGCAGATCCACATAATATACTGAACCACCTGCTGTTAATATACAATAATCATTTTGACATTACACTCGTAAATATGAATTAAGTATGAAACACCATGTGCTAGCCCACTCCATGGCTTATGCTGGAAGCTTATATTATTTCATATTACTTTATTAAATCTCTTTAGTGGAGGTCTCCCCGAGGTGACAAACACTGCCAACATTTGACCTGGAAATTGAACATTAGGAACATCCTTCTATCAAGCCTTTGTTAAACAAACTCCAGTCTGGACTAGCCAGATTCTTCGATTTTAGGAAAAGACATCTGTTTGTCACAACACCCAAATAACTGTGCCTAATTACAAAGGCTGTGTCCTCTGGACGTTACATTTGTCGGCCTCATCGAGGTTCTCACATTTCAGTGAAAAACATTATAAAGTTAAGTAAGACGTAAACACCGTAGTTTCATTCTTGCCATGTAATGTAACAGCTGCTTTTCTGAAATAAAACCAAATAATAAACCTCAATGACGTATGCGGCCGACAAATGGACACAGCCTTTGAAACAAGACACAGACAGCATATGTGAGCACAAACAGATCTGCAAAGCAGAATGGATTTCATGCTTTGCTGCATTTTGGAATAAGTCAAGACCAGCGCTGTGCACCATTCACAATGGAGCTGAGAATGCCTTGATAAATGCCTTGAATTCTAATCAAATTCTTGATCTTGAATTTTAATCAAGGTAGCAAACAGGTTGCAGAATTGTAAAGATAAACATAAACATGCCACGTTTTCTGTGCGTACTAGTTTGTTCTATGAATCACACAATTGCACTTACAGAAATGATCGTAAAATCTAATTTAGGACGGTTTCTACGCAACATTTTATAATCGAGGCCCCTTGTGTGTAATATGCAAACACTTTTTCCATTTTTACACTTGTAACAACAGGCTATGGCATTCATGTGTGCACAAGATGTGTGAAACCGTTTAAATCTCTTTAAAACAACTGCATTCTTTCTCACTTGGTGTTATTTTCTGGTGTTAAACTTAATCAAAGCAGGCTGCAGCTAATGACTTTAATTGCAGTGGATTCCCACATAACTCTGAAAACAGGCCCGGCTCAGATTGGAACTGGTTGGAATAGATGGCACGGGTGGTGTGAAAACAGAATAGAATATGGCAAGATTTATTTGAAGGGTAATGGACAATCTTGATGAGATATTCAGTTTTTATTATTTTCACCAAAATAAGATTTTGGTCCTTATTTGGTTTTATCATACTTTTATTTCAGGCATCGTGTGCTTTTCACACTACACTTAACCCATATTCTTTACTCGGATAAAACTAGTTGTTAACCAACAGATGACCAACAGATAATTTGGCTCAAAAAGTTTAGCTTAAATTGTATATTATTTGTATAGTAAAGGACAATAATGTTCATATTTACCTAGTTAAAGATGACATATGTCATTTAACAAGTTTTCTAGCCAGGGACTGAACATCAATTAAAATGCATTTCAACCAGTGGAAAGTGTATTGGTGCTCTATAGGCGCACACATTTGACTAGACATTTCTATAGATGGGCAGGTTGTGTGACCATCATAAGTTATATTTGCTTTATATTTGCATAAGTTATATTTTTTGTTATATTTTACTTTTTAGTGCTGTCAAGCTGATTAATGATGGATTTATGTTTATATAATATCTGTGTGCCATGTGTATTATTTGTACTGTCTTTATCAAGACCAAGCCTTACGAATATCGGGCACATCCTTTGTGTCTCATGATTTTATATCAAATTATTTTCTTTAAGAATACATTCTGTCACGCAAACTGTTCTGGTTGTGTCAGGCCCTGCCTCTACAGTTTGTCAGAAGGGGTCAGGAGGGAAATTTTAAGACCATCAGCGAGGCTCCACCATTGTGACTGGTGAGCCACAGTCAGTTAGAATAATCCAGGCAATTACTTTTTCCTGGAGCGGTTATTTATGGGAATACTCAGAATGCTCTGAATGTTTAATCTCTGACCACCAATTAGCATCTCGCTAAAGGTTAACGCAAGGGCTGAGCTGCAGCGTAGCGCCATTTGTGCAATCAGCCAATAGGGGCAGGGTGGATTAAATGCTCCAGCAAGCCACCTGCAGTAAATCAGGTCAGATGGTGCATGACGGGCAATATATCAGGCTAAATATCATCTTGGATTTATAGCTGAAATGCAAGAGCTGTTTGTCTTTACTCTATGATTATGTTGTTTCCACAATCACTGCATTGCTGTTTATTAGTGTCAGAAACATAAAGTACAATGTGAAAGAACTCAAATAGTGGTACAAATGAGGTAGCTAGCTATACACTAGTTTAGTTGACCCAAAAGAGAAAAAGACACTAACAATGTTTAACCTAATGATGAGAATGCATACTTACAACACACTAAACCCGAGTCGTTTGTTGCTTAACGTCTTATTTACACTGCCAGCAGCAAAGTGATGTGATCTTATTCATTTCAGTGGGAGCTTGGCGAAACCACCGTGGTCCATGCTGTCCAGTTATTTATTTAATACTTTTTGCAACCTCCTTTTGGCTAAGATAATGCACCAAGTCTTCTTCTTTGATGAGAAAATGCACAATTCCTACGTAAAGAATCTCTCCAGATACTTCTCAAGGACTCTCAACTTCAGTTCACCCCACTTCTTAGAGTTCAGGTCAAGAGACTGGTTGGCCAATGGCAGGATCTTGATTGTGTGCTCAGTTACCCATTTTTGTGTTGGTTTTGATGTTTGTTATGGATCAATGTCACTATGGAAGATCCAGCCTTGGCGCATTATAAAGATTCTAGCGAAGAAGGTTTTCATTTTTATCCGTTTGATGCCGTGTATTTTACTGTAACAAGATGTTGAGGGCCTCTGGTAAAAAGTACTGTAGGTCCACAACATTAAAGATCCAGCAGTATATTATGTTGTGGGCCAATGTGTCTGCTGCCAAAAAAAATCTGACCAGATTCATCTGACCACGGAACCCAGTGCCGTTTGAAGTTCTTTTGTTAGGTGACTGAATATGCAGGACACATTTTTGAATGATGGGAAAGCATTTTAGCTTATGACATTTGTGCTTTTTCACTTATTAAAATTTATTTTGGGGCTTTCTGACCCCAAGACGCAACTAATTTCTGTAATTTTCTAGCTGTGGTCATTGAAGATTTTTTTGGCCACTCTTATACCATATAGGCATGTCTTCTTTCAGGCAGATTTGTAATATTTCCAGTGGTCCTGATAGTGGAAATAGGAACTTTCAATGTTTTCAATATTTCATCACAGCCACTTTATATTTGAACCATTTTTTGCTGCATCACTTTCTCTGGTTTCATATATAGCCATCCTGAAAAAGTTCACAATCTATTTTATGTGCAGAATATATACTGTAACCTTAACATATTTCAAACTCAAAAAAAATAAATGGAAAGATTGAATTGACTGGATTATGAACAACATGAGGCAATTAGAGAATAAGGGTAAAGAAACAAGGACATCAGATAAACAGGAATGTTGTTTAAGTTGGAATAATAGCTATTGAAAAATCATGCAAAAAATGATTTTTACCGCCATTTGATTTCATGCAGACGTGTAGGTAAAGTTACACATAAAGAGATTCTACATACCATATACAGTATATATACTACTAATGAAAGTGAAAGATTGTGTCTACATTGGAGTTTATTCAGTGCATGGTGCTATATTTTCACATTTGTCTTTTTTCAGTAATGGCAAACAAAGAGGGCTAAGATGAGAAGATCAAGAACTTGAGAATAAAACTACCATTCCCGTCATTTCTTCACCTCAGACAATAGCATAGGAAAGAGTGTCACAATGATGAAAACAACACTGAACGAACTACATTTTGGTCTCTGTACAGGATACTATCTGAACTATTATAAAAGCGTAACATTTTAAAATAGACATTTAAAAACTGGACGTGCTGAACGTGAGGCAGTATGTTTTACCACAAGAGCACTTGCATTATGGCCATAGTTGATGCACAATATAAAATCCGTAAAATTACGACATTATTTTTCGATTTCAGAACTGCATTGCAAAACAAGAACCTTTAATTCTGGCTTTTAAAGTGGTTTAAATGACTCGATGAATGACTAAAACACATCGTAATTTGCCGTCAAATCTGTCTGATCACTTTCAAATCAATGCTAGGCACATTTAATTACCGTCGCTAATTAAATCCACTCATGACCAATCAATTTCAATTGATCTAAAATCGCTTCTATGTGCCTTTATAATCTTTAAGGGCTGTGCAGCTCTGCAATAGACCTCATGGGTAAGAACATACTGCCCCCTCTAGTAGAAAAGTAGAAATATACTGAATGAACAAAGTTATCCCTGCAAATCCCATTTAAAAACTGACAGGAGCTGGTGTTTGGGATGCTGAATCTAATACAAAAACGTCAAAGCTGCATTAAGAGAGCAGGGCATCTAAAATGCAAAGTACACACACCAACAAGAAATAAAACAGATGAAAATAAATAGACCGTATCATAGAGTGTAGTTACACTACAACACCACACCCCATCCTCAATGGACCCCAATCCATGACACAGGACATTACCAACAAACAAAAGAAAAACATTTACATACCGCTGACAAAGTAAAACACAAGAAAACATTTGAAATTGTTTCAACATTTTCAATGAAAGTAACACCTTAGTTTTACAGCCAAAACCAAAGGATACCATCACATCAGGAGGAACATAAAACATGGAGCTTCAAAACAGAATGACATAGCTCAACCCAAAAAGGATTATTTTTTCATTATTGTCTCACCCTCATGTTGTTCTAAACCTGTATCACTTGATTTTTGTTCATTTGGAACACAAGATTAAATGTTCAGATGAATGTCTCTTTATTACAACGAAAGTGAATGGGGGCCGATGCTATTGAGCATGAGGGTGAGTAAATAATAACAGAATTACAGTATTTGAATGAACTATTCCAGATTATTAAAGAAAAAAACACGGTAACAACAATAAGATGTCACGTTAACCAATTCCGAAAAATATCTGAAATAAAAAAAATACTGACATTTTAGAAAACTGTTCTTCCCACCACCCACTACACGTGTGAACCATCCCTTTGAAATCCACCTTAAAAACATGAATTTAAAATACAAAGATATTCATTTGCCACTGTTTTAGAAAACATTTTTAACATGGTTTAGTCTGTGACGGAATGTCTCGAATGTGGTGGAGGTTTTTAAGAAAAGTCCATTCGAGCTAGAGAATAGATGAGGACTGCTCTTTGCTATTTTAATTCTGCTCTTGAATGCAGGGCGGAGGCTCAGTCTGCAGTATTGACGCTCGAGGTCTGACAGATGTGTAGGGTTTGGAATGTTGCGTCTCAGCCAGAGGTTCATGGGTGGGATGTTTCCTGCGGGGACGGGCTGGGTGGTTGATGGTAAGGGGCTGGACGTGAGGACTCTTGCGTTGTTTTTTCACATTCATAAACCCGGCTGGTTCCGCTTTTTTCACCCTGCGTAAAAGCGAGATCAATCACGCAAAACAGAACAAACAAGAAAACATTTCTGGTCAGGCAAAAAATAAACATCCAGAAACAGGTCACGAATGCCTGTGGCATGCAGATCTGAGCGACATGGAAAGAATGGAAGATGGCAAATAAGAAAATGAAGTAAACACCGCTGGGATGAATGGGGTCAACTGGGTCTCTGCAGGCACAAAACAGGGCACTGTGGGAACGCGCGCAGGGCAGCATTACCCATGAGCCTCTGGGAGTTCTGTGTGTGTATACATACCACCCTGACAGCTGGTTAAACAGCACCAGATGCCCGGTGCCTCGCATAAACAGACCAAAAGGACCACATTTACAGGCCTAATGTTGAGACCGGGCGAGTTTTCTCAGAGGAGGTAAGAAAGGCTGTGCCTCTACAGTACAGATATAACACAAAATAAATCACGTTTTGGATCTCTTCCTTATCAGACACACTTACTATGAAAAGGATAGTTTAACCAAAAATTGTAATTGTTTCATCATTTACTTTCTCTCGTGTAATTTCAAACCGGCATGACGTTCTTTTATCTGCAGAACACAAAAGAAGATATTCTGAAGAACGCTCATTGACTTTCACTGTACGGACACAAAACCACTGAGACGTTTCTCAAAATATCTTCTTTTGCGTTCCATAGAAAAAAAGTAATTTACAGGTTTTAAGCAACATGACATTGAGTAAATGAGGATGTTAAAATGATTTCAAGCTGACTGGTTGATTCAGGTTGATTCATCCATTTGGTGGGGCGACAGGTTTGAGAAGCACGGATTTTCTAACAGCGACACCTGTGCATTAAGTTTTGAGGAAGATAGCATTTTGTTGGACTCGCTGTGTTCTCAAGTAGACCCCAAAGCATGGAAGTGAGTGAATAAGAGAAGATGTGACTAATGGTCTAAAAAGGAGGTGAGTATTCATAATAAAAGCCACACAGCTATAGCTATGGCTACAAAACCAATTCAACGTTATTTGCCTGATTTAAGAAGCTACCATGCAATTTCGACATGCAATTTCATTATTTTCCTTTTAAATCTCATACAGAAAATATTAACGTAGAGCTATGAAGCATTGCAAACATATCAGAACTACAAGCACGTATAAGTGTCATAAATATGGCAGGATAATATTGCCATCTAAGGGACTTGATGCAGAACCGAGGGCTTTACTAAGGCACAGTTCATTTTCTCTACCGTTAATGGAGTCTGTAAATCTTACATTTCATTATTGTGTCTAATCCTAAAGAATTCCCGCAGTCTACACAAGCACTTCTGTGAAGGGTTTTCATGTAGATAGGGGATCCTGGACTCCCTTTTAGTAGGATGCTTTTGGAATTGTGTGAAGTGGTCATACACGTTGTATTAGGAATTAAATTAGAATGAGAGGAAGAAAAAGTTGAAGTTTTAAGAAATTCAAAATAACAGAGAAATTTCATAAATCCAACAAATAATTGGAAATATGTGGTCAAAAGCCCAATACATAGCATAATTTACTCAGACGATGTTTCAAATTTTTACTTGGCTTAAATGACCAAATCAGATTCGGTCAAAACAGATTTTCCACCACTATAAATTGGGTGTTTTACCAAAATAAAAATGTTAAATTCACAATATATAATAAAATAAAATGTATATTTAATAAATGAAATACAAATCTCCATAACGTGCATAGTTTCTGGCAGTATGTTGTATGATCTTATGTTTATGGTTAAAAACTGCACTTATATCTGTGCTGCATCACATTGGATCCCTCAGGGATGGACCCATTAAAATGCACATTCTATAAATCGCAAACAGGTTAAGACAGGCACTAACCGGGGTCTCATTTAGATGTTACTCAGGGGTGATCTCTGTTTCCTGATGAACGACCACTTTAGTGACCGACATGTCAGGATGCTGCTCTTTTGCTTCCTTTATAGCCTGAGCAAGAGCCTGGAGATCAGAAAGCACAGCTTTAAAACAACGGCATACCACAAAGGCTGGATGGGACGCGCCGTAAATGGCTTTGGATAAAAGCGTCTGCCAAAAGTATACACATTTCTGGTATCTTATGAGCAAAGTAAAGCGTATATGCTGTATATCTCATTTGAAGAAGTTTTTAATACAATTTGCCAATCGTGCTTTTCTGGACTATGATATAAATTGAAAGCTATGTCCCTCATGTCTTGTTTCTATGGGAAATACGTATATAGCGGAAAGAACATTATGCTTGTGAGATTATTTTATAGGCGATAACTGCAGGTAGTAATGCATTTCACCTTATCATGGTCAATCTCAGTGTCTCCAGTGATCACAATTCTCTTCTCGATACGGGTCTCTGAGATTCCGCCTTTCACAGTCTAAATAAAGACACAGAGAAGCAAACAAGACAATGAGAGCTACCTAATAATTTTCCTAAAAAATGTTTTTTTAGATAATACTAGTCTTATCACTAATGCTGTACAATATACAATTGTTGTGTATTGTAAACATTATGGCAGAGGAATTTTTTCCACGAGTGTTTAGAAACTCATTCAGAATGACACAATAGATTGGCCTATAGACCGTTTCATCGGACGCGAGCGCCTGAACCCCAGTTCACTTCCGGTTACTGTTTGGCTAGTGTCTTATAATATAACTATTTATATTTTATTTAATTTATGTTAATTTGTATTATTATTTTACTGTGTAATCATTTTATTAAATAAACTATTTATTGAATGTTGTTGTAAGTTCATTTTATTAAATAAACAATTTGTTGAACGGGTCCAATTTAAATTCAAAATATTGGAAAGGCAAGTTTAGCCAAGTAACGCTTCTCGGTTTCTTTTGATTGTTATCAGAAATAATCTACAGGCACTCTATTGTTTGAGAATGTGAACCGGAAGTTAAGTTGGTGTTACAAAAGTGCGCATGCGCAGTAACGTTTGTTTATGTTGTTAAGATGAAACCGTCTATACCTTGGTGATCTGGGTTGTAGTGGTGGTGCTCACAGTCTCTGATGTGATCATCTGAGCACTCAACAGCATTCCAGACTCCTTCTCCGACACTGCATTGGGCTGTTCGAAGACAAAACATGTCTGTTTTGAATACTACTTTATCAGAAGTACAACCATGTATCTTTTTGATCATCAGAAATCATTTTACTTGCATAATACAACCATACTGTATAAAGTAGGAATGCGCTGATCAGGACATCATTGACTACCATCCCAGCAAACACAGAACGTTCCCCTAACGTTAGTTTTTGGTTCCCTTTTGGTTATTTTTTTGGGAACCAAAAAATAACGTTCTAAGAAAGTTCTTTTCAGGTTTTATTTTTGCAACCAGAAAATATCCAGAAAATAACCAGAAAGTAACGTTCCCTGAGTGTTCTTTTTTGGCTATTTTTTATGGTAAAAATAGTCAAAACTGGTAAACGTCAGTGACATGTGCAATACATAAATTATAAGATCACATTGAAAACCAAATGAAATTAATAAATGTGCCCTTTAATGGCTGAAAATAATAAACTAGTTAAGCTAAATGAAAATACAATCATCTACTGTATATCCATGTGTATTTCTTTAGTGTGGTTGTCTGTTACTGTATGTGTGCGCTCGAGCACGTGCATTCTCTGCTCTGCCGCGCACTCCCGTCATTTAAAAATTAACGGTCATTTCGTTTTACCTCACCGACTAACACATTAGTTTAGCGGTTTATTTATTTTAATTTTTTATTTAAAACCGTACAGATTTGAGAGTAGACTTATATTTTTGTGATTTTCGATTGATTTGACACATCTAAATCAACAGACCATGATGAAAGGACTAAAACTTTTGGACTCAGGACTTTTGATTGTTATATCTAAAGACGGAGCCGCGCTATACTTCTGTGGTGAGACAAGAATATTGTTAGCCTCAAGATAATTAAATGTTTATTCTTCTGTCAATAAAAATCTGATTTAAATATTGTGTTGAAGTCATTGGTTATTTTATTTCGATATCTATAATGTCTGATGTTGAGGTAGGCCTACACACAGTGTGGTTTTATTAGAGTGTGGTATACTGTGCTGTTTAAATCGAAAATTAGGCTACTTCAGTGATGAAAAAGGAATTATTAGGCTAAAAGAATAATCTAATGCATTGATTTCATCCTCCATATTGTGTGGGATGATGCATTTTACTTATTTTAATTAGATTAATGTTAGACAAGCGATGGATAAAAACACAGCATGGATGTATTCATTACTGACGTGTAAACGGACCGAGAAAAATATTTTAGGCTAACGTTCTGGGAACGTTCCCCTAACGTTAGTTTCTGGTTCCCAGAAAGTTTTTTTAAGGTTTGTTTTTAGTTATGTTTACGGAAATAAAACGTTAGTTTCATGGTTTCTATAACGTTAAGGTAACGTTCCCCTAACGTTAGTTTTTGGTTCCCAGAACGTTATGGGAACCAGAAGCTAACGTTCTATTAACGTAAAGAAAACTTTCCTGGAGAACCAAAAGATTCAAGATTCAACTTTATTGTCATTGCACATGTACAAGTACAAGGCAACGAAATGTGACCTCTGCATTTAACCCATCCAGAGAGTAGTGAACACAAGCACAGCAAGTGGTGAACACACGTACCCCCGGAGCAGTGGGCAGCTATCACTGCAGCGCCCGGGGAGCAAGTAGGGGTAAGGTGCCTTGCTCAAGGGCACCTCAGTTGTTACGCCGGAATCGAACCGGCAACCTTCTGGTCACGAGTCCGACTCTCTAACCATTAGGCCACAACTGCCCCAAACAGAAGGCTCTTACACGCCACGCCCCAGCAAAAACGAACCTTAGAAAATAACGCTCTGGGAACCGAAAACTAACGTTAGGGGAACGTTCTGGGAACCAAAAACTAACGTTAGGGGAACGTTCTGGGAACCAAAAATTGTTAGCTGGGATAGTAGGAAAAATTACAATGGTAGTCAAAAGTGCACCACAATTGTTTCAAAATATCTTATTTTGTGTTCAACAGAACAAAAGAGTATACAATAATTTTCCCTACTATGGTAGTCAATGATGTCCCAGAACTGACAATTGCTAACATTCTTCAAAATATCTTTCTTTGTGTTCAACAGAACAAATGAATTTATACAGGACTGTAACAACCTGGAACAGAAATTTCATTTTTGGGTGAACTATACAATATACAATTGTTTATTGTAAACATTATGGCACAGGAATTTTTCCATGAGTGTTTAGAAGCTCATCTAGAATGACACGATAGATTGTCCTCTACTGTAAGTGAATGACAGATTCTTGAGTGTGATTACTGCAATGTTGTTATTTAAACAGAATACTAGATTAAATAGAATAGGAAATAAGTTTGAATATCCAATATCTGATACTACTACCATACACCGACATACATAATATCAGCCAAAAAACCAATGTCAACCAATGGGAAGTATTTAAAAATCACTAGTATCAGCGGATGTGGATACAGATAGGAATTGATACTGTATGCACTCATACCACTGTACAAATACATATTAATGTACAACTTTACAAATAGTAAATATCCTGTAGTGGCGTTCATTGTAAATCACTAATATTGACTAATCTGTATACTCATACAAACTGTATACTCGCCAATGTTGATATAAGTATTGTTACTGACACACAACAACAAACACCCGACCAAGCAAAATTGGCAACAGAGAATAACAAATGTGTTGTCAGTGACACACAGGGACTTAAATGCACAAAAAAGTGCATGTCCTAGACTCCCTCTCACCTGTGCAGACTCATAAGTGATGGTCTTGGTTTCTGTGTGCACTATTGGAATGTCCTTGGTGGCGATTTCGCCGCGAAGGGGGTTGGTGACATCAGAAATGGTGATAGTTTTTGTCTTCACCACAGGAGACTGTGTAAGGGGGGTCAGAATGCAAAGTGAGTAGAATTGCTTTTCTCACTACATTACCTTACTTCCTTCAACAATTACTGAACACCATCTGCAAGCTTTGTCCGAGCTTTGTATAATACTAGAACTGGGATGCTGAAATTCTATGCTGACCGCCTCATAAAAAACAGCTACCAAACAGAAAAAATGCTTAGTCTGGCAGAACAAAAAAGGGGAATCACAAATTACGTACTCCGCTGTAATACGTTCAGATGTGTTTTGCACTCCCTTATAACAAATTTTCCTGGTCAGCGGAAGGGTCAACCTATCAACAAGCATCATATAGATTCGATTCTTTACACAAGTTAAAGAATAGCCACCAAAGCTAAACCGATTCTAAACAACATAAGCTGAAATAAGAAAAATGAATGTTGAAATTATATAGGCCTGTGACTGCACAGAAATGGCCTTAAGGAAACCATAATTCATCAGAGAGATGTGTGCACAGTGTAATATAAAATAGAGGGTGTGTATCTTCAATTATTACAAAGATAAAGCATGTAAAAGGTGTGTGTGTGTATTAGAAAACTCTGTGCGAGAGGACCAGCATCTGCATCCTTCAGCATCTTACAAGAGCCCTGCAATCCTACTACCCATAAAGCTCAATTTAGATATGCAGGTTATGCATATTAAAGCCATAACAAATCACATCAATTTTCCATTTTAATCTTTTATCTCCAGGCACTCTGCCATAAACGCTTTTGATTTAGGAACATTGCAAGTCAAAAGTGATTTTCAGCCAATAAAAGAAACGGCAGGTTGACAGATGTCGAAGGCAATGCAGCGTCAGATTCGAGCCAGGACTCGCCATGTGGCGCTTTCAAAAGAACAGCTCGCCATGATAGCTCACGGTAGGAGCTCTGCAAGTTTCCTTTCAAATAGTTATTCGCTCATTTTAAAGAGGCCAAACTGCAACTATGATTCGGACGACTCTATAGTTAGGAGAAGATAAAAAGACTGAAATCAGAAAGAGTTTTTCTTTCCTACGAGAAACTAGCGGTGTTCCTTAAAATGAGATGCATTAAGGGTATGAAGACCAAATCCTCCATTGGGTCACATTCACATCTTTAAACATGGTAAATGGAAAGTATGCTTTTTTAAATAAAAACATTCTTAAAGTGATAGTTCACCCAAAAATGAAAATTCTGTCATCATTTACTCAGCCTCAGGTTGTTTCAAATTTCTTTGTTCTGATGAAAGATATCTGAAAGAATGTTAGCAATTTTCAGATCTGTGACATCATCGACTACCATAGTAGGAAAAAAAATGTATATATGTTTTTCTTCCGTTGAACACAAAATGAGATATTTTGAATAAACACCAGTTCTGCGGCACCTTTGACCATTTTATTTTTCCTACAATGGTAGTCAATAATGTTCCAGAAGTGAAAATTACTCACGTTCTTCCAAATATCTTTCTCTGTGTTCATCAGAACAAAGTAATATATACAGGTATGAAATTACATGAGGGTGAGTGAATAATAACAGAATTTTCATTTTCCCTTTAAAATTGGTAATTAATAATAAATTACTTTTATCCATTGTATTTCTGTAGTTTTTCCACTGCAAGGTGACAGATGACATTATACATTATTTTACTTGACCACGTGCACCTATATATAAATACATATTAACTTCTAAATGCTGTGAAAATGACGTCAAAGAAAAGTGATCTTTTTTAGATTTTATTGATTGTACCTTGGATTGTCAATATCAAGAAATGGATCTCAGTCAGAGTTCATGCCATATTTAATTTGACGCAAACAAAAACAAGCTTGTGGTGTATGAAAATATGTGGAGTCATGTCAGAGCAGTAGCCCAGTGGTTTGCGCTCCAGACACATATACATTGCTCTTACATAATTTGTCCAGATAAGATAATTTGTCTAAACATTAAACATTTCCAGAGAAAAGAAAAACTTGAGTTGTGTTATTAAAAAAACATGGGGTTATTGAATTAGACGTGAACATTGTATTTCTATCCCACACTGCATCAGTTTCATTTGCATTATATTAAATATGACATCGCCTTGACTGGAGTCCATAGAAGTGCAAAGTTTTTCTCTTAAATTAAGCTACATAACCTAAACTGTACAGTGAATCTAAAACTAAAAACAATGGTATACAGATCAAAACATACAATTTCTTGCCTTTTTTTGTTTTGCATTGTGTATGTGGAGTGAGAAGACCTGATCGGAGTCATTTAAAGCTAGCATAATAGGAGTACCATCACCAGTAGTGCAGTGCTTAAGAAAAAAATTTCTCAGTTCCATAGAAGGAAAACAAGACAATATAATTAATGAGGACTGTGAGTAAAGCACCTCTGATAGTCTGATGTAAAATATAAATAGACTTCCTGTAGCACAGAAACGATTTCATCCATCACTGCGTGAAGATGTAAAACTGTTGCAGCTAACAAATACTAAAACAATCTCAACAGCAACAAAATAAGGGCAAAAAAACACAAAAATGTGCTTTCCTTAAAGAAATACCAGTGCTTGCAGTGCAAAAATGACACCCACAACCACATGCCAAGTTGTCTGTGTATGAAAATCAACAAATACGGTGACAACGACCTGCGGTTTGAATGCCGCAACAGACAAATTAGAAAATTAGATGTAAGCAAGTTACAGCCAATCACAATTCAGTACACAATAAAGATGTCATTGTTTAAAGTTAAACTTTACATGTGGACCAACATAAGAATATTCACTTATTTGTAAAGTGGAAAAGAAGCTGGTCATTGGATATTTGTCAGGTTGGTAAGCACAATGTTTGAGACGGAGACATTATTTACAGTTTTGAGTGGAGTCTGTACATCAAGCTGAAATAATTGCAAAAAATTAAAAAGGAGGAAGACCTTATCATTTTAATTTATAGCTCACCTTGCAAGCACCTTAATTATCTGAGACAAATTTGACTAAAACATTTTTAGCAGTAACTACAGAAAGCAGAACATTTTGAAAACAAAAATAAAGACTGTATGACGTTGAATACAGTGTGGTAGTACAGCGCTCGTGTCCAGTGATTTTGTTCACACAGAATATAAATATTTGGAAATGATAAACCTTCAATCGAGATCATTAAGAGATCATTAAGAATCCACAAAAATTCCTTAAGGTCTCAAAATCCAAACTCTGTTTAGTCTGAAAACTTTCCCTTAGTTCCGTTTCTTCTCTTCTGCCGTCTCTTAAATGAAGACTAGCCACCACAACATCAGCGCCACGACCAGAAGGCCGCTCAGCAGGACAGACACCCGAGTGCGATGCAAAACTATTGGGGACAGCTGACAGACTCTAGTGGCACTCCGGTCTTCTTCTGTGGACACAGCTATGGAGATTTGGTCATCATGTTCCTGAGGCTCAGTGACTTCATCTTCATTACCATCACCATGTTTGTCCTTCTCCATGTGCTGCAGGAGCGCCAGCCCCCCTGGCATGGGTGCCCACCTGACCCTTACCTGTTCTAGCCTCGGCGTACCTGCCTCACGCTTCCACCTCTGTGTGGGCCAACGGGACATCAAGAGAGACAGAGAACAATGAACAGACGTGTGGAGGGGGGTTGGGGGGTGGAGAGACATGGGAGAGCTTGACTAATGATAGATGTATGTGAATGGTCATAGAGGATTCTGGTTTACAGTTTACAGTATAGACTCAAGATCTGAGCAGAGAGGACACCAAAGTGGTTCAGGCAGGCCAAACAGGTTGAAGCTTTGAGGGTTTTTATGGCGTTGGTGGTGTGGTGGTACACCTGATTGACACTTAGACCTGGCAGCAAAACAAGTATATTTTGGCAGTGCAAATACATCTGTTCATCGACAGACAAACACCATAAAAACCGGCAGGGTTTGGGGGGGTCGGACCACCATGTGCGATCCTCACTGCCTCACGGGGTAAGAAGGTGTGTCAAATTATTCATGTGCTAGATAGAGGTTTACTACAATACATCCTAGGAGAATAACAATTCCCCTCACACTCATGTATCTGCCAAATATGATTGGAAATTGGGGAATGAATAAAAAATTAAACATTTTCTATCCACAAGTTTCCGGAGGGCGCTACTGTAAAAATGAATGTGGGCACAACTTTCGGTGAGGTGACGGAAGTAGTGTATTCCTGCAATGAATAACTTATTCTGATGACAGAATATGAGACCGATTCATATTTTGAATTGTAATATTATTGGTTTCATGTGGAAATATATTAAAAATAATTTTGAAACTGATGAGCAAAACCTGCTGTTCGTGGCTGCACTTACAACCAAAAAAAAGAGCGCTTCACACACAGACCTAATGTTAAGACGGACTGCTCCTGTGAGGGAATGTACAGTTTTTAAAGGGCGAACTTTAAAATGTTGACTGCTTATCTCAAGCAAATAGATAACGAACATTAAACATCACTTAGACTAAATGTGCTCATAGTTTAAAAAGAGAGTTCGCAGTTTTAAAAGGGAGTTTAAATAGATTCATAAACTACAAATAAAAACGCGAAACTGATTTTACAAGGATTCTTTACTGTATTTTACCGATGTGTTGTCAAAAATCTGTCGGAATATATCAGATCATGTGATATGGACTACATTTCTCATCTGATCTGCTTTGTAAAGTATGTATTTCTTCCACTTATCGTCCTATAAACAAAACGTAGAGAGAATGTTTAAAAATGTAAAAGGCAGCTTTTGCACGTGATCTTCTTTAGCATGTTTATCAGATTAATGGCCAGCTGACGATACAGTAGCTTTATGATATGTTCACGTGGCCCGTGTAATGCTTTGCAGTTCGCTTTTAAGAATAATGATTCACTGTCACAACAACTGCATCAAAAAAGTTGCTAAATATCCGTCGTCAAGTGTTAAAATCATCATCCCATTCCTCTACAAAGTAGTGGACAGAATGCTGATTTAGTTTATGGGGCGATTCACATTTCGCGTCTAAAACCACACAGAAAACGTGAGCCGCGCTGCTTTCTCTAGTCAAATGACCTGCGGTGCGTGTGTGGCACTCTTTAAAGTTGAACTATTTTCATCTCGATGAGGCGCTGACGCGCCTACAAAAATGTGCACACCGCACCGTATGCGCATTACGCCTGCGTAGTTCCCTATTAGCGCGCGCCTGCTGCGTGTCTACATTTAAAATAACGAACTTACGCGCACAAAAGACGCAAAATGTGAATTGCCCCTAAAAGTGCTGTCAGTGTGTAAGTTCACATTCTGCTATATAAACGAATGACTTGAAATACGGAAGAAAAGCGTTTGTTTACATTGAACCAGAAGTTACTCCCATCTTTCGAGCAAAGCATCATAGGGCGTAGGCAACTTGTGGGTTGCATTGACGTAACTGATTACATGCTACAAAAAACAAACAGTTCTTCCTGTGATCTCTGCTTCAAAAACTATATTAACTCTTACGAGCCGGTTATTTATGAATTAGAGAAAGTCTAAAAAATCTCAAGATCATGAGATTTCTTGTTAAATCTAGGCAAAAAATTCACGTACTGAGACTGCAACAATGGTTTTTGTCTGTAATGTGGCAGTTGTATGTGCTTAGGTTTGGGACTGCTACATAACATAATAGGCCTCTGCAGAGGCAGGGCGTGGGGCAGGCGGCCGGGTCGTTTTATGGGTGTTACTAGACACTCCTGCTTGTGGGGATGAGAACTTGAGTGGAGATATAGATGTGGGTGAAGGAAGAGGAGGAGAAGACTGAGACCCAGGACAAGACTTTTAAGAGGAGAGATTGAGGAGAACAAACAAGGGTAAGGAACAGATGGACAACCGGTGTAGGACAGAAACACAAGGAAAAGGGGGAAAAGACAATGACATGAAGAGGAGGAAGCGTCAGAATCTTATCGCTGGCTTTTCCTGTTTGCTTATTTAGTATTCTTTTATCTACATTCCTTATCAGAATCATGCAGCTTGGTGATGCAGTGAAATCCAGCCATGCGATTGGCAGATCAAAGCAGAAGAAAGCCGGCAGAAAGCCATTCAGCAGCAGCAGTAGAGGGGACAGGGCGTGGCCAGAGGGTCTATAAAAGCTGCAGGCAGGGAGCAGATTTCAGACAGAGAGGAATTCTACTCTGATGGGGCCATGGCCATTGCGTCCAGCGGCCGTTTGAGCTTGCGTCGTTCTTTATCTACATAAAGAAACGTGTCTTTTCTGGTGTGGATGCGTCACAAGCCAGCCAAAAAGGACCAAAAAAAAAAGAGTACGATTACCTCTGATATACCCCCCACTACTCTGTGTATGGGTAGGAGAGGGGGCGTCTTCACCTATACAACATACACGCAAACACACATTTTTCAATGTAATGGCACATAAAATAAGTTTGTATGTGTTTTAATGTTTACCTTATTTAAATAATCAAACAGCTGACAAACTAGATGCTCTCTGTACAATATCATTAAAACTTGCAGACAACTGCATGGTAAAGCAAAATAGCTTCAGTAAGAGTAAAAAGTAGTAAACTACGAGTAAATGCCCACAACTCGTGAAGTGATTCACAACAATTTTTTATCCGATTTTTTTGTCCTGACCAGTAGCGACTGTTCACAGAGGGCAGATAACAGGACATTTTGATGATTTATGTTGGGTAACTCCAGTCACAATGAAAACTCACAGATCCAAAGTCCCACTCAACTAAACGGTATATTAAACAAAAATATTCTCTGACCAATTTAGACTCTGTCTACACTAGTGCGTTTTCATTTGAAAACTCGCACCTGCATTTTCGAAAAGCTCCGTTTTCATTGACAAAAACGCCGTCTCAGTGTGGCGAAAGGCCAAAACGGAGAGAAAAAGATGCGGATAGGGACTTAAAGTGATTAAAAAGTGAAATGATGTTAAGTTCTAAAGTTCTGAAAAATGTATTGTTGCATCATAACTTCTTATTATGATTAAGAATACATTTTAAAAGAATTTTGGCCTCTAAAGTATTGACCACTTTAAAGGAGTAGTTCACTTCAAAATAAGCCCCCATTGACTTTCCAAAGTCATTTTATTCTTATTTTGAAGTGAACTACTCCTTTACGTTTTGCTGTCTGGTCTAGTTTGCAGTTCATTCTGGCCAACATCCACCCACTTGGACAGGTATAGATCATCTGACTGACATGCAAAGAGTGTAAATGTCCTTTTTGGGGCAGACAAATGTAGTATATACCACAATAACAGACTGAAAGGAACTGCTTGGCAAATGGCCATACATGTAAAACCAAAATCTTTTTGATGTCACTAACCTTCTTTCTCAAAAGGACTCATACATCAACCCATTAACAACTTTCCCAGCTTAAAATTATGTGTAACTGAACTCTTACAGAGTGCTTTCCAATTCTGTATGCAATATGCATCAAACCGTCTGTGAATGGACTGTGTGTGATTTGTGGGTGTGCCATCAGATAACTGAGATTCATTTCACCATCAAGATAAATCTTAAAAATACCATGTTGTCTGTTATGAAAGTACTGATGTTCCGAAGTTAAGCTTCACCGTAAAGTCCCCTTCATTTCACCAAACCAGCAACATAACCATTAATCTTATCCTGCTCAAATGTGACCTTTAACATTTGACATGTACAGTAACCCAAGCACTCACGTCAGGCTGCATCTGGCCGTTGATGCTGGCGGTGCGGAAGGGCGAGTGGGTTGACAAGCGTTTGTCCCACTCGCTGGGCCGTGGAACTGGAGCCGACTCCATGAAGCTGCGCTTGAGCTCACTGATGCTAGTGTGATGACGCAAGATCTCTGTCTGGGTCTTTTCCACATCCTAAGAGATAGAGTCAGAGAGAAAGACGTCCAGGCAGAGAAAATGTACCGAGAAGATCGAAAGAAAACAGACACGAGGACACCGAAAAAGAATCAAATGAGACAAAAAGAAAAGACACAAGAAAAGAAAGAAGAGAGGAAGAGAAAGAAATAGTGAGATTGTGAGATCAGGGAGAAACGAAGCAAAATATCGTATTAGCCTGACGTTCTTATATTATTGATCATCTCAATCACTGAACTCTGGGGTGTCACATGCAGGGTTGGGAATCAAGAACCAGTTGTTTTTCTTATTTATTTTTACTCAAAATTTACAAATGATCTTAATGAAATAACTGTCCTACAATTCCCGTCCCCAGTCACACCAGTTTGCAGACAAAGAGATATCAGGAGAAACACAGACATGGTCATTGTACAGATGGATAACTGAGACACAGATCTCTCTCCGTTTTACTTGGTGAGACCTTGATGGTCTTCTAGCTGCCTTTTTTAGCAGTTCTCCTTCCCCGTGGGCTGATTTGTGACCTCTCTGCACCAGAGAGGATGCAATAAATATTCATCTCAGATTGAGTCTGTGATTGGCCAAAACCAGTGGTCCATGTGTATTTTGACAGACCGTGATTAATGACATCGAGTGAGGTACTAGCTGATCAGATTCAATCTGGGCCCGGTTGCATAAACTGCTTAGACTAGTCTTACAAGTTAGTCACCTCATTTTTTTCTTCAAGACTGGTCATAACTTCTTGAAGTCAGTTACATAAAAAAGTAGATTGGTCTTATTGAAATAAGAAAAGTAAGACTGATTCGTCCTAACTAATTGCTAGTCTGTGAGAATAGCTGTTAAGACACAGTCTTAATTTAGCGGCTATGTTTATGCACCTGGCCCCTGGATACCTGCAGAACGCAGAAGACGGTCGAGACTATAGACGTAAAACAGAGAGAGCTGGTTTGTGTCTTAGTGGGCCACGGAACATCTGCAAAGAGCTCCGGCAAAATGAAACACTCTCGTGAGAAAACAGCCCTCATCACCTCCCTTAACTGACTTCAGATGCCTCTTAAAATTAAACAGAGCCAAGCTGCTCATCATTTTTACTGCTCAATGAAACCATAAATCTTAGTCAAATACTTGTTCAAGCTATATAATTTGCTGCATTACATCACATTTATAATCCCAGGTTAGTGGAGTGAAACTGGTAGCACATTGACAGCACTTCTGTTCCAAAACCTAGTAAGCAGCCTACCTAGACAACATTTTGAGGCAAAAGACTTGGCAAAACTGAGCTTAATTTGTGACATTGTTGAGATCCTTTCTGATACTCTGATCGAGACATTTGTGAGATTTCTTTGAGAGAGTCTTTTTTTCTCAGGAGAAATAGCCGAGACACAGGAGATCTCAGCAAACATTTCGGTAACACTTTACAATAAGGTGCTATTAGTTAATATTAGTAAATGCATGAGCTAACATTAGCTACCAATGAACAATTTCGTTTTTCAGCATTTTTTTATCCTGGTTCATGGTGCATTAACTAATGTTACAGTGACAACATTTGATTTTAATAATGTATTAGTAAATGCTGAAATTAACACGAACCTCTTACCTGGCGCAGACCTGTTTGAGCCTACACATGAAAACACACCTTTGGCACTAAAATGGCTGTAACTCATGAATTCTTTCATTTAAAAGAGAATCAGCAGATTATTGCTGTAAAAATAAATCACACATTTTTTTTACAAATTATTTTGTTATAACTCTAAAAGGTTTATGTTTTTCTTTTATAAAAAATACAGAATACCAAAATTTCATAAGTCAAAGTCCCAAGAGTCACCAAGAGTTGTATCAAGTTTGGTCTTGATACACCAAATTTTGAGGTCTGATTTTTTTAGCTGCTCTACCACCAAAATCCCCTAGGGGGCCCATAGGTTTCCACTGGTTTTTACACTAATTCTGAAATTTGATCACAGAAGCTTTTTTCACCTTTTTTACTTTTCCAATTAACAGACACAATGCAAAAATACGAAAGCACAGGAACATGTAAACAAAACAAGATATGTGTATGAAACTATATTTTTGATGCACACTCATTCTCACTGGACGGCGCCAGATAAGAGGTTAATATTAATAAATGCTTTAGAAATATTGTTCGTTGTTATGCATTAGCTAACATAAACTAATTGTTTACAAATAGCACCTGTAAAGTGTTACCAACATTTCTATTTGGTCCACCTAATCTCATTGTTGTCTTAATTTTTCTTATGGGCAGCAGCTGCCAGTGATGCAGCTCACTAGGGTTTGTAACAAAACTTCTTTGAATTTCTTTTTTCATCATTATATGGATTATAATGAATTAATCCTTTCTAAATAATGTTATGTCACTAAAAAGGGAGTAGATGTTGGTGGTTATCAAGAGTGTTTCACCAGGTTTAAGTTTAATAATAGTTAATAATAATTTGAGTTAATAATCAAGTAAAAATCGACAGACATGGGTCAAAGAAGTGTGTTCTGACTTTGTAATCTCTAAACTTGGTCAATATTAAACTAAAACCTCTTGCATTATATAGATAATATGTTTTCATAAGTTACTGTACTTGTAGGACAGTTATTTGACACATGCCTGTTCATGTAATGGTGTAAAGAATGAGTCATCTTTGGCTCAAATATCAGCAATGTGAGTCTCAACATAAGTAAATGAGATGGGCATACAGTGTTATTAACAACACGTTTGGTTAGATACAGCGACGATAGGGTTAGAGAAGAAGTCATGGGGTGACTAAAGGGGTTAATGTCACAGAATACTTGGCATAGTTTCATGGCAGGACTCATAATGACCTCATAAGAACAAGTCACTTTTTAGTGACTATGGAAAATATATGACTGGGACAGACTGTACAATTTCTTTGATATGTACTTTAAAACTACTACGTAGATAATATCATAATAATGTGGCCTTTTACCAAATAAATCAATAAAAAGTCATGCAACAGCAACTAAATGTAGAGCAAATAAATATGCATGAGGCTGTTCAGTAGCTTTCAGAGTATTTATCTACTGTAGCAGTCTACGGTTTAGAAATATCAAAATAAAAAATATGAATGCAAAGACATTTAAAATCAACATGAAAACAGACCCTATTTACTTTCTTTAAACATGTTCCCAGTCTCTAGTAGATGTTTCTGTTAATAATGTAATAGCGATATGGCATCGCCTTTGATAAATTTCAGACTAAACTAAAATCATGCTGCGTTTTTCAGTCTGAAATAAGTCACGAAACGGAAGTGTGAGTTGTAAATGCTGTTTCATATTGACTTTAAAGTATGGTCTCTAAAGAATATTTCTTGCATGTTTTTAATGCATGCATTTACGTCCAGCTGTTGGCTATTTTTGCATCGGAGCAATTTTTCAAATAAATTAAACTGAAAAACTATTCAATCTTATATATCGGCAGCAATTCAAAACTCCCAATCATATATTCAACCAAATAGTGCTACAAAATGAAACCAAGAAAAAATAAAAGCGAGTACTTGCATTAGAGTTAGTGAGGAAAATAGTGCATGCCAAGCCTTTAGGATTAAGCTACAAAACACGGAAAGAGAAAGCGTGTGAGAAGAATGAAGAAAGAATCTAAGATGAAACAGGTTCTCATGCAGTGAGACATACGCAGCAGCAAAAATGAGATTTTCCAGAGTTTCCATACAAACCTCCAACATTAAATTGCTATGTCTGATATAAATAGTTTCACCCTCAATTTTCTTTGCTCTTTTCTGTAAAGAACGGGAAAAAATAAGTTGGCAGTGTTTGAACATAAACTGTAAAAATGACACATGAATCATTTCACGACTTTCTTTGTTTCACACATTCGATGTGCAGAACGTGATGGAATCAAATTAAACATGAATAAACCACAACAGGCCGTCTAGCCAGGCAGAAAGAAGGGTCAAAGGTCAGGGAGGGATAACTGTGCACTGGATAAAATTATGACAGTGTAATGAGATCATACGCACACATGCTTCATCCTTAAAAGTAAAGTGTGTTTATTATTTCCCCACCATTGATGAGATTTCCCACCATTTATAGACACAACGCTTGTCAACCATATGACCGGTTTTTCTGACTTTTTAAAAGATAGCGTCTAAGGATAAGAAAACATACTCATACAACATAATATTCTGGAGGCCACGAAAGGTTTGTAAATATTCTATTTGCTATTTGCTGGGAAACCTGCTTCAAAACAAGCTTTTCGACATTTTTTCAAAATTCACATTGAATCTTTTAA
This sequence comes from Triplophysa rosa, assembly GCF_024868665.1. Classification (NCBI taxonomy): domain Eukaryota; kingdom Metazoa; phylum Chordata; class Actinopteri; order Cypriniformes; family Nemacheilidae; genus Triplophysa; species Triplophysa rosa. The sequence goes on along the minus strand of NC_079905.1, from coordinate 20,540,391 downwards.
TGAGTAAATAATGCTCCCCTGCATTAATTATTGCCTGTCGATTTCAGATTCTCTGACATTCTTTGCTAGAATCTGACCCCAGGGCACCTGAGAGGAAATAGTGCAAATAAAAAGATGCCACTTCAAAACCATCCTATTACCACAACACCAGCAGAAAACCATCAGACACAAAGTCTTACCCTCTGTCCTCCTCCTCCCACATCTTCTCCGATGGCTGATGACTCTCAGCAGAAACAAACATCAGCAGCCAACTTTTACTACTATAAACTCACAAAAACCCAGCTCTTCACATGCATCATCTCTGAGGTCTTTAAACATCTCCCATCTAACCATCCCACCACCTGTCACCTACTCCCTCCTATCTCTGTAAGCAATTTCTCCTACACTCCTACCCACACTCATGCAGACCATCAACGTACTGGCACATCTCACACCACATTCTGTTAAGGTCTGGTAACCCTGCTGTTTAAAAAACAGACATTAAAAACCAGACCACCTACAGACTTTACTATTATACTAAAACATGGAAATGGTAATCATAAGCAATGAATGTTTCTGCAGCTTAAATAGGTTAATCTAAGGAGGGGGGTTCCTGTAGCCCACCTGGTAGAGCATTGTGCTCACAACGCCAATGGCAAGGGATCGATTCCCAGTTAACACACATACTGATAAAATGTGTACCTTGAATGCACGGTCACTTTGAATAAAAGTGTCTGCCAAATGCAAAAAATGTCAATGAAAAATGCACAAGAAAACCAAGCTGAAAACGACGTCTGACTTCTCTTCCCTTGTTTCAAAAGAATGCTCAGGCTTCAATAAAACCTAAAGTATCAAAGGCAAAAAAAAGAAATGTGGACTCATTTGACCTGCGTGAGTCAGACCTGCAGCAGGAAAGCACATTCTGGCTCCCCTAAAAACGGTTTCCATCCTTATCTACATAAAAGACACAGCGTGACTACAATTAAAACAACAATAACTATGCAACTGCGATTGGGTTCATCTGTACTCCACTCTTGCTGGGTAGCACAATGAACACAGTAAAGCTCAGTAAGCTTCATGTTGTGCTGACACGCTGTCGCTGTCTTAAAGTGATGCATCTGACAGCCACAGCGGCATCTTTTATAGCCAATCTCATACCAGCGAAATAAAGCGAGACACAGCCAAGGCAGATGAGAAAAATGAATAAAATGGTGTTGTGTGCTGTAAAGCATGGGCAATGAGGACAATGGCATCTTCCTCATGCTGTAATAACAAGTTCTGACCTTCCTCATGCGCACCACCTCTGTGTCTGCCCGTGGTGACTGCTCACACGCCCGAAGGAGAAGAAATAAAGAAGCATGTGAGTGTCTGTGATAGAAGTTACAGTATCTCTTTCCCTACACAACAGACACTGGAGCACAAACCATACCTTACTGTTTAAAAACACTCGTCTCATAGTAATGGTGCAACAATATTGTCAGCATGCATTAAGCAGATAAAGGATCTGATGTTAACTAGTCATATGAAAGTCATATTACTGCTTGAAATACTCAAGACAAGAGTTCAAATTAAAGACAAAATAAAGTAATAAAAAGAAATAAAATGAGCAATAAAATAAAACAGTGCTAGTGAAGGCATCCACATTGGGTAAGTCCACGGTCCTACATTCGATTCAGATTTGGCTTAGTCGTCAGTAAACATGATCTGTATATTGTGCATGCTGTTGTTTGATTGGCTGAAATCCTGAGCACAAACCTGGCTCTTTCTCTCCCCATTAGTGGTCGTCACCACCTGGGCGTCACGGTGGCGCCGTTCTCGCCGGGCTACCGTCTGCAGTGGCACAGAGACAGTATATACACACTGCCATCTCAACCACACCTTTACATTGTGACTGTGATGCTCTTAAGGTCACAGGCAAGGTTTCATATAGATCTAATCATTTTCAGTAAATGTAGGACTACCTATGAATATTCAGATCAAGCACTAGATGGAAAAGCTTGTCTGCCTGCTAGAAACAGTAACAGCTACAAGTCAGCAGGAGTCAGTACTGCAGATGTAGTTATTTGGATCTGGTGCAAAAGCATTATTTGTGATACCTTTTCTACTTAAGTTTCCTGTGAATAGGTAATACATATGTAAGGGATAATGTACAGGCAGCCGGCTGTTATCGCAGAAATAAGCCCTGACAGTGTAATCAGCACCGAGGGATCACACTGAAGGGGCTTAAATCGCGATAACAGCCAGCTGCTTGTACATTATCCCACTTATTATACGGCTACTTGCCACATGAGAAAAAAAACTGGACATGAAATGTGAATTTGAAATATTTGATTAGCTCATTTTTACCGAATGCAGACCTTCTGCGAGGAAAAGCCGTTTACTTTCGGTTTTAAATTAAGAAACGACGTTCAAATGTCACGAACAGGCAATCTGGTTCAATCATTTGTAAATATAATATCATATATGTTTTATAAAGACATATTTATATTTCATTTGTCAAAAAAAACCTGTCAAAATGGTTTGCTGCATCTGGGTTACTGTGTGTTATTAATTTTGAGAGGTTGTTATCTGGGAATAACGAACCTGCAAATGTCGCCACTGGCCAATCAGAATCAAGCATTCCAACAAGCCGTATAATAATAAGTTGTAAGACATAACAAGCATTAAGTATTAAATTAGGTATTAAGAAATATACAAGTTGCACTATAATGATTTATAATATAGGAAAATATATTTTAAGAACCAAAACAAAAAGTTGTTTTTTATTTGTTTTCTGTAACTTCATATTGAAAAGCGTGTGTGTGTGTTGTACCTTTATTTCAGGTGTGCCCTCTGCTTTGGTGCTGTGTGTTTTGGAGCTGTCAGTCACATGGGCTTCTGCCTTCATCTCACTCTTCCTCTCAGTGGAGCGTGGTCGGCCTGTGGGTGTGGATGTCTCTTTACGATCCGTGCGGGCGGCAGATGGCACCACTGGAGAAGGAGCTGCATCGCCCGGGGAGATGGGAGACATGATGGGAGCGCTGACCGGACGGGTGTTCTTATCCGGGGTCGAAACCATGGCTGACAGAATGATGGATGAAACAGATGAGGAAAAAATATATACGGCACTGCATGAAAGAATTCTAACATTAAAAGCTTGTCTGTATGGACTCGGGTCAATGGGTTGCTGAAAAAGTGCTGCCCAAGATCACAAAGCAGTCATTACACATGTTTAGCGCAATAAATAGGTGTATTAACAGTTTATACAGACTTGCCAATTGACAAAGCTGCAAAGCTCATTTTCAGTATAGTCAAGTTACACTGACTGATTGGCTGCTAAGCGTACAGTTTTATGTATTTTCTGTGACACTTAAAGATATGGGATGGAAACAAGAGGCTGATTTTATGTCAATGGATAAGATGCTTTAGTGGATAATAATGAAGAAACTTGTGAGGGAGTAACCTAATAACCTAAAAACCTGTCTGGTAATCTTCACTCCAGCAGAATTGTTTCATCAAGGTCAAGGTCAAGGTTTATTTATATAGCACCTTAAAACAACACAAGTGTTGACCAAATTGCTTCACAAGCAGTAGCAAGAACATACATAATAAAAACAAATCACACCCAGTATTATTACCTGATAGCTGATAGATATAAAAACAGAGATTTATTCAAGCTACAGCACAAACAACTACCCCTGACAAAAATATACACATGAGAATAAAACCAAGTTACGGGTAAGCCTGAGAGAAAAGATGTGTTTTAATTGATACTTTAAAAGCAGTTAATGTAGGGGAAGCTCTAATCGTAGAGGTGTGTTCCAAAGTTTTGGAACATAGACTGAGAAAGACCTGTCTCCCATAGATTTCAGACGAGATTTCGGGACGTTTAGTAATAACTTGTCTGAAGACCTAAGAGATCTCTGAGGTAAATAAAAACGTAAAAGTTCTGACATACATGTATAAATAGGGGCAAGTCCATGTAGAGCTATAAACACAAAGGTTAAGACCTTGAAATCAATTCTTTGTTTCACTTGTTAAAGATGTTGTAAAATGTGTTGAGTTTGACTTCTCATATAAAACCTTAACTCTAAATCAACAACACTTTGGGAACTGTGATCCAAACTCTGGGTTTTTTTTCTTGCTTTCAGGTCTCCTTAGAAGATGTACTCAACAAAGCGGTTAATCACAAAACCATCTTTCTTTAAAATCATTATTTCTTTTAAAACAATCCAGAGATGCCTCTTTGGTGAATGCATCTACTAAAATATTCAAGGAATCCCTGTAAACACGCATAATGTGCATCAATATACAAAATAAGCTGCAAAACAAGCATGCGTGCCTGTGCTCTTGATCGGGGCTGGACGGTTCCTGATCACACTCCAGCCAGCGTAGATATTTCTCTGCCAGGGAGTTCACCTGTGCTGACTAAAGCAAGCAGTTTATTTTTATCTCTGCAACTCCACATTTGTATAGCACATCTAGAAATGTGTGGTATTTTCCTACATACCTGATATACTGTATATCAGATTCCAGCTGATACTAGTGATTTATTTTAAAAGTTATCATAGCGATTTTTTGGAGCATTATCATTATGTATGTACAGTATATATACAATTTAATGGTACACTGAGTAATTCTGCACCACTAGCGGCACGATTAATTCACCTTCTAAACTGATGACTCAAACTCTTTCCTTTTTGGCATTGGCTGCAAAAACACGTTATCCCACCCACACCTACGCTCATACAAACAATGTAACATTTAAAGCCAGAAAACAAAAACTCTGGTTAAAAGAACAACAAACCAGCAAGGCACAACATTTTAAAAAGACATGTATATGCACAGTCACGTGACCCTAGTAATCCCAGTAATGCTATCAGACATTAAGAGTCCAATGAAGCTTGAACTCTCTGGGAGTTTCTCAAACAGAAGGCCAGTAATGACAGACTTCTGCTTACTGCACAAATAACAACAGATGCTTGAAATGTTGCAATTCAAGTTTCATAAAGAGACCTCAGGGGAACTAGAGTACAAAACTAGCCAGAGACACTAATAAGCAAATGGATTTAGCATAGCAACTCAGATCTCTGATGTCAAACTCCCTAAGGACAACTGGTTGTGATTGGCTACAATCCAACAGAAAAGGCCAATCACCTGCTTCTGTTTTAAATCTGCACTGCAATAATTTTCCTAAAGAATCTTTTTGTCTTGATTATATCAAACTATATATAATAATATATACTTTAGAAGCAACACTGTGTACAATAAAACTTTTTATAATTCTTAATTATTGTCAGTTTTTAAATGCACAAATTTGGAAGATACTTTGTCTGACACAATTTTCTTGATGCTGCTGTTTTATCTTTTCATACAATAACACCGTGTCTGAACCGGATGCAACCAGCGCAATGCGACGTAGCGTGTCACGTCGCGGCAGTCGTGTCTGGTGTAGACACGGTGTGAAAGAGACTTATGAAGTACTGATAATGAATTTGATCTTTTCATACAATAACACCATGTCTGAACCGGATGCAACCAGCGCAATGCGACATAGCGTGTCACGTCGCGGCAGTCGTGTCCGGTGTAGACACGGTGTGAAAGAGACTTATATTATACAGATAATGAATTACTGATCATGCTGATTGTGTTTCCGTTAAAGGAGAAGTTCCATTTAGAATTAAAATGTTATGATTATTTACTCACCCTCATGTCCAACCCTTTACAACGTGATTATGTACGGGAAGTCGTGAACGCGCAACACGGTTGGGTGCAAGCCGTGTATTTGTGGTTAAAAAGTAGATTTTTTCTTAGAAAAGGACTAATCTTTTCGCTATAAAACACTCTAATTCATCGGCTGGTGTCGCGTTCAGCCATTTAAAGCTGCGAAGACACTGAAATTTGAACCTTAAATCAGGTGGCCCCCCATTAAATCCCTTATATGGAGGAAGATCCGTAAATGTTTTCCTCAACAACCCAGGATTAGTTTCTACAGAAGAAATAAAGACATGGACGTCTTGGGTGACATGAGGGTGAGTAAAAAAATCATAAAATTTGAATTCAAAAGTTCTTCTCCTTTAATCAGATTAAGTTTCAAGTTAGATCCTCCTTCCATCTCATAATCAACTGTACACATGGATAATCAAAATGGCTAAGATAATTATGTAATTATTAAGATAATAACATATTCATTTACATGGCACTTAAACACACCTCCATCTAAGCTGCGTGACGCCCTCTTACTGGCAGAGCGCTGGAAATGGGGGGCGGGTCTGTCAATCATGGAGCTGGCCTGACGGGTTTGGGCCTGAGTTCGCCCGCTGAAACGGAACTTTGATCCCAGAGCCAGGAACTTCCTGGGAGTGGTGGCCGCCTCTGTGGACACTAACCTGAGACAGAAACACACACAGATTTCTAATAAGTGTTCATATCCATAAATTTTAAGCAAGCACTTATTTGCATATAACAACCCACAATTTTTTTTACAAATCCTGGCATGTTTAGCAACTTGGATAAACAACACTGTAAACAATGCAGGTATAGACCGTTTAATTGGACGCACGTGCCTGGCCCAAAGTTAACTTCCGGTCTGTGTTTGATTATTGGTCTGGCTAGTGGCTAGTAATATAACAATTTATATTATACTATTTGTATTAATATTTTTTATATCAATATTTTATGTATATTAATTGGATTTCATAAATAATTTGTTGAATGGGTCATGTTTGAACACACAGGCACTTTGCATTTAAGTTTAGCCAAGTAACGGTTCTTCTCAGGGGCAGACTAGAACTTTTTCGGCAAGAGCAGCCCACCACAAACCCCTCCATTTGCGACCGCGTTTTCCGTTTCCCCTGTCTGCTCTGTTCATGATCACGTTCTGGGGGGGGTCCCCCTCCGTCACATGAGCAATGTCATGAAAAATGGTGCAAGACACTAATAGAAATAAAATGCTACAAAATATGGGCTTGATATGGCTTCAGGTGAACCTATCAAAGGAATATCATCATGTCATTAGTTTGCACACTGCATTTGTAGTATACTATTTGGCGTTTATACCTGAAGAATGTGTGATGCTCCACACACACTTTCCACAGTTTCTTGGCAGCCGTGTAGTTAGGCAGTTTAAAGCCAATGGCGCTTTCATAATGCTCCAACTACAGTTAAAAAAGAATGATTAAAAAACATGTGAGTACAAGCTTATAAAATGAAGTGCATGTGTGGTCGATTTTAATTTAAGTCATCTTGAATGGCAGAAGAGTGAATTTTTACATAATTACTACTAAATCTGAACCTTAACCATGCATGTGTTCCAACTTACATAGAATACAAAGTATTTCACGTTTTTTAATTGGTAATGAAATTTCAATTTAATTGCTCATTACAACAGTAATGGTCACATTTTTTACACCACCATCCAAATTACAAGGAAAATGAAATAATAAATGCCAAAAATTTACTTATTAAAAACTAAGTCAAATGACTAATAAATGTCTTTAAAAAGTTGGAAAAGGTATGTATTCATAGTAAAGTTTACAATAATTTCTGACTCCCCTCTTCAAAACAGAATCACAAACCTAAAACACTCTAGTATAATCTGAAAAGCTTCATGAGCACACATACATCAGATGGCCGTATCTTAATGAAGAAACTGCTGCGTTTGTAGGAGACTTTGAGAACTTTCGGCCATGGAAAACGATTAATCCTCAACTTGTCTTTATACACCATCAGACCACTGGAACAGACACCCAACATGATATCCACCCCATCCAGATCCTAAAAGAAATAACAGGGAACAAAGATACAAATAAATAGATAGATAAATAGAACAAAGATACAAAATAACTTTTGTCTTGAATGTTCAGACTGTGACTGTTAAGTCACTAAAAACCCACAATAAAAAGGCTTTTGTAATCACAATACTTCACCACTAGGGGGCGTCCCTGCCTTCTATTTTAAAATCGTGAATTCCATAATTTATTTAAATCCATGGCTTGATGCAAACAGATTGACCTGGTTTCAGCTACTAAATCTCAAGAGTGACAGGGAACGCAATATTTTTAATCAGAAAACAAACAAGCACTCCTGTGATATAAAAAGGACACTTTAATTCAGAATAATGACTTCACTTTAGAGGTTTAATCAATGCCAAGTCACTTTGTTAAACAAGGACATGTAATGTAGTGTATTGCAATGTATGCAAGTCTCGAAGTACTGCAGCAGCCCATTTAAAAACATACATAAAAAAATTTGCTATTCATAAAGAACTAAATTTGAAGACCCTTATACGACACGTTGTCTGTTTTGCACTTCCACCTTAATTTTGACCTGCATTGTGTGAAGACATACTGTAGTATGTTTACACAAATTACAAATCATTTACTCATCCTCTTGTCAATTCAAACCTGTATTTGACTTTCTTTCTTCTGCAAAACACAAAAGAATAGGATATATTTTCAAAAATGTTAGTAAACCGACAACAGCAGTACCCATTGACTTGGTTTTGTGCATGGGTACCGCCATTGTTCGGTAACTAGCATTCTTCAAAATATCTTCTTTGGTGTTCTGCAGAAGAAAGTAAGTCATACAGGTTTGAAATGACAAGAGGGTGAGTAAACGATAACAGAATTTTCATTTTGGATGAACTATCACTTCATGATAAATGACAAAAATGACAATAAAAATGTTTCACGGGTTCTTTTTTTAAATAGGGGATATATCAATTTTACAAACATTTACATTCAGTTTCACTTCTTACGTTCTACCCCTTTTCTTCTTGCAGATCTACTGTACCTTGGCTTGGTGGAGGTCAACCCCATACATGGCAAGTTTTTTGGCGTTCTCCAGGAACATCATATCAGCCTGAGCTGGGCTCATAGACCTACAAAAAAGCATGATAAAAGTACAACTTAAAAACCAAGGAGGACATTCTTAGCCCTATGTTTAGTTAGCATCACAGTTTGGGGAATTCAACTACACATGAACATCATGTAAGTACAACCACAAAAAGAATAAATTGTTTTTTACAAAAAAAAGTCAAAAACAAGGTAAATGTGTCTTAATAAATCCTAAACATCCCAATCAGGAAGGATAATAATAACCTGTATGTGCGATGCAGCTCCATGACCTTTTCCTCAAGTTCTTTGGTCTGTCCTGGGATCAGCTGGAGATCCTTGGCATAGTCAGTGCCGTGGACCTCCGGGTCGTACTCACCCAGTTCAGACTGCAGGGCGTAAGAGCCAAGCAGGGCCAGAGTCACAAAAGAGCAGGGCAAACGGCCACTCTTGATGTCCTTTCTCAGCTGCAGACACAGGTAGTACCTGCACAGCAAACAATTGATAAATGGGCTAAAATCTTAGGTAATGACATTCATTATGAGTCAAGTCATTACATATTACAAGTCTGGTCAGGCTTTTGTTGCTGAATGTCATATACAGTCCAAATGATGCAGTTCATGGAGATGTGCACAAAGAGAGAGGAACAGGTCTAGACGTTAATCAAAAAATGCATTGTGTTATAGCTTATGGATTCAGGACAAAGATGAATGGAATTATTTAATATTGCTTTTGCATCTCTCCGAAGCTTGAAAAGAGGTGGCCACAATTCATTAACTGAAAACCTTCTGTACAAAGAATCCATAGGGTTTGAACAACACGAGAGCGAGTAAACAATTTTCGCATTTTCATTTTGGGGTGAACTACGCTTCTAACCACAGCTCTAGACCTGTAGTTCCAACCACACGGCTTTGCGATGCTGCTCGCGATTGATCAATGGAACGATGGTTTCGGGAAACACTTGAATCGTTGAACTATGCTGGAACGACGGAACTTGCGACCATAGTTGGCTAAGGGGCGATTCACATTTCGCATCTAAACCCGCGCGGAAAACTTCTTTTGTCCAAAGCACCTAGGAGTTTGCACTCTCCTGGCGTCTGTCGTTGCTAAGCAACCATGGGTCACGCTAACCGTTAAGACGAGGAGGTATAAACAAAGGATATATGGATAATATAAACTGAAAATACATTGCAATAACTCTGCTACTAGATTTATATATGCTGTGATCATCTGTGTCTCCATCTTAATTTAGCTTGTCTATATTGGTTGGTTGGTTCTTGTCACATGACCTGCGGTGCACGTGTGGTATTCTGAAAAGTTTTCGCCAAAGCGCCTAGAAAAATGAGTGCATGTCGTGACCGCAAATAAAATAACGAATTTGCGTGCACAAAAGATGCAAAATGTGAACGGCCCCAAACTATGCTTTTGGGAACGCACCCCTGGTTGATTCAGTCAGTGAACTGATTCAAACCAAATGGTCATGACGTGTTTAAGAGATTTGTGTCTTTTTGTCCATAAGATCTGGGTCATTCATTGGCAACTGTAATGTATGCATAATAGATGATTATTGCAGATTGTTAAGAGATGTGAACACAGACGGGTAAGTGTTAAGGTCAGTATAGGAGAAAGACAGTTATATTTGCCTGGTGAGGTCCTCTGATAGCTGAGCTGGATCAGGTGGGTAGAACTTCACATTAAATGTGAAATCATAGTTGGTGCCTAGACAAATACAAACATGAGGATATTTTGCAGGACAAGCAGAAAACACATTGCTAGGCGGTTGCTAATGTAATCTTTGTAGTTGCTAGGGTGTTCCTAATGATTACCACAGCATTGCTAGGTGGTTGCCAAGATGTTGTTATTTGGCCATTAAAGGGATACTCCATCCGGAAATGAAAATTCAGTGCCCCAAGTTGTTCCAAACCTGTATACATTTTCTTTTTGCTGAACACAAAGAAAGATATTTATAAATATGTTTGCAACTGACATTGCCTATCATAGTAGGAGACATTAAAATGGTAGTCAAAGGTGCCCTTTAATTGTTTGCTTTCCTAAATTCTTCTAAATATCTAATTTTGTGTTGAACAGAACAAAAAAAAGATACAATAATTTTCCCTACTATGGTAGTCAATGATGTCCCAGACATGTCAGTTCCTAACATTTTTCCAAATATGTTTCTTTGTGTTCATCAGAACAAAGAAATGTATACATGTTTGGAACAGGTTTGGTGAGTAAACGATGACAGAATTTTAATTTCTCAGTGGAGTATCCCTTTAAAGCAGACCAACACTTTGTCTGTGTTCTCACCTTGTACTTGTCGTCTGATTTCCTTGGTAAAGTCTAGCCATGTCTGAAAGACAGAGAGATCTTAAACAAACTGTTTTATAGGTACCACGACACCTGACAATAAATTCAGCAAATACAGCTAGAATAACGGTATTAGGCTTAAGTTAACCTAATATAGTTAGTATTTAACAAGTGTTAGTATTACACGAGTAAGAGCGGGCGCTAACACGCACCTTTATTGATGGTGTCTCCCATATGGCTAGACCATAATAGTCCTTTTCTAACAGGTTCAGGTGGTCGCACACCTTTGCAAACAGGTCCTGGCCTTTGGCATGTTTCTATAAATACAAATAAACCCAGTTAAAAAACATAAATTTGAAACATTAGAAGTTTAGCATTACTGTATTACCGTTTATTATTCAGGCTCTATCTATCTGTCTCTATCACATTTATAATAATACATTTAAAGCGACAATCCGTAACTTTTTTGTTTAACAAAAAGTGAGCTGTGGGGCCAGTACCTTAGAAGACCGTTTTCACAACTGTAATTTTTTAATAATAATTAATAATTTGGGCTGTTGGGTCTTACTGTATTTTGCCGAAAATGTCAGTTGTTTTTCATCACACCAAGTACGTAATCTTCAATTTTGTGTTTCAAACAGAGATGCAAAAAGTTACGGATTGCAAAAGTTTTAATAACATTTTTTGAATATAATTTACTCAAGAAAGTGATGTGTGATGCTTCTCTGTCCCTATCACAGTATTGCATTGTTAGCTTTTCTAGCTAGCATCAAAATTGGCTGGGGATATCAAGTTTATCAGTCATTAAATCGACTTGTTATCTTTGCTAGCTTTCTAACGTCAGAGTTAACTATGAATGTTAGCTGACCAATCAATACTGTTGACTTCTTAGCTTTTAGCTAGAGTAAGATCAACTTGTTAGTTTGTTAATATCAATTTTAAATTTAAGTGTGACTGTGTGGGTCATTAGATGTTTTTAGACTTGTTAGCTTAATTAACTAAATGCTATCGTCAGAATTAGCTATGGACATTAAGCCATACTCTCATGCAGGTCAAGTTACCACTAATGCAGGGCAGTTCTATTTTGCTTAGGATGCTACGTAGACAAATCACATCAAGTCTTCGAGCTCAGTAGCTGTTGAAACAGACACTATAAGTAGCATCTCTTACAAAAACAGACCAAAGCATCACATCAGCAGAAAGTCTCACAGTAGACAAAAATTATCAAAGGAAGTTAAAACCCTCCAGCAATGCAGGGGTTTCAGGGTCACTCCCGGGATGAGACAACAATACACACACTCGTTAAGCAACAAAAGCTGCACTGTGTGATGTCAGTGCGTATGTGTGTGTGTGTCGCTTACATCCAGCTCACACTCGAACAATGTATCATCCAGCAGCTTGACTTTGCAGTGCATGATCCTGGGGCGGCGGGATGCTTTGTGCTTCTTCCCTTCCTCCTCAGCTGTGTTCTCCTCCTCCCCTTTCTCGCCTTCTTTTTCCTCTTCCATCTTTCCCTCTGTTTCTGGTCCCCCTGTGTCTTCTGCTTTGGGCTCTTCCTCTGCTTGCTCTTTATCTGTTTCACGCTCCTTCTCTTTCTCCACAGCTTTGGCCTTGTTCTCGTTCTTCTTCTCTTTCTTCTCCTTTTTCTCCTTCTCCTTCTTCACTTTCTTTTCGGTCTTCTCTTTCTTCTCGGTCTTCTCTTTCTTTTCTGTCTTCTCTTTCTTCTCTGTCTTCTCCTTATCTGCCTTTTCCTTCTTCACTTTCTTTTCTTTCTTCTCCTTCTCCCCCTTCTCCACCTTTTCTCCCTTTCCTGACTCCAGCTCTGCGTCTTCCTTTTGATCTGCTACGATTTGCTGGAGGAAGACAAAATTAAACCTATAATTAGGGCTGTCACGATTATTAAATAATCGTCTCATCGCGAATGTTTGACCTCATCGCGATGGTTTCAGATCATCGCAATTATTGCACATCTCTATAGAAGACACTAGGGGGAGCTGTAGTGCATCTGCATATTGCATAATTTAGTGTATATATTGTTACTAAAGCATGGTAATACTTGTAAAATGTACCACCACAACACAATCACTTAAAAAAAACTAAATCATATACAAATTACCTGCAGTACAATTTAATATTTTTTAAGCAAATCTCAGTGTGAAAACCAGTCTACCAAAATTTCATTAACATACAAGTAAAATTTTATTGTAGTCTTGCAAGTGAGAAAAAAACAGACTAGAAGCTTTTCTATGACTGATAGTATTTTAATGGTGGCTTCAATTCACACCTGATCAATTTACTTAATTTACAAGTATTTGGCGGTTGTATTATTGACAGGTAAAAGCCTAAACCTTAAATATATGATGACCCAATTTTTTCCGATGTATTTCCAAGAAAAAAACAGTCTTGTATTCAGATCAATATGGTCGTTTCAATCGCTGAATCAAAAATGTATGAGAATTAAATGTCAAAGCTCAAAAACAGACAATTAATCGTCATAATCGTCAAAGCCCTAAAACAGACAATTAATCGTCATAATCGCAATGATTTATTAGACAATTAATCGTCAATCAAATTTCATAATCGTGACAGCCCTACCTATTATATATTTTCCATAAACAAATATTTTCATTAATACATGAATAATGCTTTCAATAATTTTACAAACGCTAGGCCTCATTCATGAAACATTCGTAAATATATGAGTAAATTCAGAGTAATTTGCGCTTCAAACTGACCTTTCCAAAAACTTTTCTCCGGATTCACAAATACTTTGTAAACGTCAGATTTTATGGTAAAATGTGTGTATGTTAATGAATTACAATCCTTCGTAAACAAGGTGCGCATGTATGCTCATTCACAATTAGCATAATCCCCGCCTACGGGCGAGTTTCACAAGATAGCGCCAGTGAGCTTTTGCAACGGCAGTGTCAGCAGACTAATTTCCGGTCACTATCGAGTTTGCATACTGTTTTTGCACTATCTGCCTGACCAGGGGGGCTGCTTTAGAATCTTAAAGTTTTACTTAATTAATATTGCATATAGGAATTTATAGTCTGTTATATTTGACCTGTGCTTCTCTCTCCTTTATCCTAAATGTGTGCTCTCACTGAGCGTGTGTGCGTACTTGTCCGTGTACGTACGTGTGTGTGTGTGTTGTGTGTGTGTGTGTGTGTGTGCGTGTGTCTCTGTGTCTGTGTGTGTTGGTGCGTGTTGTGTGTGTGGAGTGTTTTGTGTGTGGGTGTGTCTGTCTTCTGTGTTTTCAACCTTTTCTTGTTTTTGCAGGTACAACTTTGATTGTTTTGCTTGTAGTCAATGTGTCTCCTGTACAGCTGCTTTGTAACAATGAAAATTGTAAAAGCGCTATATAAATAAAGTTGAGTTGAGAGTTGAGTTGTTTTGGCTTAATGAAGTGCTCAGCAATGTAAAGAGAATTTGTCATATCGTTGATATATTACTTTCTTATTTTTTATCTAAATACACCCATATTTGCCGGCCCAAAATCCTCCTTTTCCCATACAGTGTTATACAACCGGAAATTAGTCTGCGGACTCTGGCGTATCAAAAGCTCACCGGTGCCATCTTCTTGTGCAACTAGCGAATTTACACTAAACATTGACATTATCCTTTCATTTTTAAACCCAAGCACAAAAGTTAAACTGTTATGGGACAAAACCTACTGACCCATTTTATAATGGTCTTCAGGAATCTCGAGAGGCTATGACCCTGATAATTTGACAAAGTTTATCAGTAACCTTTTTATGTGAAATAATTCAGTTTCTACCAAAGACAAAAACTTTTTGTTTATTTCTTACCATAGGAGATCAAATGTCGAAAATACCTGTAGCCTCTAAGAAAACTTTTAGTGTAACTATTTTCTTTTTTCTGAGCTGGAGCTGAATGTGGGATGTAAAAGTTCTCTTTTGCATTTGAAAACATACAGTATACCTGGCATGTATGTTTCTCACCTGGTTTTCAGCACTGCTGATTGAGTGCTGGTCTAGTGCAACATCACCCTCTAAGCGTAGTTCTGGCTCAGGGTCTGCAATGGGAGCTTTGGGTTCGTCGCAGCCTTCCTCCCGGGCCCTCTCCGTCTCCACTCCCTCACCCTCCGAGCACTGTGAACGGTGCTTCAGGAAGGAGGAGAAGAGGCGGGAGAGGCCGCGGCCAGCGGATGTGCGCTGCCGCGGCTTTAGCTGCCGTTCTTCCTCCGAGCCCCCAGGGGGCAGCGAGGTGCCCGAGGGGCTGTCCTGAGCTGTGTCAGTGGGGCCTGGCTCCTGAGCAGTGGGGTCCTCCTCTTCTTGATGCTGCTCGCACACCTGTTTCTTATGAATGCTCTCCGCCTCGTCTGTCGTCATGGCAGACACTAAAAGGAGAGAAAGAGCAGTTTAATTTTAATCTTTTATTTAGGGTCTATTATTTAGTAGGGCTGAGCGAAAATATTGATAGTTTTCACAATAGTTTATCGATATTCCAACCTCTACTCTCAATACTCAGGGAGTAATGAATTAGATAAATAAATGCCGTTTGTAAGCAACCCACTCACTTAGCTATTGCGGTGCATTACACAAAAAATTATTCCAATGACCAACAATGACACTAGTTCATCGTTTCACATGTTTATTGTGCTTTCACGGATGCATGACCGGGGCATTTACACCACCTTATTCCCTGTGCTACACACTCGCGTGTCACAACTAACACGGCTACACACACTAGATTATGGCAGAGAGACCAAATAGCGAATCTTACAATCAATACGGTGAGAGTTGGGCTTTCAAGTGACGTAAACAAACAAAGTGGCATGCAAGTTAACATTAAATGTGTCGCACACTTGACAAGAAGAGCCACGCCCACATCACATCTTAAAATTCCATTATGAACCATTATCTTTTTCCTTTAAAACAATAACAAAATTCCTTTTTGTAGTGTATTTTGAGCATTATTTCAGTAGGATTTAATGGTTTTCTATTGGTACCTGCCAGATAACATCCCAACAATAGAATCCATCACATACCAGTAGACACCATTATAGTTTTTATTAAAACAATACAATTCCCATTATAACCACTAAATCCATTACATTTTCTATTGTGTTTTGGTTTGGCATGTTGCTATTATTTTTTCCGCAGGGGTGACACCAACATAACATCAAGAGCTTCTGAAACTAGGCTAATGAATACATAATAATTCTCATAATCATCATATAATCATATCAACAAAATATATAACTGTTGTATCCATAAGGAAGTGAAGTGAAGTGAAAGTGACCTATTAATCAGATATGGTGACCCATACCCGAAATGTGACCTCTGCAACCCATCCAGAGAGTAGTGAACACACGCAAAGCAAGTGGTGACCACATGTACACCCGGAGCAGTGGGCAGCTATCACTGCAGCGCCCGGGGAGCAAGTAGGGGTGCCCTGCTCAAGGGCACCTAAGTCGTTACCCGCCGGCCCTGAGGATCGAACCAGCAACCTTCTGGTCACGAGTCCGACTATATAACCATTAGGCCACATTTTACATTAAAGGGATACTTCATCAAAAAATGAAAATTCTGTCATCATTTACTCACCTTCAAGTTGTACCAAATCTGTATAAATGTCTTTGTTCTGTTGAACACAGAGAAAGATATTTGGAAGAATGCTTTTAACCAGACAGATCTTGCTTACCGATTGACTACCATAGTAGGAAAAAATACTTTATAATTTTTTTGTTCTGTTGAACACAAAAAAAAATACATTTTGAAGAATGTAGGACAGCAAACAGTTCTGGGGCACTTTTGACTACCTTTGTTTTTTTCCTACTATGGTAGTCAATGGGGGGCAAAGTCTGTCTGTTTATAAGCATTCTTCCAAATATCTTTCTCTGTGTTCATCAGAACAAAGACATTTATACAGATTTGGAACAACTCGAAGGTGAGTAAATTTGGGTGAAGAATAACTTTAAAGTTGTGTTTCACTAGAGGTATTCGTTCCAGGCTCAATTTAAATATTCAAAAGGAAAAGAGGTCCGATCAGTGATGTGGATACAGAAGCTATTCGATGCAATTTCATGTTAATGCCAGGTGTAAACAGGGCCAAAAACTCTCTCTGTGAGAGAGTGCAGGTGTACATATGATACACAAGACTGCCTAGAGCAAATGCTAGACCACCCATTCTGATATTAACACAAACAGGAAGTAAACTCTTTAACTTCCCCATTTATTTTCTCAAAGCTCTCAACCAGAAAACCAAACTATATACTCCAAACACTTGCACAACCATTACTGAACTATGTAGCAGACACTAAACCCAGAACATTAATGCATAAGAAGCAACTAACAAGACGTATATTAACAAGTAGTATATTTTTATGACACAAATTGTTCTTAATGTTAGTTAATACCAATACAATAGTTCCTTGTTCATGACAAACTATTTAAATAATTAGAATAATTTCATTCACTGACAAAACAAGCTTTAAAGTTTACATTTAAACATACTGTATGTAACATATGATATAAAATAAATGTCACAGAATGTGGGTTATAATTTTAATTATGATGTTTACCAGTAAATATAGTGTTAATATTATCATTAAAAACAAGGTCTGTTCTGTTTAAAAGCTTTATTTTCAAAACAAGACCTTAATCTCATTACTGTTAGTCAAAAAATGATAACACCATAGCATGTTTTGCTAAAAAAAAGCCATGATGCCTAATTAAGTTGTTATTCATCATACCTATACCTAATTAGACAATAATGAAGTATATTTTTACAGACAATTATAAATGTGACATATTTTTAAATATGGAAAATTACACATATCGGTAATGAGAATCAGAATATTAAACTAGAGAAATAAAGAAATCTGTTAACCTATTAGCCACTGGAAAGGTAGTGGCAGTAGTGTTACTTAAAAAAAATCAAGCTTAATGTAAAGATCTGTGTGTCTCTGTCTTAAAAATGTTATGCAGGAGGGACACTTATTTTTCCACCATTTCTTAGTTGTTATTATTATACTTGAATATTTTGAATAAGATTTAAGAACATCTAGTAGAACATCC
This sequence comes from Triplophysa rosa, assembly GCF_024868665.1. NCBI lineage: Eukaryota > Metazoa > Chordata > Actinopteri > Cypriniformes > Nemacheilidae > Triplophysa > Triplophysa rosa. The sequence continues at coordinate 20,522,246 of NC_079905.1, read as the reverse complement.
AATTCTTTTTTCATAATATTTAAATTTTAAAGAAAATCAGAATCAGAATCAGAAGGAGCTTTATTACCAAGATAAGGAATTTGACTTGGCGACAGGAGCTTCTAGTGCAGAAGAAAATATACACATGGTGCAAACATAGATGAAAGAGATGAAGTATAACACCAAGATAGAAAAAAAAGAAAATTAAATAATAATAATAATAATAATGCACTATATACAAAGTGAAATTATAGACAGAAAACAACATATAATTGTTATTTACAGGTTTATCATATGGTTGTTTACAATGTACAATTTCCAGATGCTATGTACAAATTTACAAATGTACATCAACCTGATGGACAGTGTGTAGTAAGAGCTTTTAATTGTTCAGGCTGAATATAGCCTGCGGGAAAAAACTGTTCTTGTGTCCGGCTGTTCTGGTGGTCAGTGCTCTGTAGCGCCGGCCAGATGGCAACAGTTCGAAGAGGGAGTGAGCTTGGTGAGCGGGGTCCAAAGTGATTTTCTTAGCCCTTTTTCTCACTCTGGAGCCCTTATGTGTGGAGTGAAGGGGCTGGGGGGACTTTACTGGGGGACTGTCCAAGAAATGTGATTAGTTTTACACGTAGGCACTGTGCCAGTTAAAATCACTTTCCTGGCCCATAGGAGCAGGTGAGCAGAAAGGTTGTGTGATGTGACATAATCTATTACAGCACACAAACACAAGTCTCTTATCACCCTAGGGCATCCATCGCTCGTATTTAAGTCATCCCCGTCACAACGCTAAAATCCTATTTGCTGGAATTATGAGGCCTGTCCACCTATATTTGTGTTATGCTGGTTTTGTATGTTACTATTAATGGTAAGCAGGAGGAAGGGTTGGGGAGGCGTGACTGAGAAAACAATGACTAAATCAAACACACTGAAGAGAGGGGGGGTTTTGGGGGGGAGCTGATGTCCTATATTAGACAACAAAACAAACACTAAAGTGTATTAGAATGGACATGAGCAGGTGTAAAGTACAGAAACACATAAAAAATAAATTATAATAATACTACAGAAGAAATGAGCTTCCAGCAATGTAAAACTAATGCATGAATAACTGCAAACAAATACATTAAAACAAAGAAACAGGAAAAATTGTACCAGTAATAAAATGAATTTTTTTAAAAACACGAATGACAATTAAGAATTACAAACACTATCATCATACAAACACTCCAGTACTGCTTTTTTGGATCCACTAAAACCCCACTTCAATGACACTAATGCACTCTCAAATGTCCCCTTCCCCCTCACACTCAGACACACACACACACACACACACACACGCGCACACACGCACACACACACACCATAGCTGCATCTGCCATCCATCAATGCACCCACTATGCATCTCTCATGCAAATAAAATCACGTATAACTCCTTTAAAACACACAAACGCAAGCATTTTGAACCAAAACACACTTTTATCCCATTATTGCTACTGTGCACACACAACTTGATCTAATTACAGCTCTCTCAATTGTCCCTTTGCTAACACACACAAGCCTGCCCACACACACAAAATCATCTCCTTAGAGCTCACCTAAACACAGTCACACACACGCACGCACACACACACACACACACACACACACACACACACACAATATTCTTCATCCTCTTAAGCATCCACTACAAATACACACCGTCCTCCAATTAAGCTCGCTGTACGTGCACACACTTTTGTACAGTTGTGTGCCGATCACAGCATAAACACTGCACAAACTTCCAGCAGCTAACACACACACATCAGATGGTGCAGAGGTGACAGATGGCATGTGTGTGTGGGTCCCTCAGAGACCATGAAAAGTGGACATATGCAGGACCCTTTGCCTCAGAGATCCTCAATAAATACACACACTTATTGACTGAAAGCAATCCATGTCATGAGACACTCTTCAGGGGTCCAGGACAGGACAAGATTTCATTGATACATCAAGACTGTTTATCATAACACATTTATCTCTATTCTTTTTTCAATAGTGTAAACGATCAGATCTTTTGTTTTTTAGGTTGTCATATCACTTCTGGTGTTTGGGATGTTTGACAGAGTGTTTCTATTTGGCAAAACTATCATTATCATAGCACAAACAGACAAAAACTGTTTTACTTACTGTACAAACGTCAAAAATAAAAGAAGATTCAGAATGTAAATGCTGCAGCAAGCACAGACTGGTCATTCAAAAACAAAAATGTAATTTATATAGTCAAAAGTTTAAGGTCACAGTTTAAGGAGTAGAATGAGAGACGGTATAAGGAGGGGACAAAGGGAATATGAGTGCTTAAAATCTCCAGGAATAACAGCTTCAGCAGTGAAATGCTGCTCTGTGATTGGCTGACAGGGGCAGGAGTTGCTGATTGGGCATAAAAACAGGACAGGTGCAAGTGTGCAAAAGCACAGAACAATGCTGTTTTGGATGCTGACTGTTACAGTTAACAAATCTGTACAAACACATAAACAACACACAAATACTGTATACTCACACCTGCAGCAACAGAAACCATTTCACCTACATTCAGCTTTAAAGAATAGTTACAAAATTCGTAATTATGACAGCTGCAGTCCTAATCTACAGTATATTGCCAATCTAGCCAAAGCTAAATATAGTTGTGAATAGTTGCACATAGACGATTAAAAAAATATATTTAAACATCATATGTCATCCTGTTGTTATTATAAATGTATTACTTAAATATCAATAAAATGTGTCTGTCTTTGCAAGCCACAGCACCTGTATCTGAACTCAGAACTATATGATTAGGTGACAGAGTACTGCAGACAATGCATCTATCTTGTTAAAGGGATACTTCACCCAAAATGAAAATTCTGTCATCATTTAATTACTGTATAAAAAATCTGTATAAATCTGTATACATTTCTTTGTTCTGATGAACACAGAGAAAGATATTAGGAAGAATGCTTATAACCAGACAGATTTTGCCCCTCATTGACTACCATAGTAGGAAAAAATACAATAGTAGTCAAAAGATAAAGAGACCAACTGTTAAACCATATTTACAATAGGCTTTGAGTGTGCCAAAGTACAGTAAATATCATGCTTCAGGGTTTCTCTTGGCAATAAATACATCACAAATAACAATTGGCCTAAATCAATATAGATAAAATAATTCCATTCTTTCTCATGTTTGCATGCGTATGAATTAAAGTGAATGGCACAGAACATTCTAGCGCAACCACCACTCGGCTGCACATCACCTTTCAGCTGTGACTGTTTTCACAGGCTGTTTTCACCTAGAATTGTTAATTCTGTTAGTTCCTGTTAGTCGTGATGAATCATATCATGCCCCCAACCCACCACTGGGAGTAAACAACGGGAAGACAGTGAGTAAACAGTATAGCACAGAGGCCGAGTGCTTTTGTAGCACAGGACTGCAGAAACTGAATGCAGAAAGTGAGCTTAAGACTGGAAAGCGGCTTTAACGTTAATCGGGGTCCTGTGCAGGATTACAGAGAAGCTCTCTCCCTCTTTAAATGTAGTGAGGTAGGGAGAACGACAGCAGCTGGATATGTCAGTGGTGTCTCTCACTGTCCTGTCTATTTTCCTCACTTGATTCTGCTCACCCCGGGCTCTGTGATAGGAACCTGCAGTGATTGACCCAGAAAACACCTGCCAATGCGTGTCTCATGTGTACGTACTGGGTAGAATGGAGGGAAAAATTGGAGGGAGTGGATGTGTCATGTTTGATGTGACGATTGGTAGGTTGAGATCCTGAAGTCTAAGGTACTTTTAAAACATTGCCCTGTGTGTTCGGTTATGTAAATGTCCAACTCGGCCAGTGGTGTGAATTTAGGACTACCTTCATATGGTAAACCTTGTTCTTTGTTTTCCTAAGGCAAGTTATAGGCACTTATTGCTCAAATGGTTAATGCATATTGAAAGATACCTCAAATCGCTGCTGTCCTTCTGTAACCTTGTATCTCCATATTTCGTGATTTTTTTGGTCAAAATTCATTATTATTAGTCACCCTTTATGCTTGTCACTGGGTTTTGCAAATATCTAACAAATAAAAAGTAGTAAAAAGTGCTTGTCAACTTTGACAACACAGTGTTTTTGATCATTTGAAAAGTACAGTGTTTTTCCATTTTCTGCATGTTGTTGTGAAGATCCGTGTATTATTTTTTGAGTGACTAGACCAGAACACCCTAACAAACTGACAAAGTTGTATACCAACACCCTGGCAACCAGCAGAACAATATAGCACTGTGGTGGCAAGTACAAGTATCATTCACATTAAAGGTGTCATGAACTGGCCTATTGTTTTATACTGTTATTACTACATTATATTACTATACTACATTCGCATGGTTTTTACATTCAAAAACATCAAAATCAATAAGTAATAAGCTATTTTCTCCCCGGGTTTTGAGGCCGGCTCGATAAACACTCGGTTTTAATGGGCGTGCCGCATTGAAGACTTGGGCCCAATCCCAATTCTATTTCTCCCCCTTCGCCTACCCCTCGCCCCTTGCCCCTTGAAACAAAGTGGCAAGGGTTACAAATTTTCTGCTAAGAAATGGGACACCACTACTACACTGGTATACGTCATCATACGTCGTTGCTAGCTCCTAACGTTATGTCAGAGGACATGCAACGATGCACCGGGTATATGACAGAAAAATATATTTTCTAATATCACGCAATCAGTGCTGTCTGCTAGCAAACTTTAGCGATTTGTTTTTCAAACGTTAAAAGAACATCACCGTAAATACAAACACAAGATTGAATGTAACATACATAAAATGAAAACTGTCATAAAAATCCTTATTAATGGCAAAAATTACTTACATTTGGGTCTGCTTGCTTGAGTGAGCAGCCATGTTGGACATTTCTCTTAGCCCTTCGTTTGAAGTGAGGTCCTGAAAAATCTTTATTTTAAGGGCTATTTGGCCCTTCCCCTTACTCCTACCCCTCCAACCAAAAGAGAATTGGGAAAGTGTAGGGGTAATGGGGTAGAATTGGGATTGGGCCTTGGAAGTAAACGCCCACTGCTATGATTAGATAGCAGTTTGCGTAGTAAACTTAGTTGGAGCCATCTGTGAATTTGGCTAGACACGTAACGTTAGGTTACACATTAGCTCTACTCGCACGGGATTAGTATTATCTGGTGTAGCGAGGAAGGCGGGACGAGAGCCATGGGGCAGGAAGGCGGGGCCCGCATGCCTCACGGGGAGCTAAGGAGCATAAGAGGACGAGCGACGGGACTGCCGACGAGTGAGGACCGGGCCCGGAAATGTTAAGTTTTATTTATGTTTGTGTGGCTGGCAGTCGACCGTGAGGTGGCTGCCGGCCTTTTACTTCCGTGTTATTGTTTGTTTATTTTTGATTAAAGATTGTTAAATGTTCGCCGGTTCCCGCCTCCTTCCTTCCCTACATTGAACTTTGCTACATCTGGGGACCTCGTGTGATTTAGAAATGACCTCCCCACATCTGTATTTCATGTGCGCATTCACACGGGATAAGTGAAGCCTGTGATTTTACTCCAACTTACTGACTTATTTCCCGGATGTGATGGCAAGGCTTTGCGTATAGTTTGTATAGCCTATAGTTGTATGGTGTTTAATGATATCTGACCGTACCTGTCAGCATTTGAGACCCATGATCGCGAACCGGACAGAAGATCACCCCGATCGCAGGTCTCAAATGTTACGAGAGTTTCCATGATAAATAAACAAACGGGAGACTCCTGGGAGTCCCGGCCAAATGACAGTGTTAACTTATGGATATGACCCAGCATCCGAAATAATATCAAAACACTTCAAAACAGCCTCCATTATTCGCAAATGGATAAAACAATGAAAAATGATATATGAGCCCGCCAAATCACAGAGATGCCGATTCGCACGGGACTAATATTATCACAGGACCTCGGTGTTAAAATGTGGTAGGTAATTTGTGGGGGAAGTTTTATTTTACAAATTACAGACATGGCCGATTCGCACGGGATTAAGATCACAGACAACCTCTGCAATTATTACAAATGACCAGAGGTCCCCAGATAATACTAATCACGTGCGAATAGGGCATATCAAGCGATCTCTAACAAAGCAATAGTGACCCATAGCACAAAAATGTTTTACTCACATAAGATTGCTTCGCCATTCCTGTCAGATCCAATTTTGACAGTACTGCACTGCTTTTTAATTTTAGTGTCTCCGCAAATCCAGCATCGACCTGTGCCTTGTTCACAAAGGAATCCGCGGTGAAATTAATCGAACAAACGCTCAATGTTTTACCCACGTGAGCTGGAACGTCTTAACTAATAACTAATAAACTAATGTCGGAATTAGGGCTGTCACGATTATGAAATTTGATTGACGATTAATTGTCTAATAAATCATGGCGATTAATTGTCTGTTTTAGGGCTTTGGCGATTATGATGATTAATTGTCTGTTTTTGAGCTTTGACATTTAATTCTCATTCATTTTTGATTCAGCGATTGAAATGACCATATTGTTCTGAATACAAGACTATGTTTTTTTCTTGGAAATACATCGGAAAAAATTGGGTCATCATATATTTAAGGTTTAGGCTTTTACCTGTCAATAATACAACCGCCAAATACTTGTAAATTAAGTAAATTGATCAGGTGTAAATTGAAGCCACCATTAAAATACTATCAGTCATAGAAAAGCTTCTAGTCTGTTTTTTTCTCACTTGCAAGACTACAATAAAATTTGACGTGTGTGTTAATGACATTTTGGTGGACTGGTTTTCACACTGAGATTTGCTTAAATAATATTAAATTGTACTGCAGGTAATTTGTATATGTTTTAGTGTTTTTTTTAAGTGATTGTGTTGTGGTGGTACATTTTACAAGTATTACCATGCTTTAGAAACAATATATACACTAAAATATGCAATATGCAGATGCACTACAGCTCCCCCTAGTGTCTTCTATAGAGATGTGCGATAATTGCGATGATCCGAAATCATCGCGATGAGGTCAAACAATTGCGATGAGACGATTATTTAATAATCGTGACAGCCCTAGTCGGAATCCAAAGAAAGGTTATGCAGCGACTGTTCTTCCACAACCAGGCACTGACTGCACAGTATTTTCTATTTTTAACGCCATGTTTATTGCTTGTTCGCTCTATCTGGTTCTGGGAAACTTGTGTTACTTCAGTACTGTCATTCATGAACCAGTGGGCGGGGCTAGAGAAGTAGTCGTTGATATTCTTCTGTGGAGGCTGGGCCTGGTGTCAATAACAGTTGTAATTTTAGCAACAAGGGCGTTTTCAGTTCTGACACTTACAGGATGTTCGCTTGAATACGATTCCCTCTTATTTAACAAAAGCTCGGGTTAAAATTGATGACTTAATTCATGACTGCTTTAACATTTTCTTGGGTAAACTCAAAAATTGTCACATATACTACAGATCCAGCAGACAGTTTTGAAACCAAGAGCTAATTACGGATGGATAGATCAAATTTCATCAAATGAATGAGAGGTTCCTCCTGGGACCGTACTTGGGGCAGGTGCAGTACAGAAGCACTTAACACACTGACACACATACTGGGGCTCAGGAGGATGAACTCAGAACAATCAAACCGATCAATGGTCATATCGTGTCTAGCACCTGATCTCCATAGACACAAGATTGCGGAGAGCGTTCCAGTCCAGCAGGGACAGAAGTAAACATTCAGCAGACACAAGTCGCCGAAAGGCAGGCAAAGTGTTGCAATTTAGAAATGTGCACAGTTCAACATACTCAAAAAATTATCTTAAAAGATTACAGTATCTGTAACACAAATGATGCGGTACAAGTTACGCTCAGAAGGTTAATACTGTTTAAATAGCCAAAACATAAATTGAGAAAAGGTAAGAGTGAATAATCGAGGAACCTTCATCACATGCTGTAAGTTAGTGTACAAAAAGAGTAATAGAGAACAATAATAAATTGCAGTATATAGAGTATAAGACATAGTGCCCCACAAAACTGCACGTAAAAAAAGAAAAGAAAATTTAACACGTGAGGTGTGACACGCTTATAAAAACAAATGTTCAAAACTTCACAACTACAGATTCTGATTCTCAAAAATGCTGATTGGTAGCTGGTCGAATGAACCACTTGTGTTGTAAATGCATATTTCAGAGTGATTGCTGCAAGGCAAAACAATAAAAGAGACCATGTGAGTGTTCAGCAGGGAGAACATTGTTCAATCACAGAAAAAAAATGCTTTTTATTAAACTCCTCTGTTTTTTAAACAACAACATGTAAAGGCTGACTGCACTTCATAAATTGCATAACACTTTTAATGGGTAAAGGTTACGCTAATACAGAAACAATAAACTACAATAACATTGCTTCTGGCTTTAAACACAGTAGGAGTCAGTGCATTCACTCTCAATGCATATAGGTTAATATGTTAACTTGTCAAAACTCAAATGTTTCAATGAATGAAGGATCTTTTACAGTTCCATACGACTTACGATCATACAGTAATGTCAACTGAACTGTCCCACACATATGCTAAAAACGAATTGTTATTCAGAGGAACAGATTAGTTCTGTCAGAAAGAAAGAAAGAAAGAAAGAAAGAAAGAAAGAAAGAAAGAAAGAAAGAAAGAAAGAAAGAAAGAAAGAAAGAAAGAAAGAGACACACATTTACACAAAACATGTTTTTAAACATTCAAACAGTACCATATGCCTATGTGAAGTGAGCACGCTTTATTCTGATACGTTACACCCTCTCGGGACAATTTCCCACGACACATCACACATTAAAATGCGGTGAAATTATCGCACATTTAGCATAAACTATAAGTTACTCCTTTACCTAATTTAATTTAAATGCGAGAATTCACACGAAAATGTAAACATTTGCCTGAATCTTGCATTTAAACAATCCAATGTATGCAATGCACGGGAACTAACGTTAGCCCTCAGCACTGCACCCAAACAAAACAATAAATCTCTGCATTTATCAAACGACTGACACTGTAATGCCTCGGGAATGTTTTGACAGCTGTCCATCAAAATGATTTGAGCTCGGGAGTCATAACAGACTAGCAGGTGCACACGAATGGAATGTCTGAAAATGGCGCCGAATGTGAAAAAAAATGTCAACAGATTCCCTTCCTCGCGAGCATCACACAATACATAATCCAGCAGCAAGATTTCCATCTTACCTTTCCCTTTAATTCATCAATTTGAAGAAATAATCCACTGTAAAATATCCTGAAACCACTTTCCAGTAGATATCAGACGGGCAAATCCATGTACAATTTATCCAACCTTTTTGAAAACGGTGTATAGATTCTAGTAAAAAGGGGGGAGGCTATGTATGCAATGAGGCGAGCGTATTTCCAAAACCGACCAATAGGAAACGATCAGAGGGAGAAATGAGCCAATCAGGTGCGAGATAATTGAGCTTCAGTCCCAGGCGCTAAGGCAGCAGCAGCAGCATCGTAACCAAGGAGATTCAGAAACGAGACTGTGTTCTGTTCTGGTTACTGTTTTATGCCAGACGTTACTTTCTATCAGAACAGGTTGGTTTGAAAAATTGATTTAAGTATGAAGATGAAGTATCACCCAATTAAATGAATAACATAAAAATAAACTGGCTGGTGTGGTTCACTTAACTGGAATCGTTTTGTAAATAATTCACCTCAGCTGCTACTTTTTTTCTTAATAAGTGTATGTGCTTTGTTGTGTCATAGAGTTGATATTTGATAAACAAACAATTTTTACAAGTATTTTTACATGCAGTAAAATAATACGAACAACGAGAAAAAAAATAAGTAAATAAAAGGTTAAGTAATTTAGATTCAGTAATATGAGGTTTATATTTAACGCACAGTACTTAACTAATATGTATTAATGTAAAGTGTCTCATACCATTATAGGCTTGTGGTAAATCTCAGCATTTTTTTTAGCCACACAATAATCATGACCTGGGGGTTGGGTGTCTGGTCTTAACATATGCCACAGTCCATCACTACTACTAAATAATGGATGACAGCGCTAACCTCATTGCACTGACAAAAAGTGAATGTGCACTTGTATTTGGTAACTTATACTGTTTTTTGTTTATTTATTTTTTGATGTGAGAAAAAAATCACAAAATGCACAAATAACGCATTAATGTAAACCAGATCTCTAGCATTCATCAAAGAAATACAAATATAAATTCGTATGACCATGAATATGAAAAATTAAAATGTGGGAAAAAAGGCCTATGCTTTGGTTTAAACCTAATAAGACAACCTAGAGTGAGGTAATAAATCGCTATCTTTTATAAGTCTTTAAGACTAAAAACAGAACTTCAGATCATTCATCAAAGACTATTATAAAGTCACAGTGGTTAAATGGTTAATTACAGTTATATGGATCTCTCTCTCTCTCTCTCTCTCTCGTTTTCTGTAGTTTCTTACATCGGAAGCATTGGTCCTTTCCTCTACTAATGTAAAGTGTAGGTGTCTTGCCATACGTCTGGTAAAAAAAAATGACAGCACCAATCAGACAGTCAGAGAGAAAGTCCCCAGAGAAAGACGCGACAGAGGGAAGACACCCACACAAACATCAACCCACCCACCCCACCCGTCTTACCAGAACCGTCTGGCTTTCCACCCCACCCCCAGACTGTTATCTTTAACATCTGTGGTAGTGGGCACCAGCTGGGCAAAACCCCTAATTACTGCCCTGTCAAAAACCACATCATTAGTCAAATACCTTTAACCTGACATTTGGAGACATCCTTACAGAGAATGAATGATGTCATGTCAGACGTGGTCAAGCCATTATGTGGCAGAAGCTTTGAGAATCATTAGTGCAGCTCTTAAGAAACAAATAATTTAAAATGAATACATTTATCCAGATTTCATGTTTGAACGTGAATGATGTACAGACTTTAAGCATTATATAATATGTTGCTAACTTAATCAACTTATAATAATGAGAATGGGAAATCAAAGATTAATGCAGGGAATAAAATACAACTATAAAGCACATGCACAAAAAATAATCATTACCACTATTATGCGCATTATGATAGCTTTATTGATCAGAGAAATAACTGAAATAACAGAATATACAGTGTAACAGTATAAAAATGTATTTGATACTTTTTTGTATATTTAACAAATGCAATATAAAACATAAAAAGTGAAAAAATCACTGATGTAAAACAGCCTGGACATGCCCTATTCATCTTGTTCACTGTGTTCCTCCTGGGATGTTGTTTTTTATGTCTGTCTGTGTTGTTTGTATGTTGATAATCCGGAGCTAAAAGCCAGTGAGCACCTGTTCCTCTATATACCCAGCTGACTCTTTGCTGCTATCTGCTGATAGTCAGTAAAACTACACAAGGGCCAATATTTGAATGTAATTTTCTGTAATCTGTAGTTCACAAGATGAAGTAAACAAAATATTAAATGTTGAACATGCCATATCCAGGAACAGATTTCAGTTAGGAGAATGGATGAATGGATGTGTTGAACATGATGAAAAAGATGCATTCCCTAAGAAAACGTGGCATATAACATGAATATTTATTAAATTATTTACATTAAAATTTAACATGAGACACACAGAAGTAAGGATAAGTCAAACATATAAAATATATAAGCGAAGGCATTAAATATTCAAATATAAAAAGTATTGAAAATATGCTTAAAATATGCCAAACATTCATAATCTGCCTGAATTGTCAGTTAACGACCATTTGAAACATCAGTTGATTGCTAAACAGACATGCAACAATGTGCTTTGAAAAAAATCATACGGGTTTGGAACGACATGAAAAAAGAAAACTGCATTTTCATTTTTAGATTAATTATTCACTAAACTCAACTAAGGCTAAATAAAATGCCTTTGTACAAACTTTTTTTAAACTCTGAGCTAAATAAGTTATTTCTGAAAACACAAACCTATTCCAAAGCACCCCCACCAAACAACATGTAAACCAAAAGTGTGTAAGGTTATGTAACACCTTAAACTTTAACAGGTCAATGTTGTAAATTGTACCTCGGATTGCAGTGTCAGGTTTTAATAAGAAGCTTTTATCAACATTTTGCAGTGCATGCAAACACACTCAGTGGCTATTTCTAAAACTGTGCTGTTTGCCCCCCATTAGTGTTAAATATGCTATATGGTTTTATTCTTGTTTTATATGCACCTTTAGCACTTCCTTAGGGTTAATTCAAATGTTAATTACAGTTTGAAGTAATGTTAAAAGAAGCAGCTGGGTTTTCCAAATTTCTGCAGAAAATGAAAGTAATGTGTTATACTCACCACAAATCACACCAGGCCATATCAATGAAGTCAATGAAGCATGTTCCAGTCCAGGATGAGAGAGAAAAATTAAAGGGAGAAATGATTAGTCTTTTCAATAAATATGTGTAAAAGTACATTTCTGAAGTAACAGCTATAAAATGTCATTAAGAGTGCTTTGAACTATTTGATATTTGTGTTGTTTAATGAAATGTATCGTCCTGTGTCATATAAGTGTGAAGCAGGTGTTCAAAATTCATACCTGTCTGTGATAGCCCATGCTTTAAAAGCAACAAAAGAAAAGATAGAAAACAACAGAAAGGGAAAGGAAAAGAACATGGCCCTTCGTTATAAAACTAATCAGAAAGTTTATCAAAAAATTTTGGACTATTCCTTTGAAATCTTACAGTCTAACAATCTAGAGCAGTGGTTCTCAAACTGTGGTACGCACACTACTAGTGGTGCTTGAAGAGACCACGGTGGTACGTGAGATGACATGACAGAAAATTAAAAACTCTATATATTAATTGACATTTCGTGTTTTAAATACAATTTCATTTTTTTAAAACGCCTATATAGTTGATAAATACGGAATACATCTCAGCATATGTGCAATTTTAAAACAGTTGTATGAATTATTGTTGTTTATTTATCATTGGTCGATTTAAGTCAGGCGCGTGACGGGCAGCTCAAACACAGAGCGGGAGCAAACAGGGGCTTGTGAGTCCCTTTGTGAGTCGCTTTGACAAGATCCACTGTAGTAAACTGTAAGTCTCTGTTTGTTATATACAACTGTTCTCTTGATGTTAAACTATACGTGTATTCATTTATCTTCTGTGTTGAATATTCTTTCCACATTGTTTGTCTTTAATATAAGTTTGTAGGCTTTCTGCAAGTCCCCACAAAGTTAATAAATCCCCCATAAGAGTCCATAAGAGTTTACAGAGCCCTGTTTAAACTTTACAGTGCACTACAGAAAAGTGTTTTGTGTTAACTATTACTGCTGACCAAATAATACCAAAACAGCTGGTAAATAAAGTGTTTGTATTATTAATAATACATTAGAATTGGAGGAAGAGGTGTAAAGACAAAGATTCACAGCTCAACTATTAATTTAAATGTTTATTCATGTGTTTTTCTATGGCGGTGTTGTATTAATTAATTAGTGTATTGTATTGTAACTAATTATGTTAAAGGTGGTACTTCATCTGAAAAGTTTGAGAACCACTGGTCTAGAGTAAAAATAAAAGTGTTTTTAACAGCAAATGATTTAAACACCTCTTAAGCCCTTAAACACCCCTTAAAGGAGTAGTACCCACATGTCATACAAGCCATCCTTGTGTTTATTATTTACCATTTACTGTTGGTTAAGGTCCAAATTTCAGTTTCATCGCAGCTTCAAAAGCTGTTTGTTCTATCAAGATGGCAGCCACGGCGCTGAGCTCCGCAATCCTTCTACTGTTTTTGTTGGTTTGTTCTGTGTTTTGTCATTCTTCTTTAATAATGTTTACCAGAGACGAACTCCTTAACATTAAACAACACATCCCAGACAATATTTTTCAGGTTTTTGATTATTCAGACGTTTTGTTGGACACTCTAGTAGTCAGAGGTACAGCGCTGCTGTTCAAACGCGCGTACAAATGCAGAAGAGGGAAGCGCGCTGGTGCGCTGGCTAAGCTACAGGAGCGCAGCTTTCGAACAGCACTCCCAAGTATTTATCTTGCGAATGTCCGTTCAAAACGGATTAACTATTTCTCATCACCCGCATCAACAAGGACTTTTCAAAGTCTGCTGCATTGTGCTTCACTGAAACCTGGCTAAGTGAAGCCATTCCGGACAACGCGCTTCACCTGCTGGGCTTCCAGCTGTTCAGGACGGATCGCATCGCGGAGTTAACGGGGAAAACGAGAGGCGGTGGATTGTGTTTCTACATCAACGAAAGTTGGTGTTCAGATGTAACAACGCTGAAAACGGTATGCGTCCTAACTTAGAGGCACTGCATAAACTGTAAACCTTTCTACTCGACGCGGGAGTTTTCCTCTTTCATCCTCGCAAGTGTGTACATTCCTCCAGACGCGTGCGTGAGCGCAGCGCTTCAACAACTGGCCGAACAAGTAACAGAAATTGAGCAAAAGTATCCAGACTCTGTTTTAATCATCCTCTGCGATTTTAAGAAAGAAAATCTCTCCCGTGAACTGCCAAAATACAAACAGCACATTACATGTCCCACGAGAGACAGGAATATATTGGATCAGTTACACTACTGTTAAGGATGCATATCACGCTGTCCCACGAGCAGATTTGGGGCTCTCTGATAACTGTCTAGTTCATCTCATACCAACCTACAGGCAGAAACTGACAACCGCTGTAACAAAGACTGTAAAAAGATGGACTAATGAAGCAGAGCAGGATTTACAAGCCTGTTTCGACTGCACTGATTGGAGTGTCTTTGAAGCTGCAGCCACCGATCTGGACGAGCTCACAGAGACTGTGACTTCATATATCGGTTTCTGTGAGGATATGTGCATTCCTACCAGGACATTCTTGTCATTTAATAATGATAAACTATGGTTTACTGGGAAACTCAAACAGCTTCGTCACACCAAAGAGGATGCTTACAAAAGTGGGGATACAATCTTGTACAACCACGCCAGGAACAGACTAACAAAGGATATCAGAGTGGCTAAAAAAGACTACTCTGAAAAGCTGAAAAAACAGTTTTCAGCCAACGACCCGGCATCAGTATGTACTGGTGTCACGGATGTGAGGAAGAGAACCCAATTGCAGGCAGCAGTGAAGGGGTTAACAAAAACAAGACTTTATTTACATGAAACTCAAAACAAAAACCCACGATGGGGGAAAACTCAATACAATAAGATAATGACAGGACGAAGACTAACTAACACTAAGCTGAAAAAACAACACTAGATAAACCAAACTAAACACTTACTAAGACTAACAGGACACTCCAAACAGAACACGAGCATGGGAGAAACAGGTAATCAGGATACAAATAACAAGGACCGCCACCGAAGACACCATATACAACGTAATCCACAAACAACAAGACAAAGAAACAAG
Organism: Triplophysa rosa; assembly: GCF_024868665.1. Classification (NCBI taxonomy): domain Eukaryota; kingdom Metazoa; phylum Chordata; class Actinopteri; order Cypriniformes; family Nemacheilidae; genus Triplophysa; species Triplophysa rosa. The sequence goes on along the minus strand of NC_079905.1, from coordinate 20,506,901 downwards.
GGTATATATAGGGAGAGACAAACGAGGGATAATGACACAGGGCAGGTGTGGGTAATAAAACACTCAGGGAAAGATAACAAAGAAACGAGCGGGGCGGGGCCAATGACGAGACACTGGAGAGAACGTATATTATTGTCAAAAGGACAATAATATGTTTCTCTCCACACATAACCAAAGGCTTTGTCATGGCTCTGCTACAGGACCAAGAAAAACATGACTAAATGAAGCAGAGCCATGACAACTGGTCTGAAGAACATCACCAAGTACAAGACACCACCCCCACAGTCTGTGGAGAATCAACAACTGGCTGACGATCTGCATGTTTTACTGCCGATTTGAAAAGACCAGAGTCAACACTCCACATGTGCGCTCTGATCTGCACTTCACACATTCACCCACCCCCCGTGCAACCCCCCCACCATTCTGAATCAGAATCAGAAAGAGCTTTATTGCCAAGTATGTTTGCACATACAAGGAATTTGTTTTGGTGACAGGAGCATCCAGAACACAGAAACAGCAACAACAGACAGTTCTTATTTCTTATTTCCCCCGTTGTTTTTTTATTTGCCAATAAATAAATGAAATAAACAGTATTTTAAAGCTGTCCTATGTGTCATTTAAAAGGCAGCAATATATACATAATTATAACCCAACAATATTGACTTATTTAGCACAAGGAAAAATGGAGACGTATATCGTATAACACGCTATACTAAGAGCACTGCCACAGCCCTTATTATTACCTACAGTAAATTGATTATCTGCAGTTGTATACCAATATTTACTATGGTAAGGTTCGAAAACACAAATTTTACTAGGCCTACATCATTTACTTTTGGGGTTGCTGTGCGAATTTGAGAATATATTGTGTGCACAAGATCATAGTCAAAGGATCGACATCCTTTGTTGTGGCAAGAGTTAGACAGTATACAGAACAGTTAAACCACAGCAGACATCATTCAGGAATGGGATAAACAGAGATGATTGATTAAATTACGTTTTATTTTGAATATGAATGACATAGAAATTCACAGTGCTGATGATTTCCTCCACGTTAATCATATACTGGTAGTACACCGACAGCTGCAGCGCATTGCAATGCAAACGTTGCACACATTGAAAGGAGGCACGCGCTGAGTGTCCGGCGCGAACTAGCTGCTTACCCATGCAGTATCAGGGAAACAGATTATATTTTATCGAATGCCAAAATCGGAATTTATCACTTTGATACATAAAGACAATAAAACGGCTGGCTTGCAGCAGACCAAATCAGTCCCCAGTCACCGGGATTGTCCACCCCAGTCCGTGCACGCTGTTATCAAGTCATAAACGTTTCAGTCGTTTGTTGCTAACATATGGACAATGCATATAAACACAAACAATCATTACTGAGTAGTATAAAGAAGAGGCTATTCGCATTTCTTAGTATATCACGCATTTTAGACCGCAACTAGCCGCCATGTTAGCTCCCTGAATCTTAGTGCAGAACAAAACGTGATTGGCTGAAATTAGAACGTGCCCTATTGGACAACGAAAGCGGAAGTTACCCGATTGGCTTGCGTAGATAGTGGGCGGAGTCCACCTATTTGTGGATTGTGTGCACGTCTTGACGTTAGAAATGTTTCAAAATCCACAAATGCACAGAGAGCCATCCACAAATGCGTGCACTGATCCACAAATACATGCAGCGATTCACAAATGCACAGAAAGCGATCCACAAATGTGCAGAACGCGATCCACAAATGTGCAGAAAGCGATCCACATATGTGCAGAAAGCGATCTACAAATAAATGCCATTAAAATAAATTTGTAAATATTTTTCATTTGCAAATCTCATTGTATTTATTTGTGAATTCCATTTCTTTTTGTGGAACGTCTAACATATATTTATGGTTCGCTTTTTGAGCATATGTGGATTTAAAAAAATGTTTGTGAAAATATTGCAACAATTCTGATCCCATAGAGTACTGACCACCAGAACAGCCAGACACAAGAACAGTTTTTTCCCGCAGGCTATACTCAGCACATTGCACACTTGCACATTGCACATAGCATCCCTCTGGAAACTGTACATTGTAAGAAACAATAGGTTAAACCTGTAAATAACACATCTGTACACTCTTTAAAAATAATTATATGTTGTTTTTTTGTCTATATTTTTTTCACTTTTTGTATATAATTTTTATTTAATTTCTCATTTTTTCTATCTTAATGTATATTTGTACACTTTCTTCTGCACTAAGCTCCTGTCGCCAAGTCAAATTCCTTGTGTGTGTAAACATACTTGGCAATAAAGCTCCTTCTGATTCTGATTATGAAAAGGCTCTACACAATTCCAGTCGATGAATAAGGGTGTTGTCTAGTGAAACAATTAGTCATTTTCCAAGAAAACTATTTAAACTAAATTCTTATTTAAACATAAATACACAGCTTGCACTGCCTCCACATCCACGACGAAAGGTTACGCGTGACGTAGATTTCAAAAGATTTAAACATCCCTGATATGCACTGACCATTTTAAACATTTACGGACTCTTGGGTTTGACTAGACTCAAGAACGGACTCTTGGGTTTGACTAGACTCAGGAACAGACTCTTGGGTTTGACATTTAACATTTTGACATTTACGCATTTGGCAGACGCTTTTATCCAAAGCGACTTACTATACATTTGTTTCCGACTATGTGCAATCCCCTGGGATCGAACCCATGACCTTTGCGTTGCTAGCGCCATGCTCTAACCACTGAGCCACAGGAAAGCTGTTTGATTCAGGTTTGACTCAGAAACAGACTCTTGGGTTTGACTAGACTCGGGCACAGACTTGTGGATTTGACTAGACTCAGGAACAGACTCTTGGATTTGACTTCACTCTGCAGCAGCCTCTGGGGAGAGGAACAGAGTGTAGACCACACACACCACAGAGCTGTGGCCATCACAGCCATCACACCTCAGACTCATCTGGGACTACCGGACTTGGGACAACTGGCGAGGTGGCCATGATGGTTGGAGGTTCTGGGCTGGTGGTAGGGATGGGTAATGAAACCTGGTATTAAACGGGCCCCGGGGCAAAATTATGAAAGACCGGAGCATCAATAAGCTTACGGTTCCGCTTTCGGTCCCCAGGAAAAAAAATCGTATATGTTATTGCTACATTAACGTTATCTTGCACATTTCATCTCATCAATAGTTTCTAATTTTCAATAACACCAAGAATTTAGTCTTTGGTGCATGCATATTCGTTATTCCCAGCAGAGTGCGCGAGGCAGCGGGACACGTCACGTGTCTCTCGCGCAGTTTGTGTCTACACAGCACGCGCACACACACTAACGAACAGCCGCACAGAAGAAAGACGATCTTATAAGAACCACACAAATGTGTGGTTACACTTCACCAAAGTTGATGCTGACAGTGATGCTCGTTGTCACAAGTGCAACAAAACCTTTGCTTTTAAGGGTGGAGAGTAACACAAGTAATGTCAAAGCACCTGTCAAAAGTGCATCATGTACAGACAGAGAGAGATGCACTGTTTTTGGCTGCTTAGCCCAATCTAGTTCATCTCTTGATGCCCCAAGGATTAAGGAAGAATTTATGAAAAATATAATTTATTTTGTTGTAAATTGTTTATTTGATTTATTTTGAATTATGTATTTATTGTTAATTATGTTCATTCAAATAAAGCAATGTTAATTCTGTTCCTAATTTGTTTCTTTTTATATCAAAAAGTACCGATAAGAACACTGTTAAAGTACAGGACCGATAAGCAGTATCGATAAGAGTAGTAATACCGTTAAAATCTTAACAATACCCATCCCTAGCTGGCGGCCATCTAGCGAGCGGGCTCTGGACTGGTGGCCATCTTGCAAATAAGCTCTGGCATGGCGGCCATTTTAGCACCAGAGGGATCTGGCGTGGCCACCATAACTGAGGAGCCCGCCGGCACAACTCCCCCCCCAAAAGAAAATGTTTAGGAGAAGCCTCCTTAACTTCGCAAAACGTGTAGGGGGACCCGGACACCAAAAGAGCATAATGCAGAAATTGTAGCGACTCTCGACGACCATAACGGATGAGGTGACCTTGTAAAGGTTGATTAATTCCCTCACAGAAAAAGTCTATCAAGACACGGTCCGGGAACTCTGACAGAAAGGCAATGTTCAAATAAGTTCTGATGTGGTCCTCGAGAGAACGCTTACCCTGGCAGGTTGATGAGGATAGCTACTGGATCCATGATGGGCCAGTCGTTCTGTAACAAAGAGGGTTTAACAGGGTAATCCAAGCAAGGGTTGTGGATCCATTTGCAGCTTTGAAGTAGTTTATTAAATAACAAAATAAAGATCAAAACAAAGAAACTCGTAATCCACATGGCAAACTGAGAACTAGAAACATAACAAAAGATCTAACGGGACAAGAACCAGATTAACCCAATACAACGACTGACCCAGGACAAATAAAACACTAGGGATATATGAAGAATTTGGTTCCAAAATGAGATAACGCTTGTTTTCAAATTGTTTTCAAAAATCATGTTTTTTTTGTTGTGCATTCCAATTACTATCAATCAAACTGCAGTTGGTTTGTTTTGATTTAAGTCATAATAACTAAAACATACAGCTAACTAATAAACACAATAAAAACATAATAAAACCAGTGATATTTGAATTTTTTTTAAATGGAGTTATCTCATTTTGGAACCAAACTCTTCATATATATATATATATATATATATATATACCGTATATATATATATATATATATACATGGCATAACAAACTGGCAAACGAGGAACACCTGACAATAATTAAAACGGACCAATAATCAAACAAACTACAAAGATCTAAACTGACATGGGAAACAGGAACTCAGGAAATTAAACTAAAAGTCCACACAACACAGGAAATCATCAACAAATCATAACAGTGTAGTGTAGAGCCTTTTGATGCTGCGATGAAATGTAAATTTGGACCTTAACCAAAAGCCCCCCCCCCCAAGTCCATTATATGGAGAAGAACCCTGGAAAGCTTGTTTTCGACAGAAGAAATAAACACACGGATGGCTTATATGACACGTGGGTGAGTGAATTATCATGACATTTTAATTTTAAAGTGACCTACTACTTTAAGCCCTATTCAAAAGGGATTAGTTTATTAGAGATCTCTGTAAAATAACTGTTATGAACATCTGAAATGTTAGTATGGGAATCTTTTAAATCCGGTATCAGGTAAATCAGGTAGAAGTATATTTTTAAAAAATGGTTGCATATTGATTTTCCAAAATTAGCATTTTGATTTTAAGGCATTGACAACAACATGTCAGTTTGTGGCCATGTGAATAAATTAGCAAGGTAAGGAGAGGGTTTTATCTGTTTCTGTCTGGGACTCTCTGAGTCCAGTCAACTATCTGAACACAAAGGCAATTGTCTCTGTCTTAGCATACTGTGAAAAATGGAAGGGCAGACACGAAGACGAGCAGAATGAACCAGCTCGATAAATACTTTCTCCTGCTCTTCAATTTCACACTGGTAACGTTCAATATTTAATATAGCCTAGAATGAACTATAACTCCCATTAAGCTACAGACAGGTGCATTGTGTTTCATTACTCTGATCGTGTTCATCTCTAAGACCACTTTAGGTCTCCTAAACTCTATTTGCAAAAGATAATAGAAAAATGGTGTGATCGTCAAGAACATGTTATGTTAATCAAAAGCCAGCCACACCAGCAGTATGGTACTGATAGATATTTTTGATAGAAGGGCTCCAAGTTCATCCAAAACTGAAAATACTGTTGTTTTTTCTCACCCTCACATTGCTTCAGACCTGTACAGCTGTCACTCCATAGGATTTTGTTTAACATCATCTTTTGTTCTACAGAAGGTCATTTGGAACAACCCAAGGATGATGAAATTACACAATTTCTCCATTTAAGAATATAAATATAGTATAACTTTTTAAAACTTTTATAAACCAGTATACAGTATGCATTTTAAATAACACAAGTAGCATGTGTGCTGTTTTAAACACATCAGTCTGTACAGTTACGACACTTTCTTTCTTCTGCAGAACACAAAATATTTTTATAATTGATAATTATTTTAAAGAATATTTATTGAAACACAGTGGTACCCTTTCACTCGCATTGGTTTTGTGTCCATACAATAGAAGTGAATGGAAACAGCTGTTGTTCGGTTACTAACATCAGTTTAAAAAGACAAGAGGGTGAGTAAACTATTAAAAAATCTGAATTTTTGGGTAGACCTGGGCATTACTCACCCAAATTCATATCTCGCTATTTCTGGGATGAATGGCAATATACAATATATATCCCAGTATGGAATAAATGTTTACTTGCAACTCAACGCCTTGTGTAAAATTCCCGTTTTTCAAACAGCTTATGATCAAAATAAATGTAAAGGCAGGGTTTTCCTTTCTGTTTAAAAATATTAGCTTATAACATATAACAGTGTGCTCAGTTTTAAAAACACGCGAGTTTGTTCGCTCATGGTAAACAATGTGTTTGGTGTTTAAAGACGAGACGCAGTGTTTCTCATTCGCTTCATGTGAAACTTATAGTTTTGTCAACTGGAAGCACAGGCTCACACAGGGGCCCTGGGCTTTTTGCTGGAAAGGGGGAGGAGACTAGCAGCTCATTTGCATTTAAAAAGACACACACCAAAACAGCGTGTTTTTCCTTCTATGCAAAATTGGACATTTAGGACATGGTATGATGTATTAAATTTGATCAAATTTGATTTATATAGCACTTTTTGTAAATGAGCATTGTTTCAAAGCAGCTTTACAGAAGAAGACTGGTGAATTTTGAGCTGAAACTTCACCAACACATTCTGTGGACTCAAGATTTATATTACACTTTTAAACTCTCCCTTGTGGTGAAAATCAAGTTTTTAATGTTGTATGTCTATGTTGTGTCTTTAATATGCTTTAAAATAAACCTTGTGCAAATTCATAATTTAAACCATTGCTGAGTATTTTCTCAATAAAACTTGTCGTTTGAAATTGTTTTTAACGTCATAAATCTGTAACCAATCTCATCTACACTTCTGACCGTGTGGATCAGCAGTTCCAGTTAAGCCATATAAGGATGGCACATAGACTCAGTGCTGAAAACTCTTGTGTGCATTAAGAAACTGGCTTTAGCAGCGTCTTGAACTACAGAATGTGGCATCTATGTACATACATATCAATGGTTTGAGCTGGTGAGATTGAGTTGAGGCGGGGACTAATTTACATATTCGTATCGTCAAAACTGGTGAGACTGAATGGAGGCAGGGACTAATTTGCATCTTTATAAACGGAGTAAGTTATAGTCAATGTTGAGAGCATTCTTGAATCATTTTTTACAATTTGTTGCATAATACCATACAGTCTTACACAAAGAAGTGTTGGAGGGCAATTATTAGAACAACAAAAATCCCTGCTGATCCCACCCATCCATCATTACCATCTCATCTGCTATTCTGCAAGGAATTGCAGTGTTGTCAAAAAATGTTGATATTTCGATTACGTATCGATACTGAAAAATCTGAAACGGTTCCAATACGCATGTCTCACGTATCGATTGTCACGGAATACGTGGCGAGAACCCAAATGCAGGCAGGCAAAGACGGGGTTAACAAAACAATTTATTCACAAGACAAAAAGACAAAGCAAACACCCACGATGGGGATATAAACAAGAAAACAAGATAACAGGAAGCAGAAAGGACGTAGACTTACTAAGACTAAACTAAAATAAACAACACTGGACAAAAGCTAAACTAAAGACTTACTAAACTCAACTTGACAGGGGTTTTCACAGACAACAGGAACACAGCACACATGGCAGACGAAAGGCACTCGACGAAACCTTACACAACGTAATACACCAGCACAGGACAATGAAACATGAGGGTATATAAAGGGAAGACAAACGAGCGATAATTAACACAGGGCAGGTGTGGGTAGTAAAACACTCAGGGAAGGATAACAAGGAAACGATAGGAGCAGGGCCAATGACGAGACACTGGAGAGAACGCATAATATTGTCAAAAGGACAATAATATGTTTCTCTCCACACATAACCAAAAGCTTTGTCATGGCTCTGCTACAGCACCAAGAAAAACATGACTAAGCACCTCCAGGTGCTCACCAAGGGGTAGACGGACGAGACAAGACAGACTGGGAGACAGACAGGACAAGGCAAAACAAAGAAAACAAAATCAAGGGCAAACATGACAAGACAACAACAGGACTTGGGTGGGACATCAAAAATAACAAACATGGGAGGGGGGGAGGGGCCAAACCAGGGCCCATAGGGGGCAGTCCATGGGGGTAGGGAGAAGTCCCAGTCCCCGGCTGCGCTCGAGGGCGCGTAGTCCTAGGGAACTTAGGGGGAGTCCTGGGGGGACAGTCCTTGACCCTGGGGGTCTCCCCGGGGCCGGCTTGGCTGCCGGACTAGGGACCGGCTGGAAGGCCGGCTGGACAGGGCTTGACGCCGGCTGCAAGGCCGGCTGTACAGGGCTTGACGCCGGCTGGAAGGCCGGCCGCACCGGACTGGACGCCGGCCGCACCGGACTGGACGCCGGCCGCACCGGACTTGACGCCGGCCGCACCGGACTGGACGCCGGCTGGACCGGACTGGATGCCGGCTGGATCACTGGACTGGACGCCGGCTGGATCACCGGACTGAACGCCAGCTGGATCACCGGACTGAACGCCGGCTGGATCACCGGACTGGACGCCGGCTGGATCACCGGCCTGGACACATGACTGGACAAAAGACTTGACACAAGACTGGATGCCGGTTGCACCGGGCTGGATGCCGGCTGCACCGGACTGGACCCTGGACAGGACATCGGCAGCACCACCGGACTGGACGCCGGCTGCATAACCGGACTGGACACCGGCCGCACCGGACTGGACGCCGGCTGCACCGGACTGGATGCCGGCTGGACCGGACTGGATGCCGGCTGCACCGGCGTGGATGCTCCTCCGCTGCGCCTCTCCCTCCTTCTCCGCACCATCGGATCCATTGCAGTTGGAACGCAGGGATTGACGAAGAGGAACCAAGATGAATTCTTCTTCTGTGTGACAAGCGAGTGTCAGAATGCATAAAGTTGCGCAGCGCCACCTTGTGTACCGGGGAGTTTCTGTTTTTCATTAAGCGCCATCTATGTAAGGGAGTGAATTTGCACGTTCCCTCTGCTCATCGCCAGTGAAAATCGTTTGGATATGAACGCCGAAAAAACGCTGGCGATAAGAGCGTGCGATTAACGTCCCGGTCTGTGCATACCTTTAATGTTAAAAAAGATGGCCAGTGCAGAGTCTCAGTACTGAAAAGTCGCCAGATGCGCTTAGTGCACGCTCGTTTACGCTTCCCATGTTTACCATAGCGCTATATGTATGTGCGCTGACCAATAATTTCGTTCACTCGTTTCATTCGCCCTGGTTAAACGTTGTTTATGTTGGAAAGGTTGCCAGTACTGAGTCTCCGCAACAATTCTCATGTTTAATGCACGCGTATGTCTTTATGCGCGCTCATCAATGATTTTATCCACTCGTTTCATTCGCTCCGGTTAAGTTGATGTTTGAAATAACAGCGGTGCAGCTCAAGTCTCCTCAACAGTCCTCGCGTGTGATGTTTTCGCATCCGTGTTTACCATAGCGCTCTATGTGTGTGCGCTGTTCAATGATTTCACCCACTCATTCGCTCCGGTTAAACGTTGTTAATGTTAGAAAGATGGCCAGTGGAGTCTCCACAACAGTTGCGTTAAAAGTTTGCGTTTCTGTCTCTAATGTGCGCTGATCAATGATTATATGTAAGCCGAATTAAAATTTGTTAGTCATTTATATGTATTAACTAACATTAACGAACAATGAATGAGCAATACATTTGTTAAGTATTTTTCCATAAACTAAAACAAAACTATTTATGTAAGATCTTTTTTACTATTTTAAATAGTAAATGTGTAAGTAAAATTAACATTAGATTAACAATGAATAAATAATATAAAAATATACCTAATTGTAAAAATAAAAATAAAAAAATTAGGGCATTAATGTTATGGCAGTTTTTTCCGTGGTATCGAAAATGGATATATTGAATATCGATCTTTTTTAGGTATTGAAATTAAAGTTAGAAATTCCTGTGACAACGCATGAACATTTCTCTTAAAAAAAGGGTTTCCCCACTACAATCTGAATATTGAACATCATAAAGCAAGTATATCACAAAACTGAATTTTTAAGCACATGCACTTTAATATTATATAACCTGACTATACATCCACACATCCTGAATACACCCACTGGGTGTTTTACATTTGTTAAAACATGGTATATTATTTGTGTTGCCTGTCATGTCTGCTATGTTTTATCACACGTGAAGTAACTGGTCAATAAAAATCTCTAACCAAACCTTTTTTAAATGTACTTTCCATCCTTTACGCTAAGTTCTGTGCTGGTTGGTAATTTCAATATATAACATCATGTGACTGTTATATATTGTCCACTCTATAAGCTTGTATTTTCTGGGTTTTGACTAGGGTTACATGGATTGGTAAAATACAGTGAAGTTTGGTCCCTTAGTAAGTTTGGTTTGATTGCGTTTCTCTGCATAAAGAATTTACATTTGATTACCCAATGACTCAAGTGCTTATGTACCTCTGCTTTCGGTTTTTATCTGAAACAACCATGGTAAGGTCAAATAACCAAGACAATTATTTAATAATAGTGTCACCCTCACCCGCAAGTACCAACCTCCTGACCAGAACACCAGGGATAGATTACATCGATCCTGGAGTGCCAGAGGGTTGGAGCTAAAATCTGCAGGACAGCGGCACTCCAGGACTGACGATGCCTATCTCTGCACCATGCACAGGGGATCCCACTGACCACTTTCGGCGTTCACAGGGAATTCTTATGACCACTAAAAACTGCACAGGAGATCGCGCTGACCACTGCACCCATACAGAGGATATCCCATGACCACTAAATCCCTAAATTACACCAACCTTTGCACCGGTACACTGTAAGAGTGAAGTCAACCTATTGATGCCAAAACCAGCTGTAAATCTCAGATAAATCTCAGGTTAAAATCGAATAAACACTACTGTGTTTTACTGTTCTCTCGTATTTATTTACATTCAAGCGAAAAACGGTCATCTATAGAGGAAGAGTTTCCCGGTAGATTCCTAATTTTTAACGCTGCAGCGCTATAAACACCACAATAATAATGCATACATGCCCTGGCTGGAACCATGTGCCATAAATAAAAAAATTCTTTTTTTCATTTTTGAGCTGTCCGCACGGCCTCGCACAAAGCTTTGCCACAACATTTAAATATTCAAACTAGTCCAAATGAGAGAAAAATTGAAAGAATAATGCAGCAAAAATAATATCAGGTCATCTCGATCGATGTTTCGTCGCTGGGTCCATTTGTTTTAAGCACGCGCGGATGCTGCTGACGCATCGTGCACTGCTTGTAACTATAGCAACATTATCTGTCAATCACACTTACCTCAGTCGCAGCGCCATTACTGAACCAAAATAACGACACTCGTGAGAATTAAATTGATCCTTGGCATCATTTCAACCCTTTTAATAACAGTGGGCGTGTTTTACCTCAGGCGACGGAAAGGCGCTGTCGTCTGTGCTGGCTCTCTTGTATAAAAAATAGTGGCATTTGGTCCACACTGCGCTCCTCCGTAGCCTACAGTACGTAGAGAAACGTCGCATCACGCGCACTGAGTTAAATTCACGATTCCTCTTCTGGAGACGTGGGTGGTGTGATCTGGTGTGGTTAATAGGGGAGTGTATGCTTTAATCCTAGAACGTTGATTACAGTGTTCAAAATGTGTAACTTTATTTAAACACAGGTTTAAAAGTGGGCTTGAACCTTTCAAAGAAAGTCTCCATCTGCATTTTTTTTATTAGAGATTAATATATGTAACAAAAGTGTCAGGACTCTGTCCTTCCTGTTTTCGAGTTCTTTAACTCTATGGACAGGGTCGTGATAGAACCATGTCCTGCGGGTGTTTTGTGTGGAGACGCGTGGCTTTTGTTTACTTTTTGCCACGTGTCCTCCGGTCTTGTCTCATAGCCCCGCTCTCTTGTTTCCCTGATTCTTTCCATGATTGATTTATCATCGTCACCTGTCCCTCGTCTCTGTAATTATCCTCTGTGAGTTTTTCCCTATTTAATGTTCCCCTCAGTCTCTAGTTTTTGTCGGTTCATATTGTTCTATTGTGTTCGTGTCGTGTTGATTACGTGTTTCCCCTGGGCTATTTTCTTGTTGGACTTATTATTTGGATTTATTCTTCGTGAGTACTTTATCCCCGTTCGGGAAGTATTTTACTTTGTTTTCGTGTTTTGTACAGTTTTCCCCATCGTGGGTTTTTTGTTGTGTTTACATTTATTAAAATCTTTTGTGTTACCCGTACTGCTGCCTGCATTTGGGTTCTGTCTTCGCACGCCCGTGACAGAATGAACCGACCAAGAAAGAGCCCAGCAGGCATGTACACCCACACTGGACGGTCCCGCCAGACTCGTCACCCCGGCGACATTCGCCAGATAGACGCCCATATCGAGGTTTACATGGAGGATTTCCTCAGCGCCGCAGAGAATGGGATTTTCGGAGAGGAGGAACTGGCAGTGTTATTTAACCGCGGCCTCAGGGACCCTCTATCACCAGCGGAGATGAGGAAGCTGAGACCGCTGGACTTCGACGTCGTTTGGCAGCACGCTTCGAGTCACACGAGGTCCAGGGTCTCAGGCAAACCCAGCTACCCATCTCCGCTGGACACCATCTCAGAGGGTCATGCCTTGCAGCTCGGGGTCCTCGGCATCGCCACACCTTCCGCGACCTCTCCATCTCCAGCTAGTCGCCGGAGTAAACGCGGACGGAGGGAGTCATGGGACTCTCCTTCTGACGCCTCCTGTACGGAGTTGGTCGGGCCATCCACTGCTTCTCTGGAGCCGGCCACACGTCTCTTGAGCCGGTCCAAGAAGAAGAGGTCTAAGAGGGGGTCGCGGTGTTCCTTTCTCCAGTCCGGTGTCCAGCCGGGGACCAATCCGGTGCAGCTGCCGGTTCTCCAGCTGGTGACGCAGCCGGCACTTCAGCCGGTAACGCAGCCAGCCTTCTCACCGATGACTCAGCCAGCCTTCTCGCCAGTGACGCAGCTGTCTCTCGAGTCTGGTATCCAGCCAGCGACCAGTCCGGCGCAGCTGCCGGTTCTCCAGCCGGTGACGCAGCCGTCTCTCGGGTCCGGTGTCCAGCCGGCGACCAGTCTGGCGCAGCTGCCAATTCTCCAGCCAGTGACGCAGCCGGCACTTCAGCCGGTGACGCAGCCAGCCTTCCCGCCGGTGACGCAGCCGGCTCTTCAGCCGATGACTCTGCCGGCCCTCTCGCCGGAGATTCAGCCGGCCTCCTCGCCAGTGACGCAGCCGGCCTTCCCGCCGGTGACGCAGCCGGCTCTTCAGCCGATGACTCTGCCGGCCCTCTCGCCGGAGATTCAGCCGGCCTCCTCGCCAGTGACGCAGCCGGCCTTCCCGCCGGTGACGCAGCCGGCTCTTCAGCCGATGACTCTGCCGGCCCTCTCGCCGGAGATTCAGCCGGCCTCCTCGCCAGTGACGCAGCCGGCCTTCCCGCCGGTGACGCAACCGGCTCTTCAGCCGATGACTCTGCCGGCCCTCTCGCCGGAGATTCAGCCGGCCTTCCTTCCTGCCTTCCAGCCGGCGTCCCAGCCGGTGTCTCAGCCGGCTCTTCAGCCGATGACTCTGCCGGCCCTCTCGCCGGAGATTCAGCCGGCCTTCCAGCTGACCTTCTCGCCAGTGACGCAGCCGGCCTTCCCGCCGGTGACGCAACCGGCTCTTCAGCCGATGACTCTGCCGGCCCTCTCGCCGGAGATTCAGCCGGCCTTCCTGCCTGCCTTCCAGCCGGCGTCTCAGCCTGCCTTCCAGCCGGTCTCCCTGCCGGCGTCCCAGCCGGTGACTCAGCCGGTCTACCAGCCGGGGACTGGGACTTCTCCTTACCCCCATGGACTGCCCCCTAAGGGCTCTGGTTTGGTCCCACCCCCCCTCCCATGTTTATTATTTTTATTGGCACACCCCAGTCCTTTAATTGCTGCCCTTATGCTCCCTTTGGTTTGTTTTGTGTTGTCTTTGTGGTGTTTGTCTGTGTGCTTTACTGTTTCGTCCCGCGGAGGTTTCTCCCTTGGAACGCCATGAGGCATTTCTTGGGGCGGGGGTTCTGTCAGCACTCTGTCCTTCCTGTTTTCGAGTTCTTTAACTCTATGGACAGGGTCGTGATAGAACCATGTCCTGCGGGTGTTTTGTGTGGAGATGCGTGGCTTTTGTTTACTTTTTGCCACGTGTCCTCCGGTCTTGTCTCATAGCCCCGCTCTCTTGTTTCCCTGATTCTTTCCATGATTGTTTTATCTTCGTCACCTGTCCCTCGTCTCTGTAATTATCCTCTGTGAGTTTTTCCCTATTTAATGTTCCCCTCAGTCTCTAGTTTTTGTCGGTTCTATTGTGTTCGTGTCGTGTGGATTACGTGTTTCCCCTGGGTTATTTTCTTGTTGGATTTATTATTTGCATTTATTCTTCGTGAGTACTTTATCCCCGTTCGGGAAGTATTTTACTTTGTTTTCGTGTTTTGTACAGTTTTCCCCATCGTGGGTTTTTTGTTGTGTTTACATTTATTAAAATCTTTTGTGTTACCCGTACTGCTGCCTGCATTTGGGTTCTGTCTTCGCACGCCCGTGACACAAAAGCACCAAAATTATTAAAACACCCACTGCAGATGAGCTTGAACTGTCTGCCTGTCTGTAGACAACATAAATGAAAAAACAAAATGCAGCAGTGTCTATGGCATGGCAAGCGATTTTGTCATTTAATCCTTGACGTTTACTAGTATCTATTTTTAGGCTACTAGTGCTTATTGTTTAGTTACTAGTAACTATTCCCTTAGATACTAGTACTTATTCATTAGATACAGTACCTAAATATTAGATACTAGTGCTTATTTATTAGATACTAGTGCTTATTTATTAGATACTAGTACTTATTCATTAGATACTAGTACCTAAAATTAGATACTAGTGCTTATTTATTAGATACTAGTACTTATTCAATAGTACTTAATCATTAGATACTAGTACTTATTCATTAGACACTAGTAACTTTTCAGATCAAAGATATCCCGAGCTTAATAGGCACTAGTAGTTTTGTAATGTAAGTGTATGCTCAGTATGCAAATACCATGATGAATATTAACGAAGCAATGTAATACAACAGGAAATCAGAAAGTAAAATACAAATTAAAGTTCATAAAACAAAGAACATATGGCTTATAGACATGATGATGTTGAGCCAGCATCGTGATTCCAACAGATATTTCACTTTCTTCATGTGACGCGCTGCAAGCTGCAAGTCACGTTGTAAACACATACAAACAAAGCTAACTGCATAAAACCTTCACTGTACAGATCAGACTAGCCTGACTTTATAACTGTAAAAAGAAGACCCGTGTCGGCGCAGTCCAGTGTATAAAGAAGACACGTGTGTCTGCGCAGCTCGCGTTATATAGAGACGCGCACCACTTTATAAGTCTTTATTGAATATAACATCAGAATAACTGTGGAGCTCGCGCTGTATAAGATGATGCGCAGACCCGCATGACTTCATAACTGTATAAAGAAGACGCGTGTCTCCGCAGCTCGCATTGTATAAAGACGACGCGCCTCACTTTATAACTCTTTTATAGAATATAACATCAGAATAAGAATACAATCGCCTCACAACTGTGAAGCTCGCGCTGTGTAAAGAAGCTGTTTCTCTGCACAGCGCGTGCCAGACGCGCCTCACTTTAACGCCCAACCCTAAAGTAACATGAAAATGTGACAACAATGTGGTTAAGACTTTTACTATGAGAACCCCACGATGTATAAAAAGCTGAACGTGCGCATACACACGTACACACACACAGTAGAATATGTACACTTAAACTACCATGTCTCATACACGTTTTTAATAAAAGGTAGTTATTGTATTAATATAAGCTTTTTAACTGATAATACAATTTTATTTCTGAAACGAAAATATTTTTTTTGTAATTAATTTTGAGATTAACAAAATTTGAATCGTTTTTATATCACGTTTTTATTAATAAATATACATTTCTTCTTTAATTTGAGGCAGTAATAATTGCTCATTAGGCCCCTATACTATTTATTCAAACACATATTAAATAATGAAGACTTATTGAGGCAAAATACAAAAATTGAATATTCAGCTAAATCTAATGAGATACAGACATCCGTGCTAAAATAAAACATAGAGACGTTATAGAAATTCTACTGGATTTAATGGTTACAATGAGAATTTATTGATTGTGATGGAAATTATAATGGTCTCTGTGGGTCTTAGAGATGGAACAATTATCGGTTTAATGGTTAACCACATTGGAAATTTCCAAAAGTTAATATTAACATGTCATTTTTAAATGATTAAACCATACCAGATTACATTTTGAAACCAGATCCATGTGGAAAGTCATTGGCCCAGTCAGAAACAAATACACCACCCTTAAGACCACCACACCGAAGGGGCCACTAAAGGACAACCCATACCTCACTTGACAAGATGGTGACAGTTTGTTGTGCTCTTTGTAATATTTGACTATCCATTGTCCCCACAGAATAGACAGACAGTAGTTGTTTACCACAATGTAACATGGATGAATGTTCCATCTTTGTATTTATTGTATTTATTCATGTTTGATTCCTATGATTTGTTTAAATACTACTCTGAACTACAACACAGAACCAATTATTATATATACAGTTGTTTTCTGTGCAATCTATGTCATTTTAATATGTATGTTTCAGTGTTGTCAGATGAATTTGTACACAAATACATAACCATAAGGATAAAAAAACATAGGTTCTGAGTACTCTGAATTTATTTCTGTTTATTTTCCATTTTCTGAATATGTACTACAGACAAAGTTAATGCTTCATTTTTACTTAAACATACAGTACATGTATAAGAGACATTTGGCAAATTTGTCATCTCAGTAAAATGGGTCACAAAGTTGCAAACACAGTAAGAGATTAGTTTTGGCAGCTATTGTTTGACATGTGACATTGTTTTTTTGGTATCATCAAACGGGATGCGCTGTATAAATAGTTCTTGACAATCACAGTATGTTACCTCTGCTACACACATTTGGGCTTAGACTTGATGCATGTAACTGTGATTAAGCTTTAGGCTCATTACACCTTCCTCAGTGACAGAACCTTGAGTCTTCCTCAGACAGAACCTTGAGTCGTTTACACATTCATGTAGAGTGTGGTCTTTTGCACTGAAAGGAGACTTAATCTATAACACCATCACCACACCATCTGGTGATCCACCGATCCATGGCACCTCTGGGTTACTTATAAATCCAGATGCTGCAACGTGGAGGTCTGCTTGGAGGTCCTGCATCGCCCTCAGGTACGATTCTCTGGCAGTGTCCTCGTTTTTTAGACCCCATCTGATTAAAACAACCCAAAAGATAGACATTTTATTTTAAATATTTTGGAGTACAATTCCTAGTTTTAAATCATTCCTATACTTATATTAGGCATATTAAAAGTAATTTAACTATTAAAATAGCTATAATTATCACAAATACCTGCTGTGGTGTGAGATGCAGCTTCTCAAAGGTCTCGGCACCCTCCTCCAGCAGTGCGGGCAAATCCATTTCAAGCCTGGGGCTTGCATAAAGAGTGGTCAGAGGTGTTGGCAGATCAAGTAGTACAGTCTTGGGCATGTATCTGATGAAATGGCCTTCGATGACTGACAGGATTGCACTTTTTTTGGGCTCTGCTTCTTGGCCTTCACTTTGGAGCTGTTTATAACAGAACGTTAACTCATCAGCAGATGTGCAGTTTTATGTGCTGCAAATTGTCTTGAGTTGCAACAATGTGCCATCTCCACTGTCCGTTCCTCCTATGGCAAGCCGAATTAGCTTTTAAGGAATTAGCATTCTCAGGATATGAATTTTTGATATCAACAATTCAATTTTTACTAGTAAAAATATAATTCTTGATATCAAGAATGGAATTTCTACTAGTAACAACTGCTGTTTTTGATATCAGTAAATACATTTTCACTAGTAAAAATGTGAATTCTTGATATCAACAATGACGTCATCACTCGCAGAAATGTGTATTCTTGATATCAAAAATTGAATTTCAACTAGTAAAAAACGTAATTTTTGATATCTGTAATTGCATTTTTACTAGTTAAATATCACAATAGGCTGCCATTCAAATTCAATTTCAGATATCAGTAATTCGTTTCTTACATGTTAAAAATCTTATTTCAGATATCAGAAATGCAATTCTTACTAGTAAAAACCACCATTATTGATATCAACAATTGTGTGGTTACTAGTGATAATGTCTATTTTTGATATCAACAATTGAATTACTACATGTAAAAATGCCAATTTCTGATATCAATAATTAAATTTTCACTAGTGACAATGTTAATTCTTGATATCAATAATGTGATTGTTACTAGTAAGAAAGCCATTTTAGATATCTACAATTACTCTCAGATTTATTGATATCAGAAATCTATTTCCTGATATCAGAAATACCAAATGCAACATGTTAAAATTCATTTACAGATATCAAGAACGAGCATTTCAACTAGTAAAAATTGAATTCTTGATATCAGAAATTGGCATTTTTACATGTAAGAAAGTAATTATTGATATCAAAAATTATATTTTTACTAGTAAGAAATACATTGTTGATATCTGTATTAGGAATTTTAACTAGTAAAAAACTACTTTTGATATCTATAATTAGATTTATATAGCTTTGGTATGGCAAGCCGAATTAGCTTTTAATCATTCTCAGGATATGAATTTTTGATATCAACAATTCAATTTTTACTAGTTGAAACGCTCATTCTTGATATCTGCAAATGAATTTTAACATGTTGCATTTGGTATTTCTTATATCAGGAAATAGATTTCTGATATCAATAAATCTGAGAGTAATTGTAGATATCTAAAATGGCTTTCTTACTAGTAACAATCGCATTGTTGATATCAAGAATTAACATTGTCACTAGTGAAAATGTAATTACTGATATCAGAAATTTGCATTTTTACATGTAGTAATTCAATTGTTGATATCAAGAATAGACATTGCCACTAGTAACCACACAATTGTTGATATCAAAAATTATGTTTTTTACTAGTAAGAATTGCATTTCTGATATCTGAAATAAGATTTTTAACACGTAAGAAACGAATTACTGATATCTGAAATTGAATTTGAATGGCAGCCTATTGTGATATTTAACTAGTAAAAATGCAATTACAGATATCAAGAATTACATTTTTTACTAGTTGAAATTCAATTTTTGATATCATGAATGTACATTTCTGCGAGTGATGATGTCATTGTTGATATCAAGAATTCACATTTTTACTAGTGAAAATGTAATTAATGATATCAAAACAGCAATTGTTACTAGTAAAAATTGAATTGTTGATATCAAGAATGATAATTTTTACTAGTAAAAATTGAATTGTTGATATCAAAAATTCATATCCTGAGAATGATTAAAAGCTAATTCGGTTTGCCATACTTTGGCGCCATTTTAACATTTAAACATGTAGTTGTTGATATCAACTATGAATTTATCACTAGTTAAAATGCAAATTCTTGATATCAGGAATTGAATTTCTACTAGTAACAATGGCTATTTTTGATATCAGTATTACATTTCCACTAGTAAAAATACGAATTCTTGATCTCAAAAATGACGTCATCACTCGCGTTTATATGTTCATGATATCAATAATATAATTTTGACTAGTAAAAAACATAATTATTGATATCTGTAACTGAAATCTTACATGTAACAAAGAATTTAGTACGTGTTAAAATCTAATTTTCACTAGTGAAAATGGTCATTTCTGATATCAAGAATTCCTTTTTGGATATGTGCATAGTAATAGGATTACACTGTAAAAAGTAATAACTGAATCTACTTAAGAGGATCTTGTAAATTTAACTGATTTTGTAAACTTTGTTGACTTTACTTGATTATGTTGTGTTAAATGAACTTTTAGGTGGATTCAAGAGTTAAACTAAACAATTTAAGTACACTGTACTTTAGAGCATCGAGTGAGTCTTACTAAAGGCCTGTTTACCAAATTTGGTGCCAAAGGTGTTATTAAAAATAATACATTCCATAGTGAATACAACTAATATATATATATATATATATATATATATATATATACATACACATACACATACACATACACATAAACACACACATGCAATGTATGTTCTGATTCTTGTCTTTCTCACAACCAACAACGAATTATCTTAAACAACCAATAGGATATAAGCTTATTGCAAGCCCATAATGATCGATATACGTCATCCTCATTGTATCAGAGTTTGAATTTTATAGGGCCTCTGTAATTAAGTTCCAGCATAGAACGAAACTTAATATGCGTTCATGTATTGTACTGTTTTTGTAACGTATTCAACACATTTTTGATCTCACGTGGCGGAGTCTATGCGCGTGCGCATGCGCAAAGCGAAAGTGCACATGCTAGCACAGGTAACCGCCGTAGCCGATGGAAGACAGCGAGGCAGAGACGAAGAACTTCACGTCTTCATGATCTGGCAGCACAATTAGGTATGGTGGCGACCTTCTCATGAATCTCGTTCTAATCGTGTATTTAGTCGTCATTGTATTGAACATAATAAGTTAAGTAAAAAAGGATTACGCGGATAGATGAAGAGGCGCTAGTTTTCCGTCTAGTAACTTAACGTTAACGTTACTCTCTAACCGCCATTTGAGACCAGTGACTAACAAACTAAATTACAAACGTCGATTTTCACCGAATATTTGATTTTATGTACAGTTTGTAAACTATCCTAATCCGTGGTAAGTGTGTGGGTCATCAATATTGATATGTAAAAACCACGCAGCTTACTTTGCACGTGATGCTATTTACGAATTATGATTGTTCCGTTAATAAGTAATTGTTCATTGTAATTATTTTTTCCTGTTTTGTTTTTTAAATTCTGACGACAGATGTTGAAACACTACAGTAGAAAAGAACTGATGGAGAGGGAACCTGCTGTGAAGGATACAGTGGAAAGGTGGCCAGCACTCTTTATGGAGTGTCAGGTTAGTAAATATTCTTGTATTGTATTGGGTTCATATTGTATCATTAACTTGTTCTATAGAAATAAAAGAGCATAAAATGAAATTCATACTTTTACATTTCAGTGAAAAGTGAATGCTTAATTTGCGGATTGTCACTTTTTTAGATTCTGGCAGAGTTCACTCTTATATCTGGCAAAGACCTACAAACCGAATTATTTCTAGAACTGGACCGTTGACATCTCAGAGCCAAAGGGGGAGACATTGGCTCTAAACTTAAGAAGATTCTGCAACAGAATTTCAACATTCAACATTGAAAATAATGTAAGCTCCACAGACTCCCAAGTTCTTTGCATTTGCAAGTGTTGTTTGCTCTGTGTTGTGTGTATGCTATTAAATAATAATTTTTAAAATAATTTTTCAGAAATCTGACATCATTGGGAGACGAACAGCAGTTCTTGATGGCCTTCCACTCCTCCTTGGAGAAGACCCCACTGATTTTTACAAGACATGTATTGTAAGTAGTTTTGTCTGTTTTGTTCTGGTATTATGGGGCTTTGGCACTGCAGGAACGATTTCATAGTTCTGGGAAGATTTGGCGGAAGTACCTTCTTTTTGTTGTTCGCACCGCAGGAACCGGCCGGAATTTTAGTTTAGAGGAACACTTTAGCTCCTTCTCCTAGGCAGGATCTAAACCAGCAGGACGCGAACGATCCGTAACGTAAGCAATCGCTGACAGGTCAAACTTCTGTTGTTGGTTGTTTGTCGTTGTTCAACGGACGCGCTTAAATGACATCGCTGTCGACCATCTTACGTCACTAAATAGTACCTTTTGCCGTTGCAAATACGATTGAGGGAAAACTTAGTTCACGAACAAAAGCCACATTTACTCGTTCTGGAACTTTGCCTTTAGTAATGCAAATAGTTCTTGAACCAAATATTCCGGACACAGAAACAAAGAATGGAATAAGGAAAAGAGAAATATAAATGAATTATTTAGAAGGGAAGAAAAAAATTAGATAAGTTTAGATTAGACAGTGCGATTGCAATTAGATTTAATTTAGCAAAGTCACGCCTCATCATATTCCGTGCAGCACACACTCTAAATTTAAGTACAACATTCCTTTAACTATAGAACCCTCCACTGCCTTGTAGTCTAGCAGATGCAATGTGCGTGTGAGTTTCTGTCCAATAGATGGTTAGCTCTTGGCAATTCTGCTTATTTGTCAGGTACATTAACTGCATTTTGATCAGTTCTTTTTTTATACTTTTCTGAAATGAAAACTCAAAAAAAAAATAAGTAGGCTAAATGCCTTTAACTGTTCCTGCCTAGTCTTAACAGATGCAATGTGCGTGTGCATTTCTGTCCAATTTTACAAGCATTGAGAGAGACAGGGCTGTGCACGTGCTTGTCCGTTGCCCTGTTTTGTTTGATGTGCCGCAAGGTACGGGAGCCATGAGCTATGGATGAAAAACATTCGGTGAGACAGGCTTTGCCAGGGCTCTTCTGAATTGAGAATAGCAAAAATGCATCATAGACGAATTAGAAACTGTGCAAAATAACATAAGTATGTAAAATTATTTCTAGTGTAGCCTACCTAAAGCAGAACTGATTGGGGAGAACGGAGGTGCACTCGGCTCAATAATAGGCTAAGACTGTCTGTCACAAAAAGTGTGGTCTTGCTTTTGCTCTGGCACAGACTTATATTGATATTTCTGATATCGCAGCCTTTTGGATTTGCTAATAACATTTCAAAACGCTTTTGTGATCTGCGTAAAGAATGTGTTTTCCCCTAAAAATTGGTGTGAGATTAGGCTACCTGTCCCACGTTGCAAAGTTTGGGAACTTCTGATTATAATAAACAAGCAAGTATGCAGGGGAAACTTAAAAAACTTTATTTTCACTTTTTATTGCATACTTTCGGTAATAAAAGGAGGACCCTGCACTGCACCAGCATAAGATCTGACATTAGATCTGGGGATTTCACCCTAATACTTCAAATGTTTTGAGCAGTGTACTAAAGGTATTTTAATATTTCAATTAAACTTGTTTATTATTATATCTAAGTCTATTATTGTAAGTTACAGCCCGTAATGGTCAAATGCACATAATGTAGCCAAATTATAAGTCCAACACGAAAAGGGAAAGTCCACAGCAAAACAAGTAATCCACAATGACACGAACGGGGGAGCACAGAGGAGTCTACAAAGTGAAAAATACAAACAATGAATCGACCAAGACTGGGGAAACAACAGGACTATATAAAGGGAACCACTAACGAGGGATAATAATAAAGGGACGGTGAAGGACAGGTGAGAGGAATGAAACACTAATGGGAGACTAACGGAGAAACAAGGGGGCGGAGCTAACGAAGACAGGAGGACATGCGGCGAAAGTGACAACAAAGCCACGTGTCCCCACACAAAACGCAACATAAACACGCAAGACGTGGTTCTGTCACGACTCCGTCCAGTGAGCATGAGAGCTCGTAACAGGAAGGACAGAGTCCTGACAGAGATTACATTTTTCTCATCTCAGGAACTGATCTTAAATAAATTAATAAAACAAGTAACATAAGAAACATCTTCATATGGATGTTGTTCCTACATTTTTTGCCTGTAGGTGGTGTAAAGGTGTAGTGTGAAAAAAGAAACACACCCATTAATATTTATTAACTCATTACCATTTGCATTTTTACCTGTAGAAATTGTGTTTCTAGATATCTGTAAACATATTTTTACTAGTTAAAATATTATTTAAGATATCAGTAATTAAATGTTTACTAGTTAAAATTCCTAATACACATATCAACAATGTATTTCTTACTAGTAAAAACATAATTTTTGATATCAATAATTACTTTCTTACATGTAAAAATGCCAATTTCTGATATCAAGAATTCAATTTTTACTAGTTGAAATGTTCATTCTTGATATCTGTAAATGAATTTTAACATGTTGAATTTGGTATTTCTGATATCAGGAAATATATTTCAGACATCAATAAATCTGAGAGTAATTGTAGATATCTAAAATGGCTTTCTTACTAGTAACAATCACATTGTTGATATCAAGAATTAACATTGTCACTAGTGAAAATGTAATTATTGATATCAGAAATTGGCATTTTTACATGTAGTAATTCAATTGTTCATATCAAGAATAGACATTGCCACTAGTAACCACACAATTGTTGATATCAAAAATTATGTTTTTTACTAGTAAGAATTGCATTTCTGATATCTGAANATTATGTATTTTATATTATTATATATATACAGATCCTCCAAAAAAGCACACACTGGACCTTTAAGGGTAAATATTAAGTTATCTCACACAATGGTACATTATATTTAAGTATCTTAAGTATACATTTATTACTTTTTATTTTACCATCTGAGTGTAGCTGACCCTTAATTCATTGCACGCACTGCATGATAAATAAACTAAAGTAGAAATAGATGTTTTTTGGCTATGGGAAAAAGCTTGAAAGCTGTGCCAAAAATGGTTTACAGTACAGATTGCTTTCCAAACCTGTGCACATGCCACACTTCTGCTTATTTATTTTTTAATCCTGTTAAATTTACAAAATAGATAGTAATGGTGCATGAAAACGAACTAGAATATTTCAAGTTTCTTGGATGCAGAAGTTGCATAAAAGTATTTTCACCTTGTAAATGTTGCTGGTAGTCATCTAACGCTACATTAAATTCCAGTCATGGTTGACTTCAAAATGCAGCATATGCTGGACTTATTAATATGATGACTAATAGTGTTGAATCAATAATTCAATTTACTTTTTGCTTCGGACAGATTCAATTACAAGCCACGGTAACGCCTTATATGATTCAGAGCGAGGCAGTTAATACATTTAACAACCACACGCAGTTGCTTGACAAGTAGTTTTTCTTTATTTACAAACATCCTCTTTAAATTTACTTTTTGTTTGTGGGGTACATGCTGTATTGAATGTCCCATCCTTTTTAAAAAAATTATTACAAACCTGTATGACTTTCTTTCTTCTGCAGAACACAAGAGAAAAAATTTCTAAGAATGTTGGTAACCAAACAACCCCATTGACTTCCATTGTATAGGCACAAAGACACTGAAACATTTCTCAAAATATCTTCTTTTGTGTCTTGCAGAAGAAAAAGTCATATACAGATTTGAATGAATTTCTTATGAATTGATAAACACATGCTTTTCTTTTGTCTTTTCAAATTCGATGGATTGAGATCCTAATGGATACTCACAACAGATGCTGCTTTTACAAACAGCCCATCATTAGCATAACACTGTCCATTGGAATGATTTAGCTTATTCTGACTTGTTCTTGAGTTATTTCTGTTTGAATTACATGTGCGTCTAGGGATAAACAAACAAGCGAGAAAGATTTTAAGAAAGTCTGGCGTGTGGTTGAAATTTTGATAATATATCATTTTCGTTTTGTTGTCCACCAAACCCACTGGACGATTAAACCGAGCAAACAACAAGCAAACAGACAAAGTGTTAGTTTAATGGTTGTCATTCAGTGCGTGTAAAAGGGCGTTTCACCTGTCCTGTTCCATTCTAAGTGCCCGGCTTTACGCCCGCCACGGACACTTTGATAATGATGTTTGAAGAAAATGGATATTTAAAGACCTTTCTAAAGGACAGAAGACGATTTTAATGGCTGGGTATGTAAAAAGTTCCGCGCATATGGACGCAAAAATATGAATTACGTAAAAACAGATTTGTAATCAAACATGAATAAAATGTTTGTATGTCGGCTGTTTTGTAGTGTTGATGGCCAAGTAATCGGACCACAAAGTAAAGTCTAGGCATTATATTTTACTTAATTTTATTATTACTTACTTAACATTTAACTGTATGTGTTAAAAGATTAAACAAAAACCAATGGCTTTTATGGTTGTATATATATGCATTGCTTCTTTGTACATGGAATTGATTTATCTGTGCTTTTCAGTTCTCTTTAAGAAACCTCAAAGAGCTCAGCTAACCCGTGATGTAATTGAACAGAACATGACCGCATTCCTCCACCAAAATCAATGACATGATCAGGACAGAGGTTGATAGAGAGCCAGCCGGTTTTGTTTACTTGTTTAATTGGGAATAAAAATCATTATTTCCTTTTTGCTATAGGCAAGCTTGTGACAACATCTAACGGAATAAAAGGTGACCTCCCTGAGAGCAAGGAAAGGATGCAAAGTCACCATTTCAAATAAACCTATAGATTCTCTGACATCCTGTCATCTATTTCTGTACCGCTGTCACACTGTCAAAATAAAATGTAAATGCAAATGTGTTGGCAGCGTGTCGCAGTGTTTCTCTGGCCTGTCCACACAGGGCATAACTCATGTTAACCATGGTATTCCAGTAGCCTTGGGACAATGAAGGGGTGGAGAAGTCAGCCTTGAGCCACACACTGTACACTTCAGGATGTGTGTAATTGAAATAGCTTATGTTAGTCTAAGAAACAGTTTTGCCTTTAGGGACTCTGAAGGAAGCTTTAAGGATGATTCTTCTGCCAAGCTCAGAGATCCAGTGTACTAATATTGAACTAGTGAAAATGAAACAAGGTGCTAATATATGATTATAAACAAGGTGCTAATACTGTTTATGGTATAAATTAGTTTGTATTTTGGACTTAACGTAATTTATTTTTCCTGTCTGTATTTTATATAGACAAATACAATAGATGATGTTTTGAATGAATTTTAGAAACGCACATTTCACCCGTAGATAAAATGTCAAACATTTTACCAAATTGGCTTGCAATTTTTGAATTCAAAGTACATTATAACATAACATAACGCATATATTGAACAATACTATATTAATATTAAAACGACACAACACATTTCACTTTCTACAAAAAATGATAAAATGCAATTTTC